>NC_084855.1:18794201-19167534 GCF_951802175.1 Populus nigra | reverse complement strand
TGAGTGTTTGATGGTTGAAGTTTGCACACAACATAAGGCAAGTTTGGGCTTGAAATAGATCATATGATATTCTTTTCTAGAATTGGAATAGAATTGATTTTTGGGGCAAATTTGGAGCACTTATTTGAACCAAGATTTGCTTCAATCTTCAACTAAATTTCTCTTTAATTCTTTGTTCCGAATTCCGACGTTAAATTTTCTGAAATAATTCATTTAAGCTCCAAAAACCTATCGAAACATTAAAAGAAACTTCATTACTAAAAAGCACATCAATTATTATAAAAAACCCAAATAAAAACAATAAATACATATGTAAAATAAGAGACTTAATGATACTTTTGATGCACAATCAACTACTACATGTATGTAATAGAGTTATTAGATATTGTATTGCCTAGAAGGATAAGAAAAAAACTGAGAAAATATATGAATTATAGGGGAAACTTTGCTGTAAATTTGGTAAACCAAAGAATCAATAATGGGATGTTACATGAAAATTTCAGGTCGTTACAGGAATGATATCCAAAAAACCATTGTAACTATATTATTTAAATAACTTAAATTTTGTATAAAGGTAATTAGGCCAATTGTTGGCCTAATTATTCATTTTAACTATATTGAATGAACGATGCACCGTCCACTCTTATGTAAGGATTTTTATAGAGTTGATGAATTTTTATCTCAGGTTGCCGCATAATGTGTATCTTTTTCTCATTATGTGGTTGAGTGATTCTCATACTAAGTTTTTTATTGTACTTACAAACTCTTTAATGGATTAATCCACTTCGTTATGATTTATATTTCTTATTTGTGTCTCGTTATAGGCATAGGGTGGGGGTGATCAATGCATATAACTTTGGTTCTTCAAGGTAAAGTTCTTGGTGGATCAAATTACAAATATTTCTTCAAGCTGGCTGGTTATTATTATTAATCTTTATTATTCCTTTATTTTATAATAAAAATAATAAGAACTAATCGAGAAAGAGAAATCATTATTCCCCTCCTCACAAAGTACTATTTATTGGAATAGTATTTTGTTTTCTTTTTTAATTTCATCCTTTATTATTAGATTTATTGAAGATTGAGTTTCATAATTTATTTCAGTTTGTTTTCTTTAAGGTTATTTCAATCTCCTAATCCAAGTCACGAGTTTTGTGAGTTGACCTAATTAACTAGTGTTTTTCTAGGTCTTTTATTGCAATTGAATTTTCTTTTCAATTTTATCCTTTATTTTTTGAGTTGATTGAGAATTAAAACTTCATAATTTATTTTGGTTTGATTTTTATAAGGTTATCTCAGTTTCATGACTTAAGTCAAAGATTTGGCGGATTAAACCCAGCTGACTCAGTTTTTTTATTTTTTTAATTGATTTTGTTTTTCAATTTCATTCTTCAATATTGAATTGATTGAGAATTCAAATTCATAATTTATTTTGATTTGTTTTCTAATATGTTATCCCGATCTCATGATTTGATTGATTGACTTAGGTAATTTCATTTTTTTAATTAATTTTTTTAATTTTATTTTTTAATATTGAGTTGTTCGAAACTTGAGCTTTAATATATTTTTTGATTTGGTTTTTATGAAGTTATCACGGTCTTAATGTCCTAGGTCATAGATTTTATATGTTAACTTGTGTTGACCCGAATCAATTTAATATGTTGTCGTCTAAATACTTTTTTAAAAAAATATTATCTTGAATGTTTTTCAGTCAAACTATGTTTTTTTATTCGGTTGTCCAAGTTACCTTTTGATTTGCCAAGTTATTCGAGTCACATTGGATCAATCTCTACATGGTTAATTTTTTTTTCTTCTTGAAAACATATTAGCAATGCTTGGATATTTTTATTTTTTTAAAAAAATGATTTAGTGTTATTTCTATATTGATAGAATCATAAAATACATTTATGTAAATAACATGTTGTTGATTTAGTAGTAATTTTAGTGAAAATAAATGTTCACTATAAATTCATAATTGACTTACAATGTTAAGAATATCATGAATTATAGATATTAAAAATAAAAACAACTTAGAAAAGAAGGATCATGTTAATGGGAAGGAGTGAGAATTAGAAACAACTAAATTGGTGGTCTGCACTACGCGGCCGGGTCAAAAAACTTTTAATGTAAAAAAAGAATACTTAAATAATAATAGTGATTTTAAAGAAGCAAAAATAAAATAAAATTGGGATTCAGGTCATTGACTTGAATAAATTTAATAAGCTCAATTAATTTAATAATATAATTATAAAAAAATCTAATAAAAATAAAAAAGAAAAAGAAAAAATGACAATGACTAATAAAAATAAATAAATGTTTATATTATTATGAAAATATATCCTTTTAAATATTCTTAAAAGGTTTCAACAATCTTATTTGATAACAAAACAAAAATTAAATGAGGATAACCTCATAAAGAGAAAAATAAAAAAAAGTTCAAAGCTTAATTACCAGCAAATAAAAAGGATGAATTGAAAAAAAATTAATTTTAAAAAAATAAAAAATCTAATTTTAGTTAACATGCTAAACTCACAGGTTACTTATGAAGTTGAGATAACCCTGTAGAAAAAAAAACGAATAACAATGAAGGTCAACTCTCAAGCAAACTAAAAAATAAAAGGTGAAAATGAAAATAAAATCAATTATAAAAACTCGAGTCAACCGGGGTTAACTCAACTAACTCACGACCTAGGATATGAGATTAAGATAACCCTATAAAAAAGAAAGCGACAAAAATCACAAAGTTGAAGGCCCAATAATCTAATATCGAAGATGAAATTGAATTTTTCTTTTTTTTAAAAAAAAATATAGAACCAAGAAAAATCAAAGTCAAATCGGGCTAATTTTTGAAACTCGAGACTTGATTCATAAGACCAAGTTATATATAAAGGGCAAACTTGTAAAAATCATGAATCAAAATTCCCAATCATCAAAAACTAAAAAACATAATAAATAGCAATCAAAATAATAAGGATCAAATTTGATAAAAATTAAAGGAAATAAAACAACAAGGGATGAAATTGAAAAACAAAATAAAATAAGAAAATGATAAAAAAAATAGTAATAAAAAAAATGACGACCAAATATAATAGATGAGAAATTAAAGAAGGATGAAATTGAAAGAAAAAAATTTTAATTTTATAAATTATTTCAAATAAAAAAATAGTAATCAAAAAAATATAAACCAAATTAAAAGGAAAACCAAATTCAAGAGCTAGTTTGAAAAATTAGAGGGTTTTAAAGATGAGAAAGAGAAAAAAAAAGACAGCTAGGGTCAATTGGAGGTCCATTTCCCACACTCACCCAGGCATGATTGAGCCATCAAGGAAATTCCAACATGGTCTTGAAAGCTAGTTATTAGCCACATGCGTCGCTTAAAGTGTGTGAGCATTATTTACGTGCTGATAAAACAATACACTTCACAACCACTTGTTTTTTTTTTAATAATATTTATATTTATCAAAATATTATATTGCCCCTCAATATACTTGATTATAATAAAAAAAACATAATGAAAATACAAAAATATTTCTGAAAGATACTTTAATAAAATTTGCTTTTACACTTCAGTCATTGTATTGTTTTGAAAAAAGTAAAATAACTAAAAAATCTATGGATGCTACTTTAAATCTTTTTACTTTTAAGAACAATTAAATTATTTTATTGTACTTCAAATTAAAAAAAATTCTATTTATCCTAATTAATTTAATAATTCCAAATAAATCTTGTTCTCTCCTTTTCACTTCATTGATTGTGCCGAAACAAAAATGTCATTAAACATTAGCAATTAATAATACAACAAGTCTAGGGATGTTTGGTAGTGTAATTTAAAATTTATATATTTTTATTTAAAATTATTTTTTAATAATTTTAAATTATTTTAATAGATTAAAAAATATTTTTTTTAAAATTATTTTAATATATATTTAAATAAAAAAATATTTTAAAATAAAAATACTTCATTCCAGAAAATGCTCTAATCATCAATAAAACTTGCAGAAATAAAAGGTGGTTGAAAATGTTGTAACAGTTGTTTTTTAAAATATTTTTTATTTAGAAATGTATTAAAATTATTTTTTATTATTTTATTAAAATTATTTTTGATATTAATACATTAAAATGATATGAAAATACATAAAATATTAATTTAAAATAAAAAATAAAAAAAATAAATTAAAAAAAACTTTTAAAATACAAAAACAACCGTACCATAAATACCCACAGACACAACATAAAGCTGTTCTAATCCATTCCGCATCGTAAGAAAAAGAAAAGAAACTTCCACCTTCCAGATCCACTACCACCACCAGCCAATTATATCTGTCAGCAGCAGCAGAAGAAATAGAAGAAGAAGATGAGGAGGATGAGCGGTGTGCTTGTGCTCATTTTTTACATTTTAAGTTTGCTTCTTCCTCTCCCAACCACTACAGCTTCTTCCTGTTGTTCTATCAAAGGTCTTTTCTTTCTTCTTTTTTTTTTTCCTGCTTCACCTCACGGATATTATTATTATTACTATTATTTATAGATTGCAATAATAATTAATTAATTTTCATCTTATTAGGGTTTCAAAAAGTTGTTTTTATCAAATCAAAAGCAAGTTGGAATGGTTTTTAAAATAAAATAAAATAATTAATGAATGAAGCTGTGGTTTTTTTAATACAGGGTTGCCACTTGTGAGGAATATCAGTGAGCTTCCACAGGATAACTATGGAAGGGGAGGTTTGTCTCATATCACTCTTGCTGGTTCTGCCATGCATGGATTGAAAGAGGTATGCTGCGCTGCGCTGCTTGCATTTCGTAGACTTTTAATGTTTCTGGTGTTTTGATTATTTACTGTTACTATTTGGATAATTGGAAATTGGCCATCTGTGTGAGAAGAAAAAATATACTCTCTTTTCAAATGGGAACTAGTCAAAAGGAAAAGGATTTTTGTCTCTTGTACAGAAGCTATAGAATACAATTTTGGGTTCTTAACACTTATTCAACACATTTTATGGGCTTTGTAGGTAGAGGTATGGCTTCAAACATTTTCTCCAGGCTCGCGCACTCCAATCCACAGGCATTCTTGTGAAGAAATATTTGTTGTCCTCAAGGGAAGTGGAACTCTCTATCTTGCATCAAGTTCACACGAGAAGTATCCTGGAAAGCCTCAAGAATATTTTGTGTTTGCCAATAGTACATTTCATATTCCTGTCAATGATGTTCACCAGGTGAACCTTTCTACATAAATTGTTTTCTGATAGGATATGAACTTCTTAGGGTATTTGGTGTTCTAAGAATCTGCACTTTAGATGAATTAGGAGGAAGAAACTTGTTAATCTGGAAAAAGAAACATAGCAATGTCCATTACTATTTTTTTTTTTCAATTGGTTCAATACATTTAGTTACAAGTATTGTTGTAATGGATTACAAAATCTCACCTCCAAATGCTGCAAGATGCACTTTGAAATATGAAAAAAATAAAAATGAAAAAGAAACTGGTTCTAATTCTAATCCACTTCCAGTTCGGAAATGAGAACCTCAAGCTTTTGAGCTTGTGTGTGCAACCAAAAAACTGATTAGAGGATTATCTTTAAATATTTGGATAACTGACTCTATCTTGCGAACCTAGGGATTGAATGCTGCCTTTCATATCAAATTGTAATGGTTAAATGAAATTCAATTGACTAGTGTGATGCATTGCTCAAGTATTGCGTAGGCAAGGTTAAACAGGGAGATTGGTAATATTTCCATAAAAGTAATTTTGGTTTTGATTGAAGAGGTAAAATCATGCAAGAAAACCAAGTAAAATGCTGGTCAGATCAAACTGAAGATACAAATGCTGAATTTTTTTGGCTTCCTTTGGAGTTCTGACATCTAAAGAAACATATTTCCGCAGAAGCCATCACTTGCACTTTGAGTTTTCTGGCAAATTATTATCTAGACACTTAGAAACAGATATCTGAATCCTAGAAAGAACTCAAATGGCCACCAAAGTAAAAAATAAAAGCTATGTAATATTATTATAGGCCAATACTTGTTCGTTTCTATATTTGTATGCAATTAGCTTTTTCTGGAAGTTGTCATTTTGTTTTCCATGTCTTCCTCTTTCAATTGTGACTATTTCTCTTATAGCATGTGTACATGTAGACTAGTGAAGTACAATATGCTCAGGACATTTGATAGTTTGAAAATATTCAGTGGAATGGTGCTGAAAGGAAATAAATATAATTCAGCTGCACTTAGCTGTTTGCAAATTCCTTGGCATAAGTATTTGGTTGCAATTTATCTCTGCTGTTCCAAACACCAATATAGGTCAAATGCTCTTGGTCCTAGCTTACATAATGTGAATCTTTTCAGGTCTCGCTTAAGTCTGCTTGTCAATATATTGAAATTATTTTATCTTCTGCTGTTTTGCAATTATCTGTGACATGATTGTTTTCTTTTTTCACTGCAGGTCTGGAATACCAATGAACATGAGGATTTGCAAATGCTTGTCATAATATCTCGCCCACCAGTTAAAGTGTATGCAAATGCTTTTCTTCCATTCCTTAAACTTAAATGTTTACAAGCAATGTGCTGCAATTTATATCTTTTTTTGGACTGCTTGTTCAAATACCAGGCGACAAGCTTCTATGTGATCTTCACAAATATTTGTTTGTTCAACCATTTGCATTATAGTATCATTATAGACACCTTTAACTTTTATGATGCCCAAGAATCTCCATCCTCAGCTATTGAGTTTGATGATCCAGAATAGTTCTAGCTGCTTTTGTATTTCTGCTGTCAGTGCTTCTGATTGTGTCATTTGAAAAAAAGACCCGGGTCATCCTACTATTGCATGATATTACTGCTCCCTTCTACATTTGGCTTTGATATTTGATCCTTGGTTCTAAAATGTCACACCTCTTCTGATTGTGTCATTTGAAAAAAAGACCCGGGTCATCCTACTATTGCATGATATTACTGCTCCCTTCTACATTTGGCTTTGATATTTGATCCTTGGTTCTAAAATGTCACACCTTTTGAAAGTTATTTCCACGTTCATGGAAGAGGTGTCATTCCAGCCTGATGTTGCAGTTCTTTTGGCTTATTATTCTGAAAGAAACATCCTTTTCTTACAATACCAACAAACACACACACACACTTCTCAGAATCCAAATCTAAAAAAACTGTGATTTTTCAATCTTGTCAAGCTTATTGTACCATACATTATGTTTGCCCTAAAAGTTTCATCTAGATAAATCTCAAAATTTTCTTTTCCACTTTTTTTTTCTTCTATCCATGATACCAATCAGGTGGTATGTGTTATTTCCTCAGCGTATAATATGTCTGGCTTTGGAATCAATTCTCATTTGCAGTATTCCGAAATAAGTAAATAAATTTTACACTGGTCCTTCTTTTGTCCCCGTTTTGGTTTTTCTCTTGCTCAACAATTTCTTGTTTCCAGGTTCATTTATGAGGACTGGTTCATGCCACATACTGCAGCAAAGTTGAAGTTTCCCTATTACTGGGATGAGCAATGCCTCCTAGAACCTCCAAAAGATGAACTTTGATATCTACTCCTTGTGCATATATGCTAACACACACCATGGACTTTTCTTATCGTGGACTGATAAATATTGATATGGAAGTTGTCTTGAAATTCAGGAGCGTTAAAGTGATTTACCTATTTTGCAACATCAGCTGAGAATTTCAGAAGTTGTATATATTTGGGAACTTTTAAATGTACTCCTGACTGGAATGTGGATTTTGATGTTTTTCATTCTGCTATACGGTTTCCATGTTATCATGCAGCAAAGGCTTTTGTTTCCATATGATTGAGAAATAGTAATTTCTTGGGGTAATTGAAAATATGCTGTCCAATTAAATTAAAATAACCACTAGCTGTTGTTCCCGCTATATACCGTGTGCTGGCATTATGGATGTGTTTTTTGATATTATAAAATTTTGGTATTATAAAATTTGTTATTTGAGGAATATAAAGATTATACTTCATACAATGAATAGTAAAAATAATTGTGAATGTTAATTAAAAACTATATGGAAAGTTGATTTTATTTGTAATAAGTAAAAGATATATTAACAGAATTTACGGTTGGGTTTTTTTACTGTACATGAATGCATTGGGGATATAGAAGCAATTAATTATGGATTTATTGTGACATTTAACTATGGACTTACATTGTTGCTTCGCTATGTCTTAACATGTATGGGGATTTTTTTTATTATACATGCACCGTGGATCAAGATACAATGAACTTTGGACGCCATTATAGTCACTTGGAAGTGTTCGTTGCCTGTGTTTTTAGTCAAGAATTGCAGCTGGGGTGATTTATTTGATGTGATAAATATTATCATTTGCATTCTAATTACCCAAGCGCCTACCCAGACGCACACCTCTTGGAGTTGCAGACACCTGATGCTTGGACTGTCAAGCCTGGGATTTCGGTTGGCTACACGCGCTTGCTCACGCTCTAAGCTGTTGCCACATGGCGTTGGGGCTGGTTGAGGCCCTAGCATGCAGACACCTAGCGCGAGTCTGCCATGCCTTTGGTGCTAAGGGAAGACTCACGAGGTAGGGTGTGCAACCCCGCACTCCTGGCCTCCAGATCCGCGCGCTGGGTGCAAACCTGGCCGCCGAGGTCTGTTCTAACCACCCTTTGGTGTAGAGGCCCCACAAAATCAGCCAGACAAAATCTCAATATTTTTTTTTTAAAATATATTTTTATAAAATATAAAAACATGAAAAATACATTATTTTGAAGCAAAGAAAAAAAATTAAAATTTGAAAATTTCTTGGGCTTGGCGTCGCAGCCAAACACAATGCCAACATTTAAAAAAAAAATACAAAAACATATAAAAAGAAGTAAAGAAAAAAAACTTCAAAATTGTCAAATGTTTTTTCAAAGAATATTTGAAACGCAAAATCAAACATGATCTAATTAATTTGAAGTAAAGAAAAAAATGTAAAATATTTCAATTTCTTGAGTGTCACCTCTCAACTAAACACAATCTCAATATATGTTTTTTTTTAAAAAAAAATATTGAAAAAATAATACAAAAACATGAAGAAAATATTATTTTGAAGTAAAGAAAAAAAATTTAAAATTTCTTGGGTTTGGCGTCGTAGCCAAACAGAATCTCAACATATTTTTTAAAAAATTAATACAAAAACATAACAAAACTATTAATTTCAAGCAAAGAAAAAAAAAACTTAAAAACTGTCAAATTTGTTTCAAGGAATTTTTGAAATGCAAAATCAAACATGATTTAATTAGAAAATTGAACCCAACCTAAAACAGGAAAACTTTTATCATCACTCAACTTTTGTAAAATATAAAAAAATTTCATCAATTTATTTTGAAAAATAAATTTATATAAGAGAAAGGCAACAACAAAGAAATTAAATTGGGTATATGGCCGGGTCTAGAAGTCAGTCGTCCTTATTAATCAATGGTCTTGCATTAAATTCTATTGTGGTGTTATACTATAGTGAAACACACACACACACACACACACACACACGATGTGTAGAGGCATAGAGAGGTATGGAGGATTGAATTCTCATGTACGTGATAACATGGATTCCCAATTCGTCTATCGAAGGAAATCAATTGTTCTGTTTTTTTTTTTTTTACAATTTTGCTATGCTGATGTCCCTGGGGTGGATTGCTTATTCTGTAGCTAATTTGGTCCTGCATGGTGCAGGACCCAACATCCTTTAAGGGTGTTGGGTTTGGCTGTGCAACCATACTAGGTATGGCCAGTATGGTTGTGTAGTGACACGATCAAATAGTTGATGTTTTATCTCAAGTGCAAGAGTGTTAAAGTAATAAATAACCTGGCAAGATCGGAATCGATCCACAGGGAAGTTAACTATATATATAGAACAAAGAGTAAAAGAGATCTTTGAGATGTGAAATTAATGTGAGAATTAAACAATGATAAAAAATAATTGTCAAGGTTAGAGGATCTACTAATGGTATTATAAATAATATAGTATAAACTCTTTTTATTACTCAAACGTTTTAGAGGCAGTTTATGTAATCACTATAACAATATATTATGTCCTTTGTAATACACCAACAAACATTCTATAATAGTTTAGCATTCAGTATAACACAACAATAGACCCTTCATATTTTTCATCCAACCATTTATGACGGTTAATGTTCAATACAATACAACAATAGATTACTCATAATATTCATACAAAAATTCATCACAATTACAATCAATAAAATACAACAGTAGAGCCCTCATAATACCCATACAAAAATTCATCACAATTACATTCAATAAAATACAATTTTGACAGCAAATGCTAATCCGCTGCAGACAGCTTAATTTTGGCAGCGAAACCTAATTCGATGTAGACAACACAATTCGACAGAGAAAATTCCTTTGCTGCAGGCAACACCATTCGACAGCAAAACCTAATTTGCTGTAGACAAATATCGATGCAGATAACACAAATCAGCAGCGAAACTAATTCACTGCATGCCACTTAATTCGGCAATGAAACTAATTCGCTGTACACCACACAATTCGGCAGCGAACTAATTCATTGCAGACAACATAACTCTGCAAATAACATCATCTTAACATATTATTATACAGTTTAATCAAACACAAGCAGAAATGTTTGTCATTAACACCAACATACTTCCAGTTTTGGTTTCAGCAGGGTCTAAGGTCCCAATGACTACACAATTTTTTACATAACCCTTTCTAACACAAGTTCTTCTATCATACATGCAAGAATCAAGATAATAACGCCAATATACATTCTATTTTAGTTCAAGTATGTCCTTAAGAGTTCAACAAGATCATAATTTCTACATTTCTTCATCTCATTCCACATTTCATTCAAGTTCATCAATCATTCATTAGATGTCCAGACATTAACATCAATACAAATTCTGCCTTAGTTCACCAACTTGGTCGGTCCTTTTTTAGGTTTACACCCTCATAATCACTCATTCTCACTTAGATTTCTTTAGTAAGAGTCTGCACATGAGTTCTTATATGCATCATTCTACTTAGATCTAACATTTAATTATTTTTGAAACTATGAGTGTATAAACACTAAACCTTGTACTTTGGGGGTTTTCATCCCCTCCTTGTTCTAAAATCATGAGGCAGCAACTAGCCAAGGAAGAATACTTCTCTTACCTCATGTTTTTGACAACTTTAGAGCAGGTTTTGGCGACATGGTTCTTTCCTCAATCTCGGTTTTTCCTTCTCTTCCATCTCTATTGTATAGCAGGTCTGTCACACTTTCTCTTCTCTCATAGTTTCAGCCATCAACGTAACTCCCTGACTCTCTTCTTCTTCAAACACTCAAGGCATGAGACATGCAGCTGGTGTAGGTGGGTCTTCTTCTTGGAAAGGGTGGTTATTGTAGTCACAACTGTTGGCCAGTTATGGGGAAGGCGTCTGGACTCCTCTTCCTTCCTTGGCTTCGACCACTTCTGTCTTTCCCTTGGTCACCCTTCTTCTCCAGCATTCAAAAGTGGTGCATGCAGCTGTTGTAGGCAGATTTTTAGAGAGAGGAAGAAGGCAAGAGCATGCAACTTGTTTTGGAAAAAGTTCCCCTTTCTCTCTCCCTGCTGCATTTATACCCCTTTTAAATATAAAGGGGGTGTTTGGATGTTGGACCAAGGTTGTCCTTCTCCCCCTTTTGGGTTATCCTTGGGCTAGTTTCTATTCCCATTCTCCCCTAGGTTAGGCGGTCCAACACTAATTTTTTGTTAGATTTTACAGTGTCGCTGTTGATTCAGAAATTAGCAGCCAATAACTGCGTCACTACCGATTCAGAAATCAGCAATAAAATTGTGTCACTACTGATTTAGAAATTGGCAATAAAAACTGCGTTACTGCTGATTCAAAAATCGGCAGCAAAACAGCGCCACTACCAATTCAGAAATCTATAGCCAACTGTGTCGCTGCTGATTTTTGAAATCGGCAGCGATGGTGGAGTCATTTTGGCTTTACTTCTCTCTCTTTTTTGGGTGTTTACATTCTCCCCTCCTAATATAAATTTCGTTCTCAAAATTAAAGGGACTCATATTGATAGTGCCTCCAGATTCTTAGATCAAACACATTAGTAACCGATTCTAGGTCATGTATCAGGTAATTCTCTACGTGAGTCTTGATATAACTCCCGGGTAAATTCCTGTATTTTGATTTTTTTTATAATGAAAAAAAGGGGAGATGAATAATTAAATAAATAAATAATAAAAAATAAAAGAAATTAATGGAGTAGAAATTATTATCTAAGGAGGTTAATGTTGGTCAAGAATGAAATTGAATAAATCAAACTTTTGGGCCAAATGGTTTAAAACAAAACAAGGATGTCCTTAAATGAAAAAAAGGGGGAAACTTGTAAATATATAAACAAATGGGGAGTGCAAAATTAGCCATGTTGGTCGGCCATGTTATGGCTTGAGAGGGAGAAGAATTGAGTGAAAATTTATCAAAGTTCATCCAAAATTAATTCAAAAAAAGAGAGAAGAAGATAGAATTAGTGATTAAAGTATACTAGGAAGGGTTTGAACAAAAAAATCTTAAAAGGGGAACAAAGGATCTTCTTTCATTTAAAAGGGGAGGCATTGAGAGGAAAATAAGAGGGGGAGGAGGGAAGAAATTTGTGTGGTGATTTCAAGCTTCCCATCTCTTATTTCTTTGAGTTAAAAGGTAACAAATCCTTTCCTTTCAATTAAATTGATATATTTAGTGTGAAAGAAATTTATAATTTAAATATGCAGATGTGTAAACCCTTATGTAAACGTAAGACTGAAAGTTGTATGATTTCAATGAGTGATGGAAACCAAGATTAGAAATAATAGATAAATAATGATATAAAATGGAAGGGATGACCTCTATAAAATGAATTTTGGTTTAGAATTCATAAGGATAGAGAAACTGATAATGTGTTTTGATAGATAAAATAATGAGAAAAAAATAAAAAAGTGTTTCTAAGAAATAAGTGAGGTAATAAAGAATACATTATAATAAAGGATAGTGCAATAAAAAGGGTAGGACTGAAGGTGCAAACACCGATTAAAAATCAGTGACGTTATTTTAAAACGGTAATAAGCCTGATAAATAAATAAAGGTGAAAATTCTAAAAGAATATATATTCAAAAATAATAAAATGACCTTAAAGGTTTAGAAGAAAAATTGATATGATTTTATGTGAAGATTGAACAAGAAAATTTGGATCGTTGACGAAAAACTCATGAACTGACCAATTTTACATTAGGAAACAAAGCTCTCAATCCAATCGGAATCAGGATGAAATTTTGCATGAAGTCTATTAATATGTTTTCCTATCTTGGTTAAATATCTCATCCCAATTGGAGTTTGGTAAAGACTAGCGATTTAAGTAGAAATAAACCAGATAGTTTACATGAAAAATAAAATAAATACATAAAGGCATGAATGAAGGAAAAAATTATAATTATGGAAAAAGGTGCCTATAAAACTGCAAAGAGGCCACCAGTTAAAAAAAAAAGAGAAAATTGAATAGAGAGAGAACTACAGATTTTGGAGAAAAACCAATAATAATCCAGTGGCCATATCTCTGGAATCCACCGTTGGATTATGCTGCATTTTGGATATGTTGTTCTTATCACACTCCTCTACGAATGGATTGGAGGGATTGGAAGGAACACAATCCGTTTGATAGAAATCAACATCGAAAATTGCCTGGAAAACAAAAAGGAAATACACCTGCATGGCAGTTTAGTCTCCGGCCTATTTCTCTCCCTTTCACCGTTGGATCATGCTCATTCTTGGATATGTGGTGCGCCTAGATGTTTCCTTCATTATGGACGGTGAAGATCGGAAACGCATTCTCTGGCAAGGTTTTGTGCATGTTGAACAGTAGCTCGTCCATTTTCTGATAAGCTTGGTTTTATTCAGATCTAGGGAGATCTAACAGGTGGATCATTATGATTTTGAGATATATTATGCACAACTCTATAATATGTAGTCTGATCGTTAGGTTTAACACAATAATTAGAGGTTGATGATGTATTGCCTTTTGAATCTATTGCTAGTTTTGGCAAAATGTAGTAAGTTTGATTAAATACAAGTTTTGATGAAATTAGAATTGTGTGGGTGTAGGTTTTATGGAAGATGTAATGGTAAAATATATTCTTGTTATTAGTATTATTATAGATTAATTGTGTATTCTTTATATGAGGGGAAGAATGATTATTGTGTAAGAATAGTGAGGAACATTGCTATATGAACATGTTGATTGAATAAAAAGCTAACTTGTTGGTTGTTTTGATATAAATGGGGTGGAACCATGAAGAAATTGAAATGAAAGAAATTCAAAAAATAAAACATATTTAAAGCTAGCCATAAGTATTTTTGGCAAATTGATTAGTTAATGAAGATTGTCATGGATTCCAACTAATAGGGTGAAATTGTTGTTGTGATAATGATCTAAGAATATTAATTGCTAAGGTTTGTCGCATATATTTAATCATATATTTTAATTGTTAAGACTAGTAAAATGTGAAAGAAAATGAATGGTTCATCATTTTGTTGTATTAATAATAATAATAATAATAATAGGAGAAATCCCAAAAGGAATGAGTTTCCTTATTTTGGTCTAATCTTGATATATTATAGAGGTAGGGAAATTGTTTGAATCTTTTGCTTTAGAATTGGTTTGAATTTGTGATTTAATGATGCCAAATGACCTTGGATGATGTTGTTTTTGCATGAAAATGGGAAAGAGTATGAGATCCTAAAGAAATTCCTTGTGATTGGTTTGAGAATACTAGTTGAATGAAAATTAAATAAAGTTGTGATGTTGGTTGTATTGTTGATAAAGACTGAATCTCTGGTGGTACAGAGGAAGCTGTGGGGACTGGACAATTGCATGGAGTGGAAGCACATGCACATACTCTAGGTAGGTGCATCGCACCTTGTCTTTTCAATTTCTGTAAACTCATTGATTTTAGAATTTATTGTTTTATTGGTTCGATAAAATTGGAATGAATATGAGTACCTTGCATACATTGATGTGTATCAACTAGTTATGACATAATTGAAATGGATACGAGTGTCTAACGTACATTGATATGTATCAAACTTGTTGTGATATTACTGGAATGAATAAGAGTACCTTGCGTACAATGGTATAGATCAATTAGTTAGGATAAATTGACTCTTAAAAAGATATTGTTGACACTCTTAAACGACATGTGATATGGCTAGGGGTTGAGATAAAGAGAAGGTTGAATTGTGGACGTTGTGTGTAAATGGAAAGGTTGATGAATCTGAACAGATTCATCTCCTGACTTGTGGAGAGAATTCGAGTAGGAGGATGGGGGAATTAGAATCAGGTTCCTTCATAATAATTGTATATTTGGATGTTGACTAACTAAGAAAATTGGCCTTAAAATTTAGAGCTATAGAACTCCAGTTATGGGTCACCAACCGAGACTGGGAAATGACAGACCCTATAGGGCAGTAAGTCTAATTTGTTGATGAATAATTTCGAGTGTCTTAGGGGCAGAACTGGTTTCTCCTCCCTTCATGGGACATGTAGCCTCATGTCTTAACTTTCCAATGAGACCAAACTTGCTTGAAACGGAGTCCTAAAACTCCAGATATAATAAAAAATCTGAGGATAAGTCAGAATACGATCTCTGCTGGCAGATTTGGAAAATCACTAAAATGACTATTTAGACGCATTAAAGGGTGAAAATTTGGGTCCTTTCCCTTCGAGAAACATGTGATGTTACATTGTAGCTTCGAAAAGAAACGAGCCATGTTCGAAATGAAAATTTGTAATGATAACTATGGCCGGACAAAGAATGACAATTTTAATAGATGAAATTGGCATGGACTAGCATACATTTAGTGTATGTTAGGATCCCGGGTAAGGGGATCACCATGCATGGACTAGCATATATTTAGTGTATGTTAGGATCTCGGGTAAGAGGATCACCATGTATTGATGCCTATGGGGCATGTGATTGTACATCAAAAGTATCATTAAGTCTCTTATTGTAAATATGTATTTATTGTTTTTATTTGAGTTTTTTATAATAATTGATGTGATTTTTAGTAATGGAGTTTCTTTCAATGTTTCGATAGGTTTTTGGAGCTTAAATGAATTATTTCAAAAAATTCAATGTCGGAATTCAGAACAAAGAATTGAAGAGAAATTTAGTTGAAGATTGAAGCAAATCTTGGTTCAAATAAGTGCTCCAAATTTGCCCCAAAAATCAATTCTATTCCAATTCTAGAAAAGAATATCATATAATCTATTTCAAGCCCAAACTTGCCTTATGTTGTGTGCAAACTTCAACCATCAAACACTCAAGGTTTCAATGTCAATCTTAGCTCAAATAATAGGTACATTTGTATCCTTATTTGATGCTTAAATTCAGCCCCAAATCAGCCTCAAATCAACTCCAAATCAGCCCAAGCACAATCCATGATCTTACATGTCCACACAACAAATAACATTTGATTTATTTTAGGTAATTCATTGATCCAAGATGGCAAGCACATGGATGGAAAGCTGGAGGGGACATTGTCACATTATTTTGAGTCAAAAAGAAGAAAGAGACAGCTCATAAAGGAGGAAGAAAAACGTGCACCAAAGTGTTCTCCAAGCTGGCCTGATTTGATTTTCTAGAACACCTTTCGGTGTTTTGCCCATAACGTTTGACCTTTGGTGCACGTTTAATGATCTGGAAAGCTAACATAATGGCCTATAAATATGTCTCTAATAGCCATCTCCAGGGGAGGCTTCTAAGAGGGTCGAATTGCTGTCCAAAGTTAGAGTCAAATTTGTGTTAGAATTTTTACTGAAATTGTGTTGTGACCTTCTTTGTAGATTTCAGTTTTTTATTTTGTAAAACTTATTATTTCAGTTTAATTCAAGTTATTTCATGTTTATTGAAGTGTTGTTATCTATAATCATGGTTGGCTAATCTCTTTCTTGGATCCAAATCAAAGATGATGGTGGTTGAGGTGAGTTCTTTAAGATATGAATGAATCTTAAAGTTTATCTTCTTATTTTCATCATGAATGTTTTATTATTGCAAAGAAATTTTAGAAATCATTTAGGTAATGTTATAATCTTGAATTTTTATGCATAAACCTTAGTTTTGGTATAGAGATTGCTTGATTCAATGTCTTACTTAATATGAAAGTACTTGTTTATTCTTAAGCAATAATCAATCCTCATCTTTTAAAACTTCATTGTAATATCTTCCGATTTAATATCACCATCGTTGATATTGGGTTGAGTTATCTTATATATGTTGAAGGAATCACCAATACATCACCATTAAAATGGATTTGGACCAAGACTTCCTTTTTCTGGTCATTTAAAATCTAGTTATACTTTTTCATCTTTGAAAACAAATCCATCAATTATTTTCAACCAAGTTATTGTTAATTTAATTTCTTTTGAGTTTTTTTGTTACCTAGCTTAATTTCCAGATCTAGCTCTCTATGGATATGACCTCGATCTTACCGAGTTAATTGCTACATCGCACACTTGTGCACTTGCGAGTTAAAACAAGCCGAACATAAAAAGTGATCAAGCAGCATGGACTAGCATACATTTAGTGTATGTTAGATGGATTTGGACCAAGACTTTTTCTGGTCATTTAAAATCTAGTTACATTTTTTCATCTTTGAAAACAAATCCATCAATTATTTTCAACCAAGTTATTGTTAATTTAATTTCTTTTGAGTTTTTTTGTTACCTAGCTTAATTTCCAGATCTAGCTCTCTGTGGATATGACCTCGATCTTACCGAGTTAATTGCTACATCGCACACTTGTGCACTTGCGAGTTAAAACAAGTCGAACATAAAAAGTGATCAAGCAGCATGGACTAGTATACATTTAGTGTATGTTAGGATCCGATCCCGGGTATGGGGATCACCATGTATTGATGCTCATGGGGCATGGACTAACATATATTTAGTGTATGTTAGGATCTCGAGAAGGGGATCACCATGTATGGACTGACATGCATTTAATGTATGTTAGGATCTCGGGTAAGGGGATCACCATGCATCGATGCCTATAGGGCATGGACTTAGCATACATTTAGTGTATGTTAGGATCCCGGGTAATGGGATCACCATACATTGACGCCTATAGGGCATGGACTAGCATACATTTAGTGTATGTTAGGGTCCCTGATAAGGGGATCGCTAAACATCGATGCCTACGAGGGGATGATAATACCAGTGGAATTAGTCTTGACAATGAGTTAGGCATAAATAGTTGTGGTTGATTTTATAGAATCTTGAATGGAAGTTAAAAATGGAAGATGAAACGATTTTAGTAGTTGAGTGAAGAAGAGTTCCAATGGAAACAAAAATGAAGAAGTGAATAGAATATGAATACATGTTTGTCTTTTTAAATTGTTGGATATTTGTGTTACTATACTTATTGTGATATTCATGTTTCAATAATATGTATTTTGTTTCAGGACCATCACGTGCACTACAGGAGTAGATCCTAGCTTTTGTTCACTTTTTGTAGTTCTAAGTAGTATATCCTTGTATTTTAAAATATTAAAACATTTATAGAACTTAATTTATATTTTTGATGTTTAAACTTGAATAGATGAACTTAACTCTGAAATTCATATAATCATGTTTCATGTATGCGTGTTTATCTCATTTATTCCTCTATAATGATATTTGTTGTTCAATGTATGTTATAAATATTATGGTTGTGATGAGGATGATGTTTGTGGGATTGAGACCCAAGACGATTGGGTCGTGATTGGGTTATGAGATTTGAAATATTAAAAGTGTAAATAGGTATATGTCGATAACTTGGGACCTCCCAGTATTGGGGAGACTCTACCGAAATTTTGGTGGAACCTATATATCAAAAAAAAAAATTACCTGAAAATTTTCAATGTATCGCAAAAAAGAATGTAGAAAATCAAGGTTGTTACATTTAGTATGTTAAGATTTCATTCAATTGTATTAGTGTATAGTTATGGTATGAGTTGTGAGGTTGAATGGGTTAATCAATGAAATTATGATGATTTAATGTTTAAATAAATAAAATAATAGTGGGTAATGTTTCAATTTGTGAAATTGAAGAAAAAAAATTATGGGTTCTTTTTTTAGAAGAGGTTTCGGCCCAGAGAAAGCAAAATGAATTGATATTGTTGTTTGATAATTAAATGAGTTGTGTGGTAATGTTGATGAAGAAGAAATTATATTACTGATGAGTTGATATTGTTATTTGATAATTAAATGAATTATGTGGTAATGCATTGATGAAGTAATTAAATTAACAGTGAGTTGTTTTGTTGGTTTGATAAGTAAAGTGGTTTTGTGGTGGTGTTGTTGATGAAATAATTAAATTGATGACAAGTTAATTTTGTTGATATAGAATTAAATTGGTGATGTGATGACATTATTAATGCGGTAATTTAATTGGTAACGAAATGAACCTGCAGGAGTGGACGAGGCTACAGGAACCACTCAGCAGTCAGGTTTAGCTAGCAGGATGCAAACACTAGGTACGTTTAATAACTTGAATAATTTTTTTTCTCTAAACTTTATATATTTAAATTATCTTATGTATCAATGAAATTTTATGCATCTTGCTAGTAGATTTTTCCTATGATAATTTATTTTGTAAATGGAAGACTTGTGAACTAGTTGTACTAGTATGGAACTAGTGCCCTGTGAATGGGCAGCTGGTGGACTAGTTATCCTGATATGAAACTGGTGCCCTGTGAATAGGCAGTTGGTGGATTGGAGTTGGTGGTCCAGTGGTACTGGTTTGGAACTGGAGTTCTATGATGTGGACAAGTTCAGATTTTAGATTTATTGATTTGTGATTAGTACTTGGAAGATGGTAGTAAAGTTGGAAATTTTTTTGAGTAACTAATATATATATATATATATGCAAATGTAACTGCTTTAATTGACAATGGTTATCTCTTAAATCATTGTATAGGATCATCTCAATACCGCACATCCTAGTAGTTTTAGAGTCTACTCCTATTACTAGTAAGTCTTTTGGATATGTAAATGGTTGATAATATCATTACCTCCTATATATTTTTGAAGATTATAATGTTGTGTATGTACGAACTTAAATGGACTAGCTTATTCAACTTGTATTCTATTGTGTAAATATTTTCTAGTTATAATGGTGATATATATATATATATAAGCATGTAGTTAATATAGTTTATTTAATAATAGTACTTAAAATGTTAAATATGATTGAAGGAAGTATATTAAATCTATAATCTATGGTTTTGTGAATAATGGTTAAGATGATTATCTTTCTTTATTTTAGTTAAATGATTATTCTTTGAATTGATATGTTAGAGAATGTGAAATATTGTTGATTGAGAAATGTTCTGGTTTATATATATATATATCTCGTGAATTCCAGATAAAATGGGTGTTACACTTGAACTGTCTTGACATATAAGCGATCACTTCCCCATATTGCATCAAATCACACCCAAGTCCTTTCTTCGAGGGTTCACTACAAATTACCAAACCTTTGGTATTTTGGAACTTAACAGTTCTAGTATGACAGTCTATTTGGCCTTGTATTCACTCGGCTAATCATGTCTAGGTTTATACCAAAATCATGAAATTCTAAGGGGATCTAGTCTACTACTGTTTCATATCCAGCTAGACTAACCCACACTCCCACATAATGATATTTGTGTGGGTAGCACCCAGTTCAAACAACACAAGTATGTTAAAGTTATTCATCGGTAATGTACTTGCTACCACATCAGTTGCAACACTAACTTCTTCATATGTCAAATGGAAGACTCTTCCTAGAATCCGGTCATTTCATGCCCCTAGCCTCCCTCGGCTGAAGTCTGCCCTAATTGGGAAGACCTCACTGGCCTATTCACTGTGACAGACTGTTGGTAACTTTGACTTGGTTGTTGCATACTCTGTGTATGCCCAATGTCTCTGTTAAGGCATTCCTTTTTATAATGAACTCAAACATTCCACTTTTTCTTCTTCTTCGAAACGATGGTCTACTAGTAAAATCATCCCTATCTATCTTTTTACTTATTCCCTGATGTCCCTGTGGATCCTCTCCAATACAGGCTTCCAAAGCTTGTGCCACCTCCATTAGCTCTCTCATTGATTTAAATTGTAAAACAATCAACCCTTGCTTCAATTCCTGTCGAAGCCCATTTCTCAGTTTCTTAATCATGTGTTCTTCGATGGGGATGTAGTGTAGAACAAATAGTGAAAGGTCATGGAATTTCTGCTCATATTCCAAAACTGACATTTCCTTTGTCTTAACACTAAGAATTCTTGTTCCTTCTCTTTTCTAATCCACCTCTCGGCTATCAAAGCATCTTGTTTCCCCTAAATACAGTTTGTAGCCCATTTCTCTCATGCTTTTAACTAACCATACGAGTAATACCATGTTGTCCCCGCTCTTTCTTATTGCCCCATTTTTGCTAGGTGTATTTCCTTTGTCTGATTTGGTCCCCGTTCTTCTCCAACTTTTGTGGTTCTTCCCCGTAAGAACCCAGATGCTCTTGCTGGAGTGTGGGAAGCAATATCATCCAATGGATCCTCATCCTGCCAATCTTGGGCTTTTCGGCCACTACTACTTCTTTCTATAGAGGGTGGCTCGGTTCGAGCCCCCTTGGCGAGTGCACACTGATTAGTACTTAAAAGTGTATTTTTATCAAGGTTTTATATCATCATTTTGCATTTGAAGTATCAATAACTCCTTAACGAAAGCATGTTTTATAATAACAAGTCTGATACTATAAGATACCCTTAATTGATGGTAAATGTTCAACTTAAATGTAGGCCTATCACATAAATCAAAGGATTGACTGATGAGTTTTACTACTGAAATTGAGAAGACAAAGAGAAGGTTAAGCTTAGAAAAGAGATGCTAGTTAGTCCAAATTGGAACACTGTTCAGTCATTGGGTCATATCTGGGGCAGTAAATCTTGGATTTCAATTTGGTTTATATGGCTAGAAAGCTAAGACATAGGCCTAAAACATTCATGAAGAGTCCAAGACTCAATTTTGTTGTTTGGAAGTCCAAATCTTAGCAACAACAGAGAAGTCAAAATCTGTCATGCAGCCTAGACACTGTTCAGTGTTCAACCCGTATCTTGAGTTCTAGAAGTCCAAATGCACTGATTCTTTTTTTTTTGTTAGAACACTGAGACAATTTCCTAGAACTTTAATGTGGACAATCTATTCAAATTATGACGTTAGTAATGATGTTTTGTTCAGACAAGAAGATAAGGACTGTCACCAAGTCAAGATGTGGTCACCCACTCAACAATTAGTTATCAAATCAATAGTTCAAAATTTAGGCCTATAAAAGGAGACATTTGCCATGCATTTAAGCATCTTGGTTTTCAGATCAAGATCATGTTCTTGCTCTCTCTCTTTATATTTTTGTAATGCTTAAGTTTTGTTTATATTAATCTCTTATTTATGCTTTTCATTTCCTTTCCTTTACTTAGTTAACTTATATCTTATTTATGTTCTTATCTTGTTTATTTACGTTTCTCTCTTTCATTATGTTTAGCTAAGTTTATTATGTCAAGGTGAAAAGGTTACACTAATGATGTAAGAATAAGTATAGTATAAACTCAACATGGACTTTAATGTTTGATACTAACATGTTTTATATTTGTTATCTTGTTCACTTTTAATACTTTGCTTGTTAAATGGTTAATCTAAATTTATGTTGTATAACCCTTGGTACAACAAATACTTGGCACTTTCATAGCCCAACCGTATGGTATAATCGACACCTGTGCTATGAAAGGAACTTGATTTGTTGTTAACATAAGTTATAATCATGAATACCTGACAACATTTACAAGTATTAGCATTATTCGAATAAGATAACTAATGTAATCATGTTAACAATTTATAATCCGATTGGAACCTCCTTTGTGTGTGATTTCCAGTTGAGTAATAAAAAGAGCTTATATTATACTTGTTTGAAATACCATTAGTGGATCCTCTAACCTTGACATTTATTTTATCCTTGTTTAATCCTTATATCAATATCACACCTCAAAGCACTCTTCAACTTCTTTTTTGTTATTATCTATTTCTTTATTTTTAGTTTATACAGTTAACCTCCCTATGGTTTGACCCCGGTCTTACCGGGTTATTTATTACTTCGACCCTCCTGCACTTGGGAGAAGACATCAATCTTTTGGTCGTGTCAAGTTTTTGGCGCCGTTGCCGGGGAGGTAAATTCTTGTATAAATTATAATATTTATTTTATTTTCTCTTTTCACTTTTCATTTTATCTAACTTTTGTTTTGTTTTGTTTTGTTTCTTTTTGTTTTGTTTCTTTTTCTTTTCTTCCTTTTATTCTCTTCCTACACGTGTATGAGAGTTTGGTCACGTACATTAAGTGGTAGACTTTGTAGGGTATCTTCATCATTTTCAGAAAATATGGCCGAAGAAGATAATTAGTCGCTTTATAATGAGAATAATCGTGTGAGAACACTTAGAGACCACATGAATCCTACAAGAACAAGTGCATCCTCATGCATAGTTTTTCCTCCTGATGCATCTCATTTTAATTTTAAGACAGACATTATTCAACTTTTACCTTCTTTTCATGGCTTAGATTTAGAAAATCCATACTTGCATTTAAGAGAATTTAAGGAGGTCTGTAACACCTATAATAACTCAAATTGTAGCATGAACACCATAAGTTAAAGCTTTATCTTTTTTCATTAAAAGATAAAGCTAAAAAATGGATCCATTCGTGCTTAGGATGAAATGCAACAACAATTTTTAAAGAAATTTTTTCCATCTCATAGAACAAACTCTTTCAAAAGAAAAATTATCACTTTCACTCAAAAACCAGGAGAAACATTTTACCAATGTTGGGATAGGTATCGAGAATTGCTTAATACTTGCCCTCATCATGGTTTTGAAACATGGAGATTAGTTTCACATTTTTATGAAGGGTTAACACCTAGAGATAGGCAAATGGTTGAATTGATGTGCAATGGAACTTTTGAAGATAAAGACCCTAATGAAACAATAGAGTACCTAGACTTGCTAGCTTAAAATGCTCAAAATTAGGACACTACAGGCACCTATTAGGCACCAAGTAAAAACAAACCTCATACATCTAGTGGAGGTATGTACAACCTTAGGGAACAAGGGCGGAAGGAAGGGGGGGCAAGCAGGGGCCCGGGCCCCCCCTTAAATATTTTGCCCCTATCTATATATATATATATATATATATATATATTATTAGGTAATTAAGTGTGGAGGAGGTTTTTTGTTCTATAAAGGTGAGTTTTTTTACTGTAATTAAGTGCGATTTTTCAATTTGATTTTTTTAAAATTAATTTACGTAGCCCTAATATAAATCCTATAAATATAAAATTATTACTTTGTGCAATAAATTCTGCAGCCAGTCAAAAACAAAAATATAAATATAAATCATAAGTAAAATTTTTCAACGGAAAGATTGAAGCAGAGCCATCAATTAATTTATTTTTCATCAAACAAAACAAGGTAACTTAAATTTAAAATCTATTTTTATTTTGTTTTGAGATGTTTGTTAATAATTTGATGAGGTTTTTTTTTATATAATTCTACCATTTTTGCTTCATTTTTTTCTCAGATCTGCTAATTTTACCAATTGTTTTTTGAATTCTTGTTATAGTGCTTTTTTTGTAATTAATTAGATATATTTTATTGGTTTGTTTTGATTATACTTTGATTTTTTTATGTTTTATTTTTAGCAGAATCACCAAAATTATCAATTTTTTCTCACGATATATGTTTTGATTTTAGGTTGAACCATGAACAAAATAAGAAGAATTTGATTTTTTTTTTAAAAAAAATATTGATAACTCGTAGCCTAGTGAACCAACTCCAATGTGTAATGTTAAAGTTATGGTTGAGCAACTCCAATGCGCCTTAGTTTACAAAGAACCCGCGTTGATTAGTGAGAATAGTTCTTTATTATTTTTTGCTTTATTTCAAAGTTTATCGAACATAAATAATGCTTCGTTTTAGCTAATGTTTCTTATATACTTTGTATGTTTATATTTGTTAAATATAAAGACCAACAACATTAAAGTGATGAATATATTATGAAGATGAAATTAACTTCGTTGCTTTGACTCAATTTAGTATTTTTTCGAACCTTTTACCTTATACGAAGATCATTATATGTTTATAGTAAGTTATTTGAATAAAACTAAATTATATAGGTTTTTTGTACAACTCATGTACAATAAAGTAAAA
Organism: Populus nigra; assembly: GCF_951802175.1. Taxonomy (NCBI): domain Eukaryota; kingdom Viridiplantae; phylum Streptophyta; class Magnoliopsida; order Malpighiales; family Salicaceae; genus Populus; species Populus nigra. The sequence goes on along the minus strand of NC_084855.1, from coordinate 19,142,266 downwards.
TAAATATTATATTTTATTATATTAATTATGGCCCCCTCTAACAAATAATTCTAGCTCCGCCCCTGTTAGGGAAGATCATGACCTCAAAGCCAAGTTTGCATCTTTAGCAAGAAAAGTCAAAGCATTAGAATTGAAAAAGAGTGGTCAATTAAAATCTGTTCAAAACATTGTGTCAAATTTATGAAACCAATGAACACTCAACCAATGACTATCCAACTTTGCCTTCTTTCAAGGAATGCATTCATGAACAAGTGATTAGTACTTAAAAGTGCATTTTTATCAAGGTTTTATATCATCATTTTGCACTTGAAGTATCAATAACTCCTTAACTAAAGCATGTTTTATAATAACATATCTAATTATATAAGATACCTTTAATTTATGGTAAATGTTCATCTTAAATGCAGGCCTATCACATAAATGAAAGAATTGATTGATGAGTTGAAGTACTGAAATTGAAAGGACAAAAAGATGGCCAAAGAGATGCTGGTGCAGTCCAAATTGGAACACAGTTCGGTAATTGGGTCATATCTAGAGCTGTAGATCTTGGATTTAGGTCCATTTTATATGGATGGAAAGATAAGACATAGCCTACAATTTTCATGTGGAGCCCAAGATTTAACAAGGCCGTTTTCAAGTCCAAATTGTAGCAACAAAGAAGAAGTCCGAATCTGTCCTGCAGCCTAGACACTGTTCAGTGTTCAGCCCATATCTCGAGTTCTAGAAGTCCAAATGATCTCAAATTTTTACCCTGGAAAGATGAAACAATTTCCTAGAACTTGCATGATTGAAGTCTGTTCAAATTATGATGTTATCAATGACGTTTTTGGCAGACAAGAAGATAAGAATTGTCACCAAGTCAAGATGTGGCCACCCACTCATCAATTAGTCAACAAATCAATAGTTCCAAATTTTGGCCTATAAAAGGAGGCATTTGCCATGTATTTAGGCATCTTGGTTTCCAGATCAAGATCATGCTCTTGCTTTCTCTCTTTATATTTTGTAATGCTTAAGTTTTGCTTATATTAATCTCTTGCTTATGCTTTTCATTTCCTTTCCTTGTTTATTTATGTTTCTTTCTTTCATTATGTTTAGTTAAGTTAATTATGTCAAGGTGAAAAGGATACACTAATGGTGTAAGAATAAGTATAATATAAACTTAACATGGACCTTAATGTTGGATACTAACATGCTTTATATTTGTTATCTTGTTCACTTTTAATACTTTGCTTGTTAAATGGTTAATCTAGATTTATGTTGTATAACACTTGGTACAACAAATACTTGGCACTTTCATAGCCCATACTGTATGGTATAACCGACACCTGAGCTATGAAAGGAACTTGATTTGTTGTTAACATAAGTTATAATCATGAATGCCTGACAACATTTATAAGTATTAGCATTATTCGAATAAGATAACTAATGTAATCATGTTAACAATTTATAATCCGATTGGAACCTCCTTTGTGTGTGGTTTCCAGTTGAGTAATAAAAAGAGTTTATACTATACTTGTTTGAAATACCATTAGTGGATCCTCTAACCTTGACAATTATTTTTATCCTTGTTTAATCTTTACATCAATATCACATCTCAAAGCTCTCTTTAACTTAATATTGTTGTTGTTGTTGTTGTTGTTTATAATTTATACAATTAACCTCCCTGTGGTTCGACCCCGGTCTTGCCGGGTTATTTATTACTTCGACACTCCTGCACTTGGGAAAAGACATCAATCTTTTAGTCGTGTCAAGTTTTTGGCGCCGTTGCCGGGGAGGTAAATTCTTGTACAAATTATAGTATTTATTTTATTTTCTCTTTTTACTTATCTTGTATTTAACTTTGTTTCTTTGGTGTTGTTTCTTTTTCTTTTGTTTTCTTCTTCCTTTTATTCTCTTCTTACACGTGCATGAGAGTGTGGTCACGTACATTAAGTGGTAGACTTTGTAGGGTATCCTCATCATTTTCAGAAAATATGGCTGAAGAAGATAACCAATCACTTCATAATGAAAATAATGAGAATATTCGGGTTAGAACTCTTAGAGACCACATGAATCCCACAAGAACAAGTGCACCCTCATGCATAGTTTTTCCTCCTGATGCATCTCATTTTAATTTTAAGACAGGCATTATTCAACTTTTACCATTTTTTCATGGCTTAGATTTGGAAAATCCATACTTGCATTTAAGGGAATTTGAGGAGGTTTGCAACACATATAATGACTCAAATTGTAGCATGAACACCATTAGATTGAAGCTTTTTCCTTTTTCATTAAAAGATAAAGCTAAAACATGGCTACAAAATTTGAGACCTGGATCCATTCGTGCTTGGGATGAAATGTAACAACAATTTTTAAAGAAGTTTTTTCCATCCCACAGAACAAACTCTTTCAAAAGACAAATCATTACTTTCTCTCAAAAACCAGGAGAAACATTTTACCAATGTTGGGATAGGTATCGAGACCTGCTTAATACTTGCCCCCATCACGGTTTTGAAACATGGAGATTAGTTTCACATTTTTATGAAGGGTTAACTCCTAGAGATAGGCAAATGGTTGAATTGATGTGCAATGGAACTTTTGAGGATAAAGACCCTAATGAAGCAATGGAGTACTTAGATTTGCTAACTGAAAATGCGCAAAATTGGGACACTACAGGAACTTATGAGGCACCAAGTAAAACCCAACCTCATACATCTAGTGGGGGTATGTACAACCTTAGGGAAGATCATGACCTCCAAGCCAAGTTTGCATCTTTAGCTAAAAAAGTCGAAGCGCTAGAATTGAAAAAGAGTGGTCAATTAAAATCTGTTCAAGACATTGCATGTCAAATCTGTGAAACCAACGAACATTCAACCAATGACTGTCCAACCTTGCCTTCTTTTAAAGAATGTCTCCATGAACAAGCCCATGCATTAAATAGTTTTCAAAGGCCCAACCATAACCCATATTCACAAACATATAACCCTGGTTGGAGAAATCATCCAAATTTCAGTTGGAAGAGTGAGAACAATAATGCTCAAACATCACAGCCACCGTTTCAAGCACATCATAATTTCCAAAATTCTCATGAATATGCACCTCCTTATGCTCCACCTCCTAGAAGAAATCTTGAGGAAACATTGCATGCATTTATGGAAAAGCAAGAGGCAATTAACACTCAACTTGCTCAAAGCATGACAGATTTTAAAGATACTCTTGCAAAATTGACATCTGCTCTCAGTTTCCAAGAGAAAGGTAAGTTTCCATCTCAACCACAACAAAATCCAAAGGGGCAATACAATGTGAATGCAAGTAGTTCTGGAAGCCAACACATGGATCAAGCCAAATCAGTCATCACTCTTCGCAGTGGTAAGGTTATTAAAAAACCCATTCTTGAACCTTGTGAGAATGATGATGAGTCAATCTTTGAGGGTAAGGAAGGGGTTGAATCTGATCATTGCAAAGAAAAGACTGATTCTCCGCCAGCACTTCCATTTCCTCATGCCATGAATAAATAAAGAAAAGTCAATCACAACTCTGAAATATTTGAAACCTTCAAACAGGTAAGGATCAATATACCTTTGCTGGATGCTATTAAACAGGTTCCTTCTTATGCTAAATTTTTGAAAGATCTTTGCACTATGAAGAGAAAACTGAATGTGAAAAAGAAAGCCTTTTTAGCCGAACAAGTAAGTGCTATTCTTCAGAACAATAATGCATTGAAATATAAAGACCCTGGTTGTCCAACAATTTCTTGCTTTATTGGAGAACATAAAATTGAAAGAGCCTTACTTGATCTTGGAGCTAGTCTGAATTTACTTCCATATTCAGTTTTTCAAAATCTCAATCTAGGTGAGTTAAAACCAACTTCTGTAACTCTTTTACTTGCCGATAGATCTGTAAAAGTGCCTAGAGGAATAGTTGAAGATGTGTTAGTACAAGTCGATAAATTTATTTATCCTGTGGATTTTATTGTCTTGGACACACAACCTGTTGAAGCATGTAATTCATTTCCTGTTATTTTAGGACGTCCGTTTCTTGCAACTTCTAATGCATTAATTAATTGTAGGAATGGACTGATGAAGCTATCTTTTGGAAACATGACATTGGAGATGAATATTTTCAACATTTGCAAGCAACCTGGAGATGATAATGATTTACAAGAAGTAGATTTTATTGAAGAATTGGTTTATGATCAATTTGAATCTACTTTGAGTAATACTGAGTTTGATGAATTTGAAGATTTGCAAATGATTTATTCTCAGGAAGAAATCACGGATGAAAAAGACATCGAAAATGTTGATGCGGATCTTTTATAAAGAGTGACAACAGATTCAGCATCCGACATCACACCAATCGATGATTACTTTCCTGATGAATCCTTACTTTCTCTTAGTTCAATTCCTTGGTTTGCTAAAAATATCAATTTTCTTGCTACAGGAGATTTGCCAACTCATTGGAGTACCGAAGACAAAGGTAAGTTTTTGAACGAAGTGAAGAACTTTTATTGGGATGACCCTTACTTATTCAAATATTATCCTGATAAAATATTTCGAAGATGCATTCCTGACAATGAGGTAAGTAATGTCATTAAATTTTGTCATTCTAGGGTATGTGGGACTCATTTCTCGTCAAAAAAGACGACTGCAAAAATCTTACAATGTGGATTTTATTGGCCCACCATGTTCAAAGACACACATGTATTCTGCAAAGCTTGTGAAAATTATCAAAAGTTAGGATTTATTTCAAAACATAAAGAATCTTTAGATAATCTTCTATTGACTTTTGAGACATATCCTGGTGGAGATGTGCACCGTGCATTTCAGGACTTATGACTCAATTCCATAAAGAACATGATCGACTTAGTCTTGGGAATCTGACTATAAAAGACCCTGTTTGCCAGTTTTTAAGAAAACTGGATGGGAAGCCTATCCCCGACCCATAGAGGGCGTTTAAGTCGTTCTTGGACGTAAAACCAAGGGAAGATGTGAGCCACAATCACAACTACGATTTGAGTCTTAGTTTGTAAAAATTTATGTCTTTTGGTTTTATTAATAGCATAATATCTTTTTGTTTTCTAATCTCTTATATTTGTTTAAGTGTGTTTCAGGATTGTCAGTGTTCATTGTTTCAGGTGATGTTTTCTATACTCTATCTTTCTACCTTATGACATTGAGGAAAATGTCTCGTTTTGGTTGGGGGGAGAGGGTAGCAGTAGTTGACATTAAAAAAAAAACTAACTTACTAACTATTTTAGCTATTATTATAGCCATTTGAAAAAACTGTTATTACTAGGATGGTAGAGTAAGGAGGAATTTTAGTGACTCTTGAGACACATCTTAGTAAACATTTTCTAATGGTTATTTGCAATATTCATAACAAGGCCTATTAGAATACTTCTTGAAATATTCAGGTTTACAAACTCTCGCATTGTTATCACTTAATTCTGCTCATATACTCATTTAACAAGTATTCTTAAACCTTCATTTTCACACACACACTTTAACATATGATTGTGGGTTGCACATTGGATTATTACATTATTTATGTTCTTTTGTTAAAGGTAACAACTAAGGGATAGGGATAGTCTATAATTTGCAAAAAAAGAAGAAGAAAAAAAACAAAAAAAAAACAAAAAAAACAAAAAGAAACAAAAAGAAAATGATGATAATAAAAACGTAGATAAGTTTGGTTTCGTAGCCTCCCTAACCTAAGCAATTAAGCCCGAAGGGGTGTTTTAACACCTAATACCCTAAAGTCAACTGACTTGGGAGCTATTGGCCCAAAGCTTGTTACATGGGTTAAGGAGAAAAGCTTAAGGGAATCAAACATTGCACTATCTACGTATCAGTATCTGCAACCCGAGTTACTAAGCTCGTAGGGGTGTCTCAACACCTAATGCCCTAAGATCAACTGGTCTGGGAGTCATTAGCCGAAAGCTCGTTACATGGGTTAAAGATGCATTGTGTTTTAAGTTATATGTATAGATATTAAAAAAAAAGAGTAAAATAAAATAAAATAATCCCAACCCAAAGAAGTTAACCTTAAACATTAGAACAAAATATTGTTTTTTTCCATGTATAGATATTAAAAAAGAGAGTAAAATAAAATAAAATAATCCCAACCCAAGGAAGTTAACCTTAAACATTAGAACATAATATTGTTTTCTTCCAATAAAAGCCTCATCATCTATGTTTCATACATTGAGCACATAACAAGGAAGGTTTATTAATATTTTGTTTAATAGATATTGAGCAGATATATAAAATTTAATGAGAGTTTGTTTATCTGGATAGATTAATGGAAGATGAATGATGAGTGCCTTGCTTTGTGGAATTTGCAAATTTTTTTCTATTTTAACACTTTGATTACTAGGGACTACTGATAAGCTGGTTGGGGGGTGTGATTAGTACTTAAAAGTGCATTTTCATCAAGGTTTTATATCATCATTTTGCACTTGAATTATCAATAACTCCTTAACAAAAACATGTTTTATAATAACAAGTCTGGTACTATAAGATACCTTTAATTTATGGTAAATGTTCATCTTAAATGCAGGCCTATCACATAAATGAAAGAATTGATTGATGAGTTGAAGTACTGAAATTGAAAGGACAAAAAGATGGCCAAAGAGATGCTGGTGCAGTCCAAATTGGAACACAGTTCGGTAATTGGGTCATATCTGGAGCTGTAGATCTTGGATTTAGGTTCATTTTATATGGATGGAAAGATAAGACATAGGCCTACAACTTTCATGTGGAGCCCAAGATTTAACAATGCCGTTTTCAAGTCCAAATTGTAGCAACAAAGAAGAAGTCTGAATTTGTCTTGCAGCCCAGACACTGTTCAGTGTTCAGCCCATATCTCGAGTTCTAGAAGTCCAAATGATCTCAAAGTTTTACCCTGGAAAGATGAGACAATTTCCTAAAACTTGCATGATTGAAGTCTGTTCAAATTATGACGTTATCAATGATGTTTTTGGCAGACAAGAAGATAAGAATTGTCACCAAGTCAAGATGTGGCCACCCACTCATCAATTAGTCAACAAATCAATAGTTCCAAATTTTGGCCTATAAAAGGAGGCATTTGCCATGTATTTAGGCATCTTGGTTTCCAGATCAAGATCATGCTCTTGTTCTCTCTTTATATTTTGTAATGCTTAAGTTTTGCTTATATTAATCTCTTGCTTATGCTTTTCATTTCCTTTCCTTGTTTATTTATGTTTCTTTCTTTCATTATGTTTAGTTAAGTTAATTATGTCAAGGTGAAAAGGATACACTAATGGTGTAAGAATAAGTATAATATAAACTTAACATGGACCTTAATGTTGGATACTAACATGCTTTATATTTGTTATCTTGTTCACTTTTAATACTTTGCTTGTTAAATGGTTAATCTAGATTTATGTTGTATAACACTTGGTACAACAAATACTTGGCACTTTCATAGCCCATACTGTATGGTATAACCGACACCTGAGCTATGAAAGGAACTTGATTTGTTGTTAACATAAGTTATAATCATGAATGCCTGACAACATTTACAAGTATTAGCATTATTCGAATAAGATAACTAATGTAATCATGTTAACAATTTATAATCCGATTGGAACCTCCTTTGTGTGTGGTTTCCAGTTGAGTAATAAAAAGAGTTTATACTATACTTGTTTGAAATACCATTAGTGGATCCTCTAACCTTGACAATTATTTTTATCCTTGTTTAATCTTTACATCAATATCACATCTCAAAGCTCTCTTTAACTTAATATTGTTGTTGTTGTTGTTGTTGTTGTTGTTTATAATTTATACAATTAACCTCCCTGTGGTTCGACCCCGGTCTTGCCGGGTTATTTATTACTTCGACACTCCTGCACTTGGGAAAAGACATCAATCTTTTGGTCGTGTCAACAAGCCCATGCTTTAAACAGTTTCCAAATGCCCAATCATAACCCATACTCGCACATATACAACCCTAGTTTGAGAAATCACTCAAATTTCAGTTGGAAGAGTGATAGCAATAACGCACAAACTTCACAGCCACCGTTTCAAGCACACCATAATTTCCAAAATTCTCATGGATATACACCTCCTTATGCTCCACCTCCTAGAAGAAGTCTTGAGGAAACATTGCATGCATTCATTGAAAAGCAGGAGACAATCAACGCTCAAAATGCTCAAAATATGGCAGATCTAAAAGATGATCTTGCAAAATTCACATCTGCTCTCAGTTTTCAAGAGAAAGGTAAGTTTCCATCTCAACCACAGCAAAATCCAAAGGGGCAATACAATGCAAATGCAAGTAGTTCCGGAAGCCAACACATGGATCAAGTCAAATCAGTTACTACTCATTGTAGTGGTAAGGTTATTGAAAAACTCACTCTTGAACCTTGTGAGAATGATGATGAGTCAATCTTTAAGGGTAAGGAAAGGGTTGAATCTGAACATTGCAAAGAAAAGACTGATTCCCCGCCAACACTTCCATTTTCTCATGCCATGACCAAACAAAGGAAAGTCAATCACAACTCTGAAATCTTTGAAACTTTCAAACAGGTAAGGATTAATATACCTTTGTTGGATGCTATTAAATAGATTCCTTCTTATGCTAAATTTTTAAAAGATCTGTGCACTGTTAAGAGAAAACTGAATGTGAAAAAGAAAGCCTTTTTAGCCGAACAAGTAAGTGTCATTCTTCAAAACAATAATACTTTGAAATATAAAGACCCTGGTTGTCCGACAATTTCTTGCTTTATTGAAGAACACAAAATTGAAAGAGCTTTACTTGATCTTGGAGCTAGTCTGAATTTACTTCCATATTTAGTTTTTCAGAGTCTCAATCTAGGTGAGTTAAAACCAACTTCTGTAACTCTCTTACTTGCTTATAGATCTGTAAAAGTGCCTAGAGGAATAGTTGAAGATGTGTTAGTACAAGTTGATAAACTCATTTATCCTGTGGATTTTATTGTCTTGGATACACAACCTGTTGAAGCAATGTAATTCATTTCCTGTTATTTTAGGACGTTCATTTCTTGTAACTTCTAATGCATTGATTAATTGTAGGAATGAACTGATAAAGCTATCATTTGGAAACATGACATTGGAGATGAATATTTTCAACATTTGCAAGCAACCTGGAGATGATAATGTTTTACAAGAAGTAGATTTTATTGAAGAATTAGTTTATGATCAATTTGAATCTACCTTGAGTAAAATTGAGTTTGATGAATCTGAAGAATTGCAAATGATTTATTCTCAGGGACAAATTGAGGACAAGAAAGGCACTGAAAATGTTGATGCGAATCATTTGTCAAGATTGACATTAGATTCGACATCTGACATCACACCAATCGATGACTACTTTCCTGATGAATCTTTACTTTCTCTTAGTTCAAAGCGCCTTGGTTTGCTAATTTTGTCAATTTTCTTGTAACAGGAGATTTGCCAGCTCATTAGAGTACACAAGACAAAAGTAAGTTTTTGAACGAAGTGAAGAACTTTTATTAGGATGACCCTTACTTATTCAAATATTGTCTTAATCAAATATTTTGAAGATGCATTCCTGACAATGAGGACACGTATGCATTCTACAAAACTTGTGAAAATTGTCAAAAAGTTGATATTGGTCAAAAAGTTTTGCTTTATAATTCTCGACTCCATTTATTTCCTAGAGAGCTAAGATCAAGATGGAGTGGTCCATTTATTGAGAAACATGTGTATCCTTATGAGGCCTTTGATATTGAGAATCCAAAGAATGACAATGTTTTTAAGGTAAATGGACATCGTTGGAAAGCTTACTTTGATAATTTTCCAAGTGAAAACGAATCCATTGGTTTGAATGATCCTGTAGATAAAGGTTGATTATTTTGTTTTTCTCACATTGTTTTTGTGTTTTTTTTTTGTGTAACTCTTGTTTTGCTAGTCTCTCTCACCCCGATCAAATGGCGGATAACGGTACCCATGACTCTTAAGTCGGTTCTTTCAGTTTCTCATGATAAATGATATGTGTGTATATATTTGTGCAATTCTTTCCTCTTTCTCCTTTCTTTACATCTCTTCTTGAACTCTCATTTGAAAATGGACACCACTATGGAAAAATTGAAAAAGTACTTTCCCGCTCTGCCTCAGAATGCAATTACAAAAATTTACTGTGCTAGGTGTGGAAGATTGAGGTTGTTAATGAATCATGGAATTCTTGAAGATATTCGCTGGCTAATTGAAGCAAAGGTCCGATTATCAGGTGAGTCCTCCAGTTCTTTCATTTCATACATGTCAGGAACAAGTAAAAGCACTTTTGCAAAGAACGTCGTGCAAAACGATTGAAAGTCTGTCACAGATGTGCTAGATGGACTTGTAATGCAACATGTCATTCTTTAGGAATGATATCTGTAAACCGTGAAGATAAAATACAATTCATTAAGGATGGACTGAGTAAGGAGTCTTTAGATAATCTTCTATTAACTCTTGAGACGCATCCTAGTGGAGATGTCCATCGTGCAATTCATGATTTATGGCCACAATTCCATAAAGAACATGATCGACTTAGTCTTGGGAATCTGACTATAAAAGACCCTGTTTGCTAGTTTTTAAGAAAAATGGATGGGAAGCCTATCCTCGACCTATAGAGGGCGTTTAAGCCGTTCTTTGACGTAAAACCAAGAAAAGATGTGAGCCACAATCACAACTAGGATTTGAGTCTTAGTTTGTAAAAATTTATGTCTTTTGGTTTTATTAATAGCATAATATTTATGTTTGTTGTTTCTTATATTTGTTTAAGTGTGTTTCAGGTTTGTTAGTGTTCGCTGTTTCAGGTGATGTCTTCTATACTCTATCTTTCTACCTTAGGATATTAAGGACAATGTCTCGTTTTGGTTGGGGGGGAGAGGGAAGTAGTTGACATTAAAAAAAAGAAACTAACTTACTACCTGTTTTTACTATTATTAAAACCATTTGACAAAACTGTTATTAGGATGACAGAGTAAATTTTATTGACTCTTGAGACGCATTTTAGTAAATATTCTTATCAAGGTCTATCAAAATACTTCTTGAAATATTCAGGTTTACAAACTCTGGCATTGTTATCACTTGATTCTGCTCATATACTCATTTAACAAGTATTCTTAAACCTTCATTTTCACACACACACTTTAACATATGATTGTGGGTTGCACATTAGATTATTAGATTATTTATGTTTTTTTGTTAAAGGTAACAACTAAGAGAAAGGGATAATATATAATTTGCAAAAAAAAAACAAATTGATAATATTGATGATAATAAAAACATAGATAAGTTTGGTTTCGTAGCCTCCCTAACCTAAACAATTAAGCCCGAAGGGGTGTTTTAACACCTAATACCCTAAAGTCAACTGACTTAGGAGCTATTGGCCCAAAGCTTGTTACATGAGTTAAGGAGAAAAGATTATGGGAATCAAACATTGCACTATCTACATATCAGTATTTGCAACTCGAGTTACTAAGTTCGTATGGGTGTTTCAACACTTAATGCCCTAAGATCAACTGGTCTGGGAGTCATTAGCTAAAAGCTCGTTACATGGGTTAAAGATACATTGTGTTTTAAGTTATATGTATATATATTAAAAAAAAAAGATAATAATCCCAATCCAAAGAAGTTAACCTTAGAAAAACATTATAATAGAATATTGTTATCTTCCAATAAAAGCCCATCATCTATGCTTTCATACATTGAGCACATAAAAAAAAAGGTTTATTAATATCTTGTCTAAGAAGTATGAAGCAGATACATAAATCTAATGAGAGTTTGTTTATTTGGATAGGTTAATGGAAGTTAAGTGATGAATGCCTTGCTTTGTGGAACTTGCAAATTGTTTTTCTATTTTAACACTTTGATTACTAGGGACTACTAATAAGCTGGTTGGGGGGGTGTGATTAGTACTTAAAAGTGCATTTTCATCAAGGTTTTATATCATCATTTTGCACTTGAATTATCAATAACTCCTTAACAAAAACATGTTTTATAATAACAAGTCTGGTACTATAAGATACCTTTAATTTATGGTAAATGTTCATCTTAAATGCAGGCCTATCACATAAATCAAAGGAATGATTGATGAGTTTAACTACTGAAATTGAGAAGACAAAGAGAGGGCTAAGCTTAGAAAAGAGATGCTGGTTCAGTCCAAGCTGGAACACCATTTGGTTATTGGATCATAACTGGAGCTGTAGAACTTGGATTTAGGTTTTGTTTATATGTATGGAAAGCTAAGACATAGGCCTAAAACTTTCATGAGGAGTCCAAAATTCAAAAAGGTTGTTTTCAAGTTCAACGGAGAAGTTGAAATATGTCCTACAGCCTAGACACTCTTCAGTGTTCAGCCCATATCTCGAGTTCTAGAAGTCCAAATCATCGATTCTTTTTTTATTGGAAAGCTAAGACAATTTCCAGAACTTTCATGAAGAGTACCTGTTCAAATTCTAATGTTAGCAATGACGTTTTGTTTAGACAATAAGATAAGGATTGTCACCAAGTTAAGATGTGGCCACCCACTCAACAATTAGTCATCAAATCAATAGTTCCAAATTTTAGCCTTTAAAAGGAGTCATTTGCCATGCATTTAGGCATCTTGGTTTTCAGATCAAGATCATGTTCTTGCTCTCTCTCTTTATATTTTTGTAATGCTTAAGTTTTGTTTATATTAATCTCTTATTTATGCTTTTCATTTTCTTTCCTTTACTTAGTTAACTTATATCTTATTTATTTTCTTTTCTTGTTTATTTATGTTTCTCTCTTTCATTATGTTTAGCTAAGTTTATTATGTCAAGGTGAAAAGGTTACACTAATGGTGTAAAAATAAGTATAGTATAAACTCAACATGGACTCATGTTTAATACTAACATGTTTTGTATTTGTTATCTTGCTCACTTTTAATACTTTGCTTGTTAAATGGTTAATCTAGACTTATGTTGTATAACCCTTGGTACAACAAATACTTGGCACTTTCATAGTCCAACTGTATGGTATAACCGACACCTGTGCTATGAAAGGAACTTGATTTATTGTTAACATAAGTTATAATCATGAATACCTGACAACATTTACAGGTATTAGCATTATTCGAATAAGATAACTAATGCAATCATGTTAACAATTTCTAATCCAATTGGAACCTCCTTTGTGTGTGGTTTCCAGTTGAGTAATAAAAAGAGTTTATATTATACTTGTTTGAAATACCATTAATGGATCCTCTAACCTTGACAATTATTTTATCCTTGTTTAATCCTTACATCATTATCACATCTCAAAGCTCTCTTCAACTCCTTTTCTATTATTATCTATTTCTTTATTTGTAGTTTATACTGTTCACCTCCTTGTGGTTCGACTCTGGTCTTGCCAGGTTATTTATTACTTTGATACTCCTACACTTGGAAAAAGACATCAACTCTTTGGTCGTGTTATGCACCATCCTGAAATAGATCACAACAACATTATTTTCATCAATCCCTAGGATAACCTGACTTTTTTAGAGCCAAAATCGATATAATTGTTTTTTAATTGTTTGGTTCTGGATGTTTTCACCATATCATTCTGCAAATTTATAATTGCATTTCATTCATTAACAAGGCACAATCCATGTAGGATAATGTAAATCAACATTCCCATAAAACATATTCTCAATACACATGCCCATAATATTTTATTTCCATACTCATAGGTTTACATTACATCATATTGACATATTCATGAATTCATATTCCTATTCTAGTCTCGTTATCATCACGAGTTCATACGAGAGTGCCAAACAACAATTACATAACTAGTATTTTCGTTACCCTAACCTTGTGTAATTTCACAACATGACATCCTCATAAGAAGAATACCATATACGTATATTCATACATATCATATCTACGTGATCGCACATTCACATCCGTGTTCCATTTCATTGTCATTACAAGTCTTTACAAAAGGGGTCAGATGACTAATTGAGCGATTTACAAGTTTGTTTATACAGAACTCATATCACCTATAACATGTGAATATATAATTCTTTTCAAATGAGTGAGCCATGAAATGGATTTCCTTATGCACCATATTGGTATGATATCCCTGTTACAACACAAGGTAATTTTAAGCATTATAGGCAATTTAAAAAAAAAACATAATAAAACAATATTAACGTTACATTTCACTCATGGACCAAAAGAGCATAATTCTTTCATTTCTCTTTACTTATGTAAATACCACCCTTAATAATTCGTCAATTACCGAGGCTAATTACAATACTCAAACCCAGTCATCCATCTTGAATACCATTAATTGAACTAATGTTATTATCTGTTTAAAGCATAACAATCATAGTTCTTTCATATACTTGGTATATACAGAACGTAGTACCCATGAACGCATCAACTCTTGAAACTAACTCATAACTCCCAAATCCCACAATCCTCTTAGGATGCCATTAGCCGAAGCTAATCATTTTTTCATCCATTTAGGATGCCATTAGCCGAAGCTAATTATTTATCAATCTCGGTCATCCACTTAGGATGCCATTAGCCGAAGCTAATTATTTATCCATTCCGGTCATCCACTTAGGATGCCATTAGTTGAAGCTAATCATTTGTCAGTCCTGGTCATTCACTTAGGATGCCATTAGCTGAAGCTAATCATGTTTCCCATCAAATGTTTTAGAAGCAGTTTATGTAATCACTATAACAAGATATTATGTCTCTTGTAATATACCAACAAACATTCAATAACAGTTTAGCATTCAATATAACACAATAATAAACCCTTCATATTTTTCATCCTATCATTCATAACAGTTAATGTTCAATACATTACAATAGTAGATCCCTCGTAATACTCATACAAAAATTTGTCACAATTACATTCAATAAATACAACAGTAGAGCCCTCATAATACTCATACAATCATTCGTCATAATTACATTCCATAAAATTCAATAGTAGATTCTTCATAATACCTATACAGTTATTCATCACCTTTACACTCAATAAAATACAATAGTAGGTCCTTCGTAATACTCATACAACCATTCATCAGCAGCCCGTGAGAGCAGTTCGTCGATGAGTTCTCAGTCCCTAGGGTCCCTGTCGGCTGTCGAATCCACGCGTCACCTATGACAGCAGTTCGTCGATGATTTCTCTGTCCCTACGGGCGGTGTCGGTTGTCGAATCCATGCGTCACCTGTGACAGTAGTTCGTTGATGATTTCTCAGTCCCTAGAGGCCCTGTCGGCTGTCGAATCCACGCATCACCCGTGACAACAGTTCATCGTTGATTTCTCAGTCCCTAGGGGCCCTGTCGGCTGTCGAATCCACGCGTCACCCGTGACAGCAGTTCGTCGATGATTTCTCTGTCCCTAGGGGCGGTGTCGGCTGTTGAATCCACGCGTCACTTGTGACAGCAGTTCGTGGATGATTTCTGAGTCCGAGGGCTGTGTCGGCTGTCGAATCCACGCGTCACCCGTGACAGCAGTTTGTCGATGATTTCTGAGTCCCGAGGGCTGTGTCGGATGTCGAATCCAAGCGTCTCACGTGACAGCAGTTCGTCGAGGATTTCTTAGTCCCTAGGGGCGATGTCTGCTGTCGAATCCACGCGTCACCCGTGACAGCAGTTCATCGATGATTTCTCAGTCTCTAGGGGCGGTGCAGCTGTCGAATCCACGCGTCACCCGTGACAGCAGTTCGTCGTTGACTTCTCAGTCCCTAGGGGCCCTGTCGGCTGTCGAATCCACGCGTCACCCGTGACAGCAGTTCGTCAATGATTTCTCTGTCCCTAGGGGCGGTGCCAGCTGTCGAATCCACGCGTCACCCGTGACAGCAGTTCGTCGATGATTTCTCAATCCCTAGGGGCCCTGTCGACTGTCGAATCCACGCGTCACTTGTGACAGCAGTTCTTCGTTGATTTCTCAGTCCTTAGGCGCTGTGTCGGCTGTAGAATCCAGGCGTCACCTGTGACAGGAGTACATCGACGATTTCTCAGTCCCTAGGGGTTGTGTCGGCTGTCGAATCCACGCGTCACCCGTGAGAGCAGTTCGTCGATGATTTCTCAGTCCCTTGGGGCTGTGTCCGCTGTCGAATCCACGCGTCACCCGTGAGAGCAATTCGTCGATGATTTCTCTGTCCCTAGGGGCAGTGTCGGCTGTCGAATCCACGCATCACCCGTGACAGCAGTTCGTGGATGATTTCTCAGTCTGAAGGAGCCCTGTCGGCTATTGAATCCACGCATCCACCCGTGAGAGCAGTTCGTCGATGATTTCTCAGTCCATAGGGGCCCTGTCGGCTGTCGAATCCATGTGTCACCCGTGACAGCAGTTCGTCAATGATTTCTCTGTCCCTAGGGGCGGTGTCGGCTGTCGAATCCACGCGTCACCCGTGACAGCAGTTCGTGGATGATTTCTGAGTCCTGTGGGCTGTGTCGGCTGTCGAGTCCACGCGTCACCCGTGACAGCAGTTCGTCGATGATTTCTGAGTCCCGAGGGCTGTGTCGGATGTCGACTCCAAGCGTCTCACAACACAGCCCCTAGGAAATGACAAATCATCCACAAACAGCTATCACGGGTGACGCGTGGACTCGACAGCCGACACAGCCCCTAGGGACTCAGAAATCATCAACGAACTGCTGTCACGTGAGACGCGTGGATTCGACATCCGACACAGCCCCAAGGGACTCAGAAATCATCCACAAACTGCTATCACTGGTGACGCGTGGATTCGACAACCGACACATCCCTTAGGAATTAAGACATCATCGATGAACTGCTATCACCAGTGAAGCGTGGATTCGACAGCCGACACAGCCCTTAGGGACTGAGAAATCATTAAGGAAATGCTGTCAAGGGTGATGCGTGGATTTTACAGCCAACATAGCCCCTAGGGACTGAGAAATCATCAAGGAAATGTTGTCACGGGTGGAGCGTGGACTCGACAACTGACACAACCCCTGGGCACTCAGAAATCATCCACGAACTGCTGTCACGGGTGACGCGTGGACTCGACAGCCGACACAGCCCTCGGGACTGAGAAATCATCCACGAACTACTGTCAGGGGTGATGCCTGGAGTCGACAGCCGACACAACCCCTAGGGACTGAGAAATCATCTACGAATTGCTGTCACGGATGACGCGTGGACTCGACAGCCGACCCAGCCCCAAGGGACTAAGAAATCATCGACGTACTGCTATCACGGGTGACGTGTGGATTCGATAGCCGACACATCCCCTAGGGACTGAGAAATCATCGACAAACTGCTGTCACGGGTGACTCGTGGATTAGAAAGCCGACATAACCCTTAGGGACTGAAAAATCATCCACAAACTGCAGTTATGGGTGACTCGTGGACTCGACAGCCATCCCAGCCCCTCGGGACTGAGAAATCATCCACGAACTTCTGTCAGGGGTGATGCCTGGAGTCGACAGCCGACACAACCCCTAGGGACTGAGAAATCATCTACGAACTGCTGTCACGGGTGACGCGTGGACTCGACAGCCGACCCAGCCCCTAGGGACTGAGAAATCATCGACGAACTGCTGTCACAGGTGACGCGTGGACTCGACAGCTGACGCAGCCCCTAGGGACATAGAAATCATCCACGAACTGCTGTCACGGGTGACGCGTGGACTCGACAGCTGACCCAGACCCTAAGGACTAAGAAATCATCGACGCACTACTATCACGGGTGGCGCGTGGATTCGATAGCCGACACACCCCCTAGGGACTGAGAAATCATCGACGAACTGGTGTCACGGGTGACTCGTGGATTAGAAAGCTGACACAGCCCCTAGGGACTGAAAAATTATCCACGAACTGTTGTCACTGGTGAAGCGTGGATTCGACAGCCGACACAGCCCTAGGGACTGAGAAATCATCAAGGAAATCTTGTCACGGGTGGAGCGTGGACTCGACAACTGACACAGCCCCTGGGCACTCAGAAATCATCCACGAACTGCTGTCACGGGTGAGGCGTGGACTCGACAGCCGACACAGCCCCTCGGGACTGAGAAATCATCCACGAACTTCTGTGAGGGGTGATGCCTGGAGTCGACAGCCGACACATGCCTTAGGGACTGAGAAATCATCTACGAACTGCTGTCATGGCACACGTGAATTCGACAGCCGACACTGCCAGTAGGGACTGAGAAATCATCGATGTACTACTATCACGGGTGACGTGTGGATTCGATAGCCGACACACCCCCTAGGGACTGAGAAATCATCGACGAACTGCTGTCACGGGTGACTCGTGGATTCGAAAGCCGACACAACCCCTAGGGACTGACAAATCATCCACGAACTGCTGTCACCGGTGAATCATGGATTCGACAGCCGACATAGCCCTAGGGACTAAGAAAATATCAAGGAAATCCTGTCAAGGGTGACGCCTGGATTCAACAGCCGACACAACCCCTAGGGACTGAGAAATCATCGAGGAAATGCTGTCACGGGTGACGCTTGGATTCGACAGCCGACACAGCCCCTAGGGACTGAGAAATCATCGACGAACTGCTATCATGGCACGCGTGGATTCGACAACCGACACTGCCAGTAGGGACTGAGAAATCATCGATGTACTACTATCACGGGTGACCCATGGATTCGATAGCCGACACACCTCCTAGGGACTGAGAAATCATCGACGAACTGCTGTCACGGGTGACTCGTGGATTCGAAAGCCGACACAACCCTTAAGGACTGACAAATCATCCACGAACTGCTGTCATGGCACGCGTGGATTCGACAGCCGACACTGCCAGTAGGGACTGAGAAATCATCGATGTACTACTATCACGGGTGACGCGTGGATTCGATAGCCGACACACCCCCTAGGGACTGAGAAATCATCGACGAACTGCTGTCACGGGTGACTTGTGGATTCGAAAGCCGACACAACCCTTAAGGACTGACAAATCATCCACGAACTACTGTCACCGGTGAATCGTGGATTCGACAGCTGACACAGCCCCTAGGGACTGAGAAATCATCGACGAACTTCTCTCACGGGTGACGCGTGGATTCCACAGCAAACACAGCCCATAGGGACTGCAAAATCATCAACGAACTACTGTCATGGGTGACATTCTACAGCCGACACAGCCCCTAGGGACTTAGAAATCATCGACGAACTACTCTCACGGGTGACGCGTGGATTCGACAGCCGACACCGCCCCTAGAAACTGAGAAATCAATGACGAACTGCTGTCACGGGTGACGCGTGGATTCGAAAGCCGACACAGCCCCAAAAGACTGAGAAATCATCGACGTACTCCTTTCACGGGTGACACGTGGATTCTACAGCCGACACAACCCTAGGGACTGACAAATAAACGACGAACTGCTGTCACGGGTAACGCGTAGATTCGACAGCGGACACCGCCCCTAGGGACTGTGAAATCATCGACGAACTACTCTCACGGGTGGCGCGTGGATTCGACAGCCGACACAGCCCCTACGGACTGAGAAATCATCGACAAACTACTGTCACAGGTGACATTCTACTGTCACGGGTGACATTCTACAGCCGACACAGCCCCAAGAGACTGAGAAATCATCGACGAACTGCTCTCACGGGTGACGGGTGGATTCCACAGCCGACACAGCCCCTAGGGACTGGGAAATCATCGATGTACTGCTGTCACGGGTGACGCGTGGATTTCACAGCCAACACAGCCCCTAGGGACTGCGAAATCATCGACCAAATGCTCTCACGGGTGACGCGTGAATTCGATAGCCGACACAGCCCCTAGAGACTGAGAAATCTCGAGGTACTCCTGTCACGGGTGACACGTGGGTCCCACAGCCGACAAAGCCCCTAGGGACTGAGAAATCACCGACAAAGTGCTCTCACGGGTGACGCGTGGATTCGACACCCGACACAGCCCCTAGGGACTTAGAAATCAAGGACGAACTACTGTCACGGGTGACGCGTGGATTCGACAGCCTACACCGCCCCTAGGGACTGAGAAATCATCGACGTACTCCTGTCACGGGTGACGGGTGGATTCCACAGCTGACACAGCCCCTAGGGACTGAGAAATCATCGACAAACTGCTCTCACGAGTGACAAGTGGATTCGACAGCCGACACAGCCCCTACGGACTGAGAAATCATCGACGTACTACTATCACAGGTGACGCGATATTCCACAACCGACACTGCCCCTAGGGACTGTGAAATCATCGACGAACTGCTCTCACGGGTGGCGCGTGGATTCGACACCCGACACAGCCCCTACGGACTGAGAAATCATCGACGTACTGCTGTCACGGGTGACGCGTGGATTCCACAGCCGACACAGCCCCTAGGGACTGCGAAATCATCGACCAAATGCTCACACGGGTGACGCGTGGTTTCAACAGCCGACACAGCCCCTAGGGACTGAGAAATCATCGAGGTACTGCTGTCACGGGTGACACGTGGATCCCACAGCCGACAATGCCCCTAGGGACTGTGAAATCATCGACGTACTACTGTCACGGGTGACGCGTGGATTCCACAGCCGACACAGCCCCTATGGACTGAGAAATCATCGACCTACTATTATCACGGGTGACGCGGGATTCCACAGGCGACACTGCCCCTAGGGACTGTGAAATCATCGACGAACCGCTCTCACGGGTGACGCGTGGATTCGACAGCCGATACAGCCCTACGGACTGAGAAATCATCGACGTACTGCTGTCACGGGTGACGCGTGGATTCCACAGCCGACACAGCCCCTAGGGACTGCGAAATCATCGACCAAATGCTCTCACGGGTGACGCGTGGTTTCAACAGCCGACACAGCCCCTAGGGACTGAGAAATCATCGAGGTACTGCTGTCACGGGTGACACGTGGATCCCACAGCCGACAATGCCCCTAGGGACTGTGAAATCATCGACGAACTGCTCTCACGGGTGACGCGTGGATTCGACAGCCGACACAGCCCTACGGACTGAGAAATCATCGACGAACTGCTGTCACGGGTGACATTCTACAGCCGACACAGCCCCTAGGGACTGAGAAATCATCGACGTACTACTATCATGGGTGACGCAGGATTCCACAGCGGACACTGCCCCTAGGGACTGTGAAATCATCAACGAACTACTCTCACGGGTGACGCGTGGATTACACAGCCGAAACAGCCCCTAGGGACTGCGAAATCATCGACGAACTACTATCACGGGGACGCGAGATTCCACAGCCGACAAAGCCCCTAGGGACTGAGAAATCATCGACGTACTACTATCATGGGTGACGCTGGATTCCACAGCGGACACTGCCCCTAGGGACTGTGAAATCATCAACGAACTACTCTCACGGGTGACGCGTGGATTACACAGCCGACACAGCCACTAGGGACTGCGAAATCATCGACGTACTGCTGTCACGGGTGACGCGTGGATTCCACAGCCGACACAGCCCCTAGGGACTGCGAAATCATCGACCAAATGCTCACACGGGTGACGCGTGGTTTCAACAGCCGACACAGCCCCTAGGGACTGAGAAATCATCGAGGTACTGCTGTCACGGGTGACACGTGGATCCCACAGCCGACAATGCCCCTAGGGACTGTGAAATCATCGACGTACTACTGTCACGGGTGACGCGTGGATTCCACAGCCGACACAGCCCCTATGGACTGAGAAATCATCGACCTACTATTATCACGGGTGACGCGGGATTCCACAGGCGACACTGCCCCTAGGGACTGTGAAATCATCGACGAACCGCTCTCACGGGTGACGCGTGGATTCGACAGCCGATACAGCCCTACGGACTGAGAAATCATCGACGTACTGCTGTCACGGGTGACGCGTGGATTCCACAGCCGACACAGCCCCTAGGGACTGCGAAATCATCGACCAAATGCTCTCACGGGTGACGCGTGGTTTCAACAGCCGACACAGCCCCTAGGGACTGAGAAATCATCGAGGTACTGCTGTCACGGGTGACACGTGGATCCCACAGCCGACAATGCCCCTAGGGACTGTGAAATCATCGACGAACTGCTCTCACGGGTGACGCGTGGATTCGACAGCCGACACAGCCCTACGGACTGAGAAATCATCGACGAACTGCTGTCACGGGTGACATTCTACAGCCGACACAGCCCCTAGGGACTGAGAAATCATCGACGTACTACTATCATGGGTGACGCAGGATTCCACAGCGGACACTGCCCCTAGGGACTGTGAAATCATCAACGAACTACTCTCACGGGTGACGCGTGGATTACACAGCCGAAACAGCCCCTAGGGACTGCGAAATCATCGACGAACTACTATCACGGTGACGCGAGATTCCACAGCCGACAAAGCCCCTAGGGACTGAGAAATCATCGACGTACTACTATCATGGGTGACGCTGGATTCCACAGCGGACACTGCCCCTAGGGACTGTGAAATCATCAACGAACTACTCTCACGGGTGACGCGTGGATTACACAGCCGACACAGCCACTAGGGACTGCGAAATCATCGACGTACTGCTGTCACGGGTGACGCGTGGATTCCACAGCCGACACAGCCCCTAGGGACTGCGAAATCATCGACCAAATGCTCACACGGGTGACGCGTGGTTTCAACAGCCGACACAGCCCCTAGGGACTGAGAAATCATCGAGGTACTGCTGTCACGGGTGACACGTGGATCCCACAGCCGACAATGCCCCTAGGGACTGTGAAATCATCGACGTACTACTGTCACGGGTGACGCGTGGATTCCACAGCCGACACAGCCCCTATGGACTGAGAAATCATCGACCTACTATTATCACGGGTGACGCGGGATTCCACAGGCGACACTGCCCCTAGGGACTGTGAAATCATCGACGAACCGCTCTCACGGGTGACGCGTGGATTCGACAGCCGATACAGCCCTACGGACTGAGAAATCATCGACGTACTGCTGTCACGGGTGACGCGTGGATTCCACAGCCGACACAGCCCCTAGGGACTGCGAAATCATCGACCAAATGCTCTCACGGGTGACGCGTGGTTTCAACAGCCGACACAGCCCCTAGGGACTGAGAAATCATCGAGGTACTGCTGTCACGGGTGACACGTGGATCCCACAGCCGACAATGCCCCTAGGGACTGTGAAATCATCGACGAACTGCTCTCACGGGTGACGCGTGGATTCGACAGCCGACACAGCCCTACGGACTGAGAAATCATCGACGAACTGCTGTCACGGGTGACATTCTACAGCCGACACAGCCCCTAGGGACTGAGAAATCATCGACGTACTACTATCATGGGTGACGCAGGATTCCACAGCGGACACTGCCCCTAGGGACTGTGAAATCATCAACGAACTACTCTCACGGGTGACGCGTGGATTACACAGCCGAAACAGCCCCTAGGGACTGCGAAATCATCGACGAACTACTATCACGGGGACGCGAGATTCCACAGCCGACAAAGCCCCTAGGGACTGAGAAATCATCGACGTACTACTATCATGGGTGACGCTGGATTCCACAGCGGACACTGCCCCTAGGGACTGTGAAATCATCAACGAACTACTCTCACGGGTGACGCGTGGATTACACAGCCGACACAGCCCCTAGGGACTGCGAAATCATCGACGTACTGCTGTCACGGGTGACGCGTGGATTCCACAGCCGACACAGCCCCTAGGGACTGCGAAATCATCGACAAAATGCTCTCACGGGTGACGTGTGGTTTGAACAGCCGACATAGCCCCTAGGGACTGAGAAATCATCGACGTACTACTATCATGGGTGACGCAGGATTCCACAGCGGACAATGCCCCTAGGGACTGTGAAATCATCAACGAACTACTCTCACGGGTGACGCGTGGATTCCACAGCCGACACAGCCCATAGGGACTGGGAAATCATCGACGTACTACTATCACGGGTGACGCGGGATTCCACAACCGACACTGCCCCTAGGGACTGTGCAATCATCGACGAACTGCTCTCACGGGTGACGCTTGGATTCGACAGCCGACACAGCCCTACGGAATGAGAAATCATCGACGAACTGCTGTCACGGGTGACATTCTACAGCCGACACAGCCCCTAGGGACTGAGAAATCATCGACGTACTGTTGTCACGGGTGACGCGTGGATTCCACAGCCGACATAGCCCCTATGGACTGGTAAATCATCGACGTACTACTATCACGGGTGACGCGGGATCCCACAGCCGACGTAGCCCCTAGGGACTGAGAAATCATCGACGAACTGCTCTCACGGGTGACGCGTGGATTCGACACCCGACACAGCCCCTAGGAACTGAGAAATCAAGGACGAACTGCTGTCACGGGTGACGCGTGGATGCGACAGCCTACACCGCCCCTAGGGACTGAGAAATCATCGATGTACTCCTGTGACGGGTGACGCGTGGATTCCACAGCCGACACAGCCCCTAGGGACTGAGAAATCATCGACCTACTATTATCACGGGTGACGCGGGATTCCACAGGCGACACTGCCCCTAGGGACTGTGAAATCATCGACGAACCGCTCTCACGGGTGACGCGTGGATTCGACAGCCGAGACAGCCCTACGGACTGAGAAATCATCGACGTACTGCCGTCACGGGTGACGCGTGGATTCCACAGCCGACACAGCCCCTAGGGACTGCGAAATCATCGACCAAATGCTCTCACGGGTGACGCGTTGTTTCGACAGCCGACACAGCCCCTGGGGACTGAGAAATCATCGACGAACTGCTGTCACGGGTGACACGTGGGTCCCACAGCCGACACAGCCCTACGGACTGAGAAATCATCGACGAACTACTCTCACGGGTGACGCGTGGATTACACAGCCGACACAGCCCCTAGGGACTGGGAAATCATCGACGTACTGCTGTCACAGGTGACGCGTGGATTCCACAGCTGACACGGCACCTAGGGACTGTGAAATCATCGACGAACTGCTCTCACGGGTGACGCTTGGATTCGACAGCCGACACAGCCCTACGGACTGAGAAATCATCGACGAACTACTGTCACGACTGACATTCTACAGCCGACACAGCCCCTAGGGACTGAGAAATCATCGACGTACTGTTGTCACGGGTGACACGTGGATTCCACAGCCGACACAGCCCCTAGGGACTGGGAAATCATCGACGTACTACTATCACGGGTGACGCGGGATTCCACATCCGACACTGGCCCTAGGGACTGTGCAATCATCGACGAACTGCTCTAACGGGTGACGCTTGGATTCGACAGCCGACACAGCCCTACGGACTGAGAAATCATCGACGAACTGCTGTCACGGGTGACATTCTATAGCCGACACAGCCCCTAGGGACTGAGAAATCATCGAGGTACTGCTGTCACGGGTGACACGTGGATCCCACAGCCGACAATGCACCTAGGGACTGTGAAATCATCGACGAACTGCTCTCACGGGTGACGCTTGGATTCGACAGCCGACACAGCCCTACGGACTGATAAATCATCGACGAACTACTGTCACGGGTGACATTCGACAGCCGACACAGCCCCTAGGGACTGAGAAATCATCGACGTACTACTGTCAGGGGTGACGCGTGGATTCCACAGCCGACAAAGCCCCTAGGGACTGAGAAATCATCGACGTACTACTATCATGGGTGACGCAGGATTCCACAGCGGACACTGCCCCTAGGGACTGTGAAATCATCAACGAACTACTCTCACGGGTGACGCGTGGATTACACAGCCGACACAGCCCCTAGGGACTGCGAAATCATCGACGTACTGCTGTCACGGGTGACGCGTGGATTCCACAGCCGACACAGCCCCTAGGGACTGCGAAATCATCGACAAAATGCTCTCACGGGTGACGTGTGGTTTGAACAGCCGACACAGCCCCTAGGGACTGAGAAATCATCGACGTACTACTATCATGGGTGACACAGGATTCCACAGCGGACACTGCCCCTAGGGACTGTGAAATCATCAACGAACTACTCTCACGGGTGACGCGTGGATTCCACAGCCGACACAGCCCATAGGGACTGGGAAATCATCGACGTACTACTATCACAGGTGACGCGGGATTCCACAACCGACACTGCCCCTAGGGACTGTGCAATCATCGACGAACTGCTCTCACGGGTGACGCTTGGATTCGACAGCCGACACAGCCCTACGGAATGAGAAATCATCGACGAACTGCTGTCACGGGTGACATTCTACAGCCGACACAGCCCCTAGGGACTGAGAAATCATCGACGTACTGTTGTCACGGGTGACGCGTGGATTCCACAGCCGACATAGCCCCTAGGGACTGGTAAATCATCGACGTACTGCTATCACGGGTGACGCGGGATCCCACAGCCGACGTAGCCCCTAGGGACTGAGAAATCATCGACGAACTGCTCTCACGGGTGACGCGTGGATTCGACACCCGACACAGCCCCTAGGAACTGAGAAATCAAGGACGAACTGCTGTCACGGGTGACGCGTGGATGCGACAGCCTACACCGCCCCTAGGGACTGAGAAATCATCGACGTACTCCTGTGACGGGTGACGCGTGGATTCCACAGCCGACACAGCCCCTAGGGACTGAGAAATCATCGACCTACTATTATCACGGGTGACGCGGGATTCCACAGGCGACACTGCCCCTAGGGACTGTGAAATCATCGACGAACCGCTCTCACGGGTGACGCGTGGATTCGACAGCCGATACAGGCCTACGGACTGAGAAATCATCGACGTACTGCTGTCACGGGTGACGCGTGGATTCCACAGCCGACACAGCCCCTAGGGACTGCGAAATCATCGACCAAATGCTCTCACGGGTGACGCGTTGTTTCAACAGCCGACACATCCCCTAGGGACTGAGAAATCATCGAGGTACTGCTGTCACGGGTGACACGTGGATCCCACAGCCGACAATGCCCCTAGGGACTGTGAAATCATCGAGGAACTGCTCTAACGGGTGACGCGTGGATTGGACAGCCGACACAGCCCCTGGGGACTGAGAAATCATCGACGAACTGCTGTCACGGGTGACACGTGGGTCCCACAGCCGACACAGCCCTACGGACTGAGAAATCATCGACGAACTACTCTCACGGGTGACGCGTGGATTACACAGCCGACACAGCCCCTAGGGACTGCGAAATCATCGACGTACTGCTGTCACGGGTGACGCGTGGATTCCACAGCCGACACGGCACCTAGGGACTGTGAAATCATCGACGAACTGCTCTAACGGGTGACGCTTGGATTCGACAGCCGACACAGCCCTACGGACTGAGAAATCATCGACGAACTACTGTCACGACTGACATTCTACAGCCGACACAGCCCCTAGTGACTGAGAAATCATCGACGTACTGTTGTCACGGGTGACACGTGGATTCCGCAGCCGACACAGCCCCTAGGGACTGGGAAATCATCGACGTACTACTATCACGGGTGACGCGGGATTCCACATCCGACACTGGCCCTAGGGACTGTGCAATCATCGACGAACTGCTCTCACGGGTGACGCTTGGATTCGACAGCCGACACAGCCCTACGGACTGAGAAATCATCGACGAACTGCTGTCACGGGTGACATTCTAAAGCCGACACAGCCCCTAGGGACTGAGAAATCATCGAGGTACTGCTGTCACGGGTGACACGTGGATCCCACAGCCGACAATGCACCTAGGGACTGTGAAATCATCGACGAACTGCTCTCACGGGTGACGCTTGGATTCGACAGCCGACACAGCCCTACGGACTGATAAATCATCGACGAACTACTGTCACGGGTGACATTCGACAGCCGACACAGCCCCTAGGGACTGCGAAATCATCGACCAAATGCTCTCACGGGTGACGCGTGAATTCGATAGCCGACACAGCCCCTAGAGACTGAGAAATCTCGAGGTACTCCTGTCACGGGTGACACGTGGGTCCCACAGCCGACAAAGCCCCTAGGGACTGAGAAATCACTGACAAAGTGCTCTCACGGGTGACGCGTGGATTCGACACCCGACACAGCCCCTAGGGACTTAGAAATCAAGGACGAACTACTGTCACGGGTGACGCGTGGATTCGACAGCCTACACCGCCCCTAGGGACTGAGAAATCATCGACGTACTCCTGTCACGGGTGACGGGTGGATTCCACAGCTGACACAGCCCCTAGGGACTGAGAAATCATCGACAAACTGCTCTCACGAGTGACAAGTGGATTCGACAGCCGACACAGCCCCTACGGACTGAGAAATCATCGACGTACTACTATCACAGGTGACGCGATATTCCACAACCGACACTGCCCCTAGGGACTGTGAAATCATCGACGAACTGCTCTCACGGGTGGCGCGTGGATTCGACACCCGACACAGCCCCTACGGACTGAGAAATCATCGACGTACTGCTGTCACGGGTGACGCGTGGATTCCACAGCCGACACAGCCCCTAGGGACTGCGAAATCATCGACCAAATGCTCACACGGGTGACGCGTGGTTTCAACAGCCGACACAGCCCCTAGGGACTGAGAAATCATCGAGGTACTGCTGTCACGGGTGACACGTGGATCCCACAGCCGACAATGCCCCTAGGGACTGTGAAATCATCGACGTACTACTGTCACGGGTGACGCGTGGATTCCACAGCCGACACAGCCCCTATGGACTGAGAAATCATCGACCTACTATTATCACGGGTGACGCGGGATTCCACAGGCGACACTGCCCCTAGGGACTGTGAAATCATCGACGAACCGCTCTCACGGGTGACGCGTGGATTCGACAGCCGATACAGCCCTACGGACTGAGAAATCATCGACGTACTGCTGTCACGGGTGACGCGTGGATTCCACAGCCGACACAGCCCCTAGGGACTGCGAAATCATCGACCAAATGCTCTCACGGGTGACGCGTGGTTTCAACAGCCGACACAGCCCCTAGGGACTGAGAAATCATCGAGGTACTGCTGTCACGGGTGACACGTGGATCCCACAGCCGACAATGCCCCTAGGGACTGTGAAATCATCGACGAACTGCTCTCACGGGTGACGCGTGGATTCGACAGCCGACACAGCCCTACGGACTGAGAAATCATCGACGAACTGCTGTCACGGGTGACATTCTACAGCCGACACAGCCCCTAGGGACTGAGAAATCATCGACGTACTACTATCATGGGTGACGCAGGATTCCACAGCGGACACTGCCCCTAGGGACTGTGAAATCATCAACGAACTACTCTCACGGGTGACGCGTGGATTACACAGCCGAAACAGCCCCTAGGGACTGCGAAATCATCGACGAACTACTATCACGGGGACGCGAGATTCCACAGCCGACAAAGCCCCTAGGGACTGAGAAATCATCGACGTACTACTATCATGGGTGACGCTGGATTCCACAGCGGACACTGCCCCTAGGGACTGTGAAATCATCAACGAACTACTCTCACGGGTGACGCGTGGATTACACAGCCGACACAGCCACTAGGGACTGCGAAATCATCGACGTACTGCTGTCACGGGTGACGCGTGGATTCCACAGCCGACACAGCCCCTAGGGACTGCGAAATCATCGACCAAATGCTCACACGGGTGACGCGTGGTTTCAACAGCCGACACAGCCCCTAGGGACTGAGAAATCATCGAGGTACTGCTGTCACGGGTGACACGTGGATCCCACAGCCGACAATGCCCCTAGGGACTGTGAAATCATCGACGTACTACTGTCACGGGTGACGCGTGGATTCCACAGCCGACACAGCCCCTATGGACTGAGAAATCATCGACCTACTATTATCACGGGTGACGCGGGATTCCACAGGCGACACTGCCCCTAGGGACTGTGAAATCATCGACGAACCGCTCTCACGGGTGACGCGTGGATTCGACAGCCGATACAGCCCTACGGACTGAGAAATCATCGACGTACTGCTGTCACGGGTGACGCGTGGATTCCACAGCCGACACAGCCCCTAGGGACTGCGAAATCATCGACCAAATGCTCTCACGGGTGACGCGTGGTTTCAACAGCCGACACAGCCCCTAGGGACTGAGAAATCATCGAGGTACTGCTGTCACGGGTGACACGTGGATCCCACAGCCGACAATGCCCCTAGGGACTGTGAAATCATCGACGAACTGCTCTCACGGGTGACGCGTGGATTCGACAGCCGACACAGCCCTACGGACTGAGAAATCATCGACGAACTGCTGTCACGGGTGACATTCTACAGCCGACACAGCCCCTAGGGACTGAGAAATCATCGACGTACTACTATCATGGGTGACGCAGGATTCCACAGCGGACACTGCCCCTAGGGACTGTGAAATCATCAACGAACTACTCTCACGGGTGACGCGTGGATTACACAGCCGAAACAGCCCCTAGGGACTGCGAAATCATCGACGAACTACTATCACGGGGACGCGAGATTCCACAGCCGACAAAGCCCCTAGGGACTGAGAAATCATCGACGTACTACTATCATGGGTGACGCTGGATTCCACAGCGGACACTGCCCCTAGGGACTGTGAAATCATCAACGAACTACTCTCACGGGTGACGCGTGGATTACACAGCCGACACAGCCCCTAGGGACTGCGAAATCATCGACGTACTGCTGTCACGGGTGACGCGTGGATTCCACAGCCGACACAGCCCCTAGGGACTGCGAAATCATCGACAAAATGCTCTCACGGGTGACGTGTGGTTTGAACAGCCGACATAGCCCCTAGGGACTGAGAAATCATCGACGTACTACTATCATGGGTGACGCAGGATTCCACAGCGGACAATGCCCCTAGGGACTGTGAAATCATCAACGAACTACTCTCACGGGTGACGCGTGGATTCCACAGCCGACACAGCCCATAGGGACTGGGAAATCATCGACGTACTACTATCACGGGTGACGCGGGATTCCACAACCGACACTGCCCCTAGGGACTGTGCAATCATCGACGAACTGCTCTCACGGGTGACGCTTGGATTCGACAGCCGACACAGCCCTACGGAATGAGAAATCATCGACGAACTGCTGTCACGGGTGACATTCTACAGCCGACACAGCCCCTAGGGACTGAGAAATCATCGACGTACTGTTGTCACGGGTGACGCGTGGATTCCACAGCCGACATAGCCCCTATGGACTGGTAAATCATCGACGTACTACTATCACGGGTGACGCGGGATCCCACAGCCGACGTAGCCCCTAGGGACTGAGAAATCATCGACGAACTGCTCTCACGGGTGACGCGTGGATTCGACACCCGACACAGCCCCTAGGAACTGAGAAATCAAGGACGAACTGCTGTCACGGGTGACGCGTGGATGCGACAGCCTACACCGCCCCTAGGGACTGAGAAATCATCGATGTACTCCTGTGACGGGTGACGCGTGGATTCCACAGCCGACACAGCCCCTAGGGACTGAGAAATCATCGACCTACTATTATCACGGGTGACGCGGGATTCCACAGGCGACACTGCCCCTAGGGACTGTGAAATCATCGACGAACCGCTCTCACGGGTGACGCGTGGATTCGACAGCCGAGACAGCCCTACGGACTGAGAAATCATCGACGTACTGCCGTCACGGGTGACGCGTGGATTCCACAGCCGACACAGCCCCTAGGGACTGCGAAATCATCGACCAAATGCTCTCACGGGTGACGCGTTGTTTCGACAGCCGACACAGCCCCTGGGGACTGAGAAATCATCGACGAACTGCTGTCACGGGTGACACGTGGGTCCCACAGCCGACACAGCCCTACGGACTGAGAAATCATCGACGAACTACTCTCACGGGTGACGCGTGGATTACACAGCCGACACAGCCCCTAGGGACTGGGAAATCATCGACGTACTGCTGTCACAGGTGACGCGTGGATTCCACAGCTGACACGGCACCTAGGGACTGTGAAATCATCGACGAACTGCTCTCACGGGTGACGCTTGGATTCGACAGCCGACACAGCCCTACGGACTGAGAAATCATCGACGAACTACTGTCACGACTGACATTCTACAGCCGACACAGCCCCTAGGGACTGAGAAATCATCGACGTACTGTTGTCACGGGTGACACGTGGATTCCACAGCCGACACAGCCCCTAGGGACTGGGAAATCATCGACGTACTACTATCACGGGTGACGCGGGATTCCACATCCGACACTGGCCCTAGGGACTGTGCAATCATCGACGAACTGCTCTAACGGGTGACGCTTGGATTCGACAGCCGACACAGCCCTACGGACTGAGAAATCATCGACGAACTGCTGTCACGGGTGACATTCTATAGCCGACACAGCCCCTAGGGACTGAGAAATCATCGAGGTACTGCTGTCACGGGTGACACGTGGATCCCACAGCCGACAATGCACCTAGGGACTGTGAAATCATCGACGAACTGCTCTCACGGGTGACGCTTGGATTCGACAGCCGACACAGCCCTACGGACTGATAAATCATCGACGAACTACTGTCACGGGTGACATTCGACAGCCGACACAGCCCCTAGGGACTGAGAAATCATCGACGTACTACTGTCAGGGGTGACGCGTGGATTCCACAGCCGACAAAGCCCCTAGGGACTGAGAAATCATCGACGTACTACTATCATGGGTGACGCAGGATTCCACAGCGGACACTGCCCCTAGGGACTGTGAAATCATCAACGAACTACTCTCACGGGTGACGCGTGGATTACACAGCCGACACAGCCCCTAGGGACTGCGAAATCATCGACGTACTGCTGTCACGGGTGACGCGTGGATTCCACAGCCGACACAGCCCCTAGGGACTGCGAAATCATCGACAAAATGCTCTCACGGGTGACGTGTGGTTTGAACAGCCGACACAGCCCCTAGGGACTGAGAAATCATCGACGTACTACTATCATGGGTGACACAGGATTCCACAGCGGACACTGCCCCTAGGGACTGTGAAATCATCAACGAACTACTCTCACGGGTGACGCGTGGATTCCACAGCCGACACAGCCCATAGGGACTGGGAAATCATCGACGTACTACTATCACAGGTGACGCGGGATTCCACAACCGACACTGCCCCTAGGGACTGTGCAATCATCGACGAACTGCTCTCACGGGTGACGCTTGGATTCGACAGCCGACACAGCCCTACGGAATGAGAAATCATCGACGAACTGCTGTC
This sequence comes from Populus nigra, assembly GCF_951802175.1. NCBI lineage: Eukaryota > Viridiplantae > Streptophyta > Magnoliopsida > Malpighiales > Salicaceae > Populus > Populus nigra. Next base: position 19,109,181 of record NC_084855.1, on the reverse strand, counting down.
ACGGGTGACATTCTACAGCCGACACAGCCCCTAGGGACTGAGAAATCATCGACGTACTGTTGTCACGGGTGACGCGTGGATTCCACAGCCGACATAGCCCCTAGGGACTGGTAAATCATCGACGTACTGCTATCACGGGTGACGCGGGATCCCACAGCCGACGTAGCCCCTAGGGACTGAGAAATCATCGACGAACTGCTCTCACGGGTGACGCGTGGATTCGACACCCGACACAGCCCCTAGGAACTGAGAAATCAAGGACGAACTGCTGTCACGGGTGACGCGTGGATGCGACAGCCTACACCGCCCCTAGGGACTGAGAAATCATCGACGTACTCCTGTGACGGGTGACGCGTGGATTCCACAGCCGACACAGCCCCTAGGGACTGAGAAATCATCGACCTACTATTATCACGGGTGACGCGGGATTCCACAGGCGACACTGCCCCTAGGGACTGTGAAATCATCGACGAACCGCTCTCACGGGTGACGCGTGGATTCGACAGCCGATACAGGCCTACGGACTGAGAAATCATCGACGTACTGCTGTCACGGGTGACGCGTGGATTCCACAGCCGACACAGCCCCTAGGGACTGCGAAATCATCGACCAAATGCTCTCACGGGTGACGCGTTGTTTCAACAGCCGACACATCCCCTAGGGACTGAGAAATCATCGAGGTACTGCTGTCACGGGTGACACGTGGATCCCACAGCCGACAATGCCCCTAGGGACTGTGAAATCATCGAGGAACTGCTCTAACGGGTGACGCGTGGATTGGACAGCCGACACAGCCCCTGGGGACTGAGAAATCATCGACGAACTGCTGTCACGGGTGACACGTGGGTCCCACAGCCGACACAGCCCTACGGACTGAGAAATCATCGACGAACTACTCTCACGGGTGACGCGTGGATTACACAGCCGACACAGCCCCTAGGGACTGCGAAATCATCGACGTACTGCTGTCACGGGTGACGCGTGGATTCCACAGTCGACACGGCACCTAGGGACTGTGAAATCATCGACGAACTGCTCTCACGGGTGACGCTTGGATTCGACAGCCGACACAGCCCTACGGACTGAGAAATCATCGACGAACTACTGTCACGACTGACATTCTACAGCCGACACAGCCCCTAGTGACTGAGAAATCATCGACGTACTGTTGTCACGGGTGACACGTGGATTCCGCAGCCGACACAGCCCCTAGGGACTGGGAAATCATCGACGTACTACTATCACGGGTGACGCGGGATTCCACATCCGACACTGGCCCTAGGGACTGTGCAATCATCGACGAACTGCTCTCACGGGTGACGCTTGGATTCGACAGCCGACACAGCCCTACGGACTGAGAAATCATCGACGAACTGCTGTCACGGGTGACATTCTAAAGCCGACACAGCCCCTAGGGACTGAGAAATCATCGAGGTACTGCTGTCACGGGTGACACGTGGATCCCACAGCCGACAATGCACCTAGGGACTGTGAAATCATCGACGAACTGCTCTCACGGGTGACGCTTGGATTCGACAGCCGACACAGCCCTACGGACTGATAAATCATCGACGAACTACTGTCACGGGTGACATTCGACAGCCGACACAGCCCCTAGGGACTGAGAAATCATCGACGTACTACTGTCACGGGTGACGCGTGGATTCCACAGCCGACAAAGCCCCTAGGGACTGAGAAATCATCGACGTACTACTATCATGGGTGACGCAGGATTCCACAGCGGACACTGCCCCTAGGGACTGTGAAATCATCAACGAACTACTCTCACGGGTGACGCGTGGATTACACAGCCGACACAGCCCCTAGGGACTGCGAAATCATCGACGTACTGCTGTCACGGGTGACGCGTGGATTCCACAGCCGACACGGCCCCTAGGGACTGCGAAATCATCGACAAAATGCTCTCACGGGTGACGTGTGGTTTTAACAGCCGACACAGCCCCTAGGGACTGAGAAATCATCGAGGTAGTGTTGTCACGGGTGACACGTGGATCCCACAGCCGACAATGCACCTAGGGACTGTGAAATCATCGACGAACTGCTCTCACGGGTGACGCTTGGATTCGACAGCCGACACAGCCCTACGGACTGAGAAATCATCGACGAACTACTGTCACGACTGACATTCTACAGCCGACACAGCCCCTAGGGACTGAGAAATCATCGACGTACTGTTGTCACGGGTGACGCGTGGATTCCACAGCCGACACAGCCCCTAGGGACTGGGAAATCATCGACGTACTACTATCACGGGTGACGCGGGATTCCACAACCGACACTGCCCCTAGGGACTGTGCAATCATCGACGAACTGCTCTCACGGGTGACGCTTGGATTCGACAGCCGACACAGCCCTACGGAATGAGAAATCATCGACGAACTGCTGTCACGGGTGACATTCTACTGCCGACACAGCCCCTAGGGACTGAGAAATCATCGACGTACTGTTGTCACGGGTGACGCGTGGATTCCACAGCCGACACAGCCCCTAGGGACTGGTAAATCATCGACGCACTACTTCACGGGTGACGCGGGATTCCACAGCCGACACTGACCCTAGGGACTGTGCAATCATTGACGAACTGCTCTCACGGGTGACGCTTGGATTCGACAGCCGACACAGCCCGACGGACTGAGAAATCATCGACGAACTACTGTCACGGGTGACATTCGACAGCCGACACAACCCCTAGGGACTGAGAAATCATCGACGTACTACTGTCACGGGTGACGCGTGGATTCCACAGCCGACAAAGCCCCTAAGGACTGAGAAATCATCGACGTACTACTATCATGGGTGACGCAGGATTCCACAGCGGACAATGCCCCTAGGGACTGTGAAATCATCAACGAACTACTCTCACGGGTGACGCGTGGATTACACAGCCGACACAGCCCCTAGGGACTGCAAAATCATCGACGTACTGCTGTCACGGGTGACGCGTGGATTCCACAGCCGACACAGCCCCTAGGGACTGCGAAATCATCGACAAAATGCTCTCACGGGTGACGTGTGGTTTGAACAGCCGACACAGCCCCTAGGGACTGAGAAATCATCGACGTACTACTATCATGGGTGACGCAGGATTCCACAGCGGACACTGCCCCTATGGACTGTGAAACCATCAACGAACTACTCTCACGGGTGACGCGTGGATTCCACAGCCGACACAGCCCATAGGGACTGGGAAATCATCGACGAACTGCTGTCACGGGTGACGCGTGGATTCCACAGCCGACACAGCCCCTAGGGACTGCGAAATCATCGACAAAATGCTCTCACGGGTGACGTGTGGATTCGACACCCGAAACAGCCCCTAGGAACTGAGAAATCAAGGACGAACTGCTGTCACGGGTGACGCGTTGATTCGACACCCTACACCGCCCCTAGGGACTGAGAAATCATCGACGTACTCCTGTCACGGGTGACGCGTGGATTCCACAGCCGACACAGCCCCTAGGGACTGAGAAATCATCGACCTACTATTATCACGGGTGACGCGGGATTCCACAGGCGACACTGCCCCTAGGGACTGTGAAATCATCGACAAACCGCTCTCACGGGTGACGCGTGGATTCGACAGCCGATACAGCCCTACGGACTGAGAAATCATCGACGTACTGCTGTCACGGGTGACGCGTGGATTCCACAGCCGACACAGCCCCTAGGGACTGCGAAATCATCGACCAAATGCTCTCACGGGTGACGCGTGGTTTCAACAGCCGACACAGGCCCTAGGGACTGAGAAATCATCGAGGTACTGCTGTCACGGGTGACACGTGGATCCCACAGCCGACAATGCCCATAGGGACTGTGCAATCATCGACGAACTGCTCTCACGGGTGACGCTTGGATTCGACAGCCGACACAGCCCTACGGAATGAGAAATCATCGACGAACTGCTGTCACGGGTGACATTCTACAGCCGACACAGCCCCTAGGGACTGAGAAATCATCGACATACTGTTGTCACGGGTGACGCGTGGATTCCACAGCCGACACAGCCCCTAGGGACTGGTAAATCATCGACGTACTACTATCACGGGTGACGCGGGATTCCACAGCCGACACTGCCCCTAGGGACTGTGCAATCATCGACGAACTGCTCTCACGGGTGACGCTTGGATTCGACAGCCGACACAGCCCGACGGACTGAGAAATCATCGACGAACTACTGTCACGGGTGACATTCGACAGCCGACACAGCCCCTAGGGACTGAGAAATCATCGACGTACTACTGTCACGGGTGACGCGTGGATTCCACAGCCGACAAAGCCCCTAGGGACTGAGAAATAATCGACGTACTACTATCATGGGTGACGCAGGATTCCACAGCTGACAAAGCCCCTAGGGACTGCGAAATCATCGACGTACTGCTGTCACAGGTGACGCGTTGATTCCACAGCCGACACGGCACCTAGGGACTGCGAAACCATCGACAAAATGCTCTCACAGGTGACGCGTGGTTTCAACAGCCGACACAGCCCTTAGGGACTGAGAAATCATCGAGGTACTGCTGTCACGGGTGACGCTTGGATTCGACAGCCGACACAGCCCTACGGACTGAGAAATCATCGACGAACTACTGTCACGACTGACATTCTACAGCCGACACAGCCCCTAGGGACTGAGAAATCATCGACGTACTGCTGTCACGGGTGACGCGTGGATTCCACAACCGACACAGCCCCTAGGGACTGCGAAATCATCGACGTACTACTCTCACGGGTGACGCATGATTGAACAGCCGACACAGCCCTAGGGACTGCGAAATCATCGACCAAATGCTCTCACGGGTGACGCGTGGATTGGACAGCCGACACAGCCCCTGGGGACTGAGAAATCATCGACGAACTGCTGTCACGGGTGACACGTGGGTCCCACAGCCGACACAGCCCTACGGACTGAGAAATCATCGACGAACTACTCTCACGGGTGACGCGTGGATTACACAGCCGACACAGCCCCTAGGGACTGCGAAATCATCGACGTACTGCTGTCACAGGTGACGCGTGGATTCCACAGCCGACACGGCACCTAGGGACTGTGAAATCATCGACGAACTGCTCTCACGGGTGACGCTTGGATTCGACAGCCGACACAGCCCTACGGACTGAGAAATCATCGACGAACTACTGTCACTACTGACATTCTACAGCCGACACAGCCCCTAGGGACTGAGAAATGATCGACGTACTGTTGTCACGGGTGACACGTGGATTCCACAGCCGACACAGCCCCTAGGGACTGGGAAATCATCGACGTACTACTATCACGGGTGACGCGGGATTCCACAACCGACACTGCCCCTAGGGACTGTGCAATCATCGACGAACTGCTCTCACGGGTGACGCTTGGATTCGACAGCCGACACAGCCCTACGGACTGAGAAATCATCGACGAACTGCTGTCACGGGTGACATTCTATAGCCGACACAGCCCCTAGGGACTGAGAAATCATCGAGGTACTGCTGTCACGGGTGACACGTGGATCCCACAGTCGACAATGCACCTAGGGGCTGTGAAATCATCGACGAACTGCTCTCACGGGTGACGCTTGGATTCGACAGCCGACACAGCCCTACGGACTGAGAAATCATCGACGAACTACTGTCACGACTGACATTCTACAGCCGACACAGCCCCTAGGGACTGAGAAATCATCGACGTACTACTATCACGGGTGACGCGGGATTCCACAGCCGACACGGCACCTAGGGACTGTGAAATCATCGACGAACTGCTCTCACGGGTGACGCTTGGATTCGACAGCCGACACAGCCCTACGGACTGAGAAATCATCGACGAACTACTGTCACGACTGACATTCTACAGCCGACACAGCCCCTAGGGACTCAGAAATCATCGACGTACTGTTGTCACGGGTGACACGTGGATTCCACAGCCGACACAGCCCCTAGGGACTGGGAAATCATCGACGTACTACTATCACGGGTGACGCGGGATTCCACAACCGACACTGCCCCTAGGGACTGTGCAATCATCGACGAACTGCTCTCACGGGTGACGCTTGGATTCGACAGCCGACACAGCCCTACGGACTGAGAAATCATCGACGAACTGCTGTCACGGGTGACATTCTATAGCCGACACAACCCCTAGGGACTGAGAAATCATCGAGGTACTGCTGTCACGGGTGACACGTGGATCCCACAGCCGACAATGCACCTAGGGGCTGTGAAATCATCGACGAACTGCTCTCACGGGTGACGCTTGGATTCGACAGCCGACACAGCCCTACGGACTGAGAAATCATCGACGAACTACTGTCACGACTGACATTCGACAGCCGACACAGCCCCTAGGGACTGAGAAATCATCGACGTACTGCTGTCACGGGTGACGCGTGGATTCCACAACCGACACAGCCCCTAGGGACTGCGAAATCATCGACGTACTACTCTCACGGGTGACGCATGATTCAACAGCCAACACAGCCCCTAGGGACTGCGAAATCATCGACCAAATGCTCTCACGGGTGACGCGTGGATTGGACAGCCGACACAGCCCCTGGGGACTGAGAAATCATCGACGAACTGCTGTCACGGGTGACACGTGGGTCCCACAGCCGACACAGCCCTACGGACTGAGAAATCATCGACGAACTGCTGTCACGGGTGACATTCTATAGCCGACACAGCCCCTAGGGACTGAGAAATCATCGAGGTACTGCTGTCACGGGTGACACGTGGATCCCACAGCCGACAATGCACCTAGGGGCTCTGAAATCATCGACGAACTGCTCTCACGGGTGACGCTTGGATTCGACAGCCGACACAGCCCTACGGACTGAGAAATCATCGACGAACTACTGTCACGACTGACATTCTACAGCCGACACAGCCCCTAGGGACTCAGAAATCATCGACGTACTGTTGTCACGGGTGACACGTGGATTCCACAGCCGACACAGCCCCTAGGGACTGGGAAATCATCGACGTACTACTATCACGGGTGACGCGGGATTCCACAACCGACACTGCCCCTAGGGACTGTGCAATCATCGACGAACTGCTCTCACGGGTGACGCTTGGATTCGACAGCCGACACAGCCCTACGGACTGAGAAATCATCGACGAACTGCTGTCACGGGTGACATTCTATAGCCGACACAGCCCCTAGGGACTGAGAAATAATCGAGGTACTGCTGTCACGGGTGACACGTGGATCCCACAGCCGGCAATGCACCTAGGGACTGTGAAATCATCGACGAACTGCTCTCACGGGTAACGCTTGGATTCGACAGCCGACACAGCCCTACGGACTGAGAAATCATCGACGAACTACTGTCACGACTGACATTCTACAGCCGACACAACCCCTAGGGACTGAGAAATCATCAACGTACTGTTGTCACGGGTGACACGTGGATTCCACAGCCGACACAGCCCCTAGGGACTGGGAAATCATCGACGTACTACTATCACGGGTGACGCGGGATTCCACAACCGAGACTGCCCCTAGGGACTGTGCAATCATCGACGAACTGCTCTCACGGGTGACGCTTGGATTCGACAGCCGACACAGCCCTACGGACTGAGAAATCATCGACGAACTGCTGTCACGGGTGACATTCTATAGCCGACACAGCCCCTAGGGACTGAGAAATCATCGAGGTACTGCTGTCACGGGTGACACGTGGATCCCACAGCCGACAATACACCTAGGGACTGTGAAATCATCGACGAACTGCTCTCACGGGTGACGGTTGGATTCGACAGCCGACACAGCCCTACGGACTGAGAAATCATCGACGAACTACTGTCACGACTGACATTCTACAGCCGACACAGCCCCTAGGGACTGAGAAATGATCGACGTACTGTTGTCACGGGTGACACGTGGATTCCACAGCCGACACAGCCCCTAGGGACTGGGAAATCATCGACGTACTACTATCACGGGTGACGCGGGATTCCACAACCGACACTGCCCCTAGGGACTGTGCAATCATCGACGAACTGCTCTCACGGGTGACGCTTGGATTCGACAGCCGACACAGCCCTACGGACTGAGAAATCATCGACGAACTGCTGTCACGGGTGACATTCTATAGCCGACACAGCCCCTAGGGACTGAGAAATCATCGAGGTACTGCTGTCACGGGTGACACGTGGATCCCACAGCCGACAATGCACCTAGGGACTGTGAAATCATCGACGAACTGCTCTCACGGGTGACGCTTGGATTCGACAGCCGACACAGCCCTACGGACTGAGAAATCATCGACGAACTACTGTCACGACTGACATTCTACAGCCGACACAGCCCCTAGGGACTGAGAAATCATCGACGTACTGTTGTCACGGGTGACACGTGGATTCCACAGCCGACACAGCCCCTAGGGACTTGGAAATCATCGACGTATGACTATCACGGGTGACGCGGGATTCCACAACCGACACTGCCCCTAGGGACTGTGCAATCATCGACGAACTGCTCTCACGGGTGACGCTTGGATTCGACAACCGACACAGCCCTACGGACTGAGAAATCATCGACGAACTGCTGTCACGGGTGACATTCTATAGCCGACACAGCCCCTAGGGACTGAGAAATCATCAAGGTACTGCTGTCACGGGTGACACGTGGATCCCACAGCCGACAATGCACCTAGGGGCTGTGAAATCATCGACGAACTGCTCTCACGGGTGACGCTTGGATTCGACAGCCGACACAGCCCTACGGACTGAGAAATCATCGACGAACTACTGTCACGACTGACATTCTACAGCTGACACAGCCCCTAGGGACTGAGAAATCATCGACGTACTGCTGTCACGGGTGACGCGTGGATTCCACAACCGACACAGGCCCTAGGGACTGCGAAATCATCGACGTACTACTCTCACGGGTGACGCATGATTCAACAGCCGACACAGCCCCTAGGGACTGCGAAATCATCGACCAAATGCTCTCACGGGTGACGCGTGGATTGGACAGCCGACACAGCCCCTGGGGACTGAGAAATCATCGACGAACTGCTGTCACGGGTGACACGTGGGTCCCACAGCCGACACAGCCCTACGGACTGAGAAATCATCGACGAACTACTCTCACGGGTGACGCGTGGATTACACAGCCGACACAGCCCCTAGGGACTGCGAAATCATCGCCGTACTGCTGTCACAGGTGACGCGTGGATTCCACAGCCGACACGGCACCTAGGGACTGTGAAATCATCGACGAACTGCTCTCACGGGTGACGCTTGGATTCGACAGCCGACACAGCCCTACGGACTGAGAAATCATCGACGAACTGCTGTCACGGGTGACATTCTATAGCCGACACAGCCCCTAGGGACTGAGAAATCATCGAGGTACTGCTGTCACGGGTGACACGTGGATCCCACAGCCGACAATGCACCTAGGGACTGTGAAATCATCGACGAACTGCTCTCACGGGTGACGCTTGGATTCGACAGCCGACACAGCCCTACGGACTGAGAAATCATCGACGAACTACTGTCACGACTGACATTCTACAGCCGACACAGCCCCTAGGGACTGAGAAATCATCGACGTACTGTTGTCACGGGTGACACGTGGATTCCACAGCCGACACAGCCCCTAGGGACTTGGAAATCATCGACGTATGACTATCACGGGTGACGCGGGATTCCACAACCGACACTGCCCCTAGGGACTGTGCAATCATCGACGAACTGCTCTCACGGGTGACGCTTGGATTCGACAACCGACACAGCCCTACGGACTGAGAAATCATCGACGAACTGCTGTCACGGGTGACATTCTATAGCCGACACAGCCCCTAGGGACTGAGAAATCATCAAGGTACTGCTGTCACGGGTGACACGTGGATCCCACAGCCGACAATGCACCTAGGGGCTGTGAAATCATCGACGAACTGCTCTCACGGGTGACGCTTGGATTCGACAGCCGACACAGCCCTACGGACTGAGAAATCATCGACGAACTACTGTCACGACTGACATTCTACAGCCGACACAGCCCCTAGGGACTGAGAAATCATCGACGTACTGCTGTCACGGGTGACGCGTGGATTCCACAACCGACACAGGCCCTAGGGATTGCGAAATCATCGACGTACTACTCTCACGGGTGACGCATGATTCAACAGCCGACACAGCCCCTAGGGACTGCGAAATCATCGACCAAATGCTCTCACGGGTGACGCGTGGATTGGACAGCCGACACAGCCCCTGGGGACTGAGAAATCATCGACGAACTGCTGTCACGGGTGACACCTGGGTCCCACAGCCGACACAGCCCTACGGACTGAGAAATCATCGACGAACTACTCTCACGGGTGACGCGTGGATTACACAGCCGACACAGCCCCTAGGGACTGCGAAATCATCGCCGTACTGCTGTCACAGGTGACGCGTGGATTCCACAGCCGACACGGCACCTAGGGACTGTGAAATCATCGACGAACTGCTCTCACGGGTGACGCTTGGATTCGACAGCCGACACAGCCCTACGGACTGAGAAATCATCGACGAACTGCTGTCACGGGTGACATTCTATAGCCGACACAGCCCCTAGGGACTGAGAAATCATCGAGGTACTGCTGTCACGGGTGACACGTGGATCCCACAGCCGACAATGCACCTAGGGACTGTGAAATCATCGACGAACTGCTCTCACGGGTGACGCTTGGATTCGACAGCCGACACAGCCCTACGGACTGAGAAATCATCGACGAACTACTGTCACGACTGACATTCTACAGCCGACACAGCCCCTAGGGACTGAGAAATCATCGACGTACTGTTGTCACGGGTGACACGTGGATTCCACAGCCGACACAGCCCCTAGGGACTTGGAAATCATCGACGTATGACTATCACGGGTGACGCGGGATTCCACAACCGACACTGCCCCTAGGGACTGTGCAATCATCGACGAACTGCTCTCACGGGTGACGCTTGGATTCGACAACCGACACAGCCCTACGGACTGAGAAATCATCGACGAACTGCTGTCACGGGTGACATTCTATAGCCGACACAGCCCCTAGGGACTGAGAAATCATCAAGGTACTGCTGTCACGGGTGACACGTGGATCCCACAGCCGACAATGCACCTAGGGGCTGTGAAATCATCGACGAACTGCTCTCACGGGTGACGCTTGGATTCGACAGCCGACACAGCCCTACGGACTGAGAAATCATCGACGAACTACTGTCACGACTGACATTCTACAGCCGACACAGCCCCTAGGGACTGAGAAATCATCGACGTACTGCTGTCACGGGTGACGCGTGGATTCCACAACCGACACAGGCCCTAGGGACTGCGAAATCATCGACCAAATGCTCTCACGGGTGACGCGTGGATTGGACAGCCGACACAGCCCCTAGGGACTGCGAAATCATCGACCAAATGCTCTCACGGGTGACGCGTGGATTGGACAGCCGACACAGCCCCTGGGGACTGAGAAATCATCGACGAACTGCTGTCACGGGTGACACGTGGGTCCCACAGCCGACACAGCCCTACAGACTGAGAAATCATCGACGAACTACTCTCACGGGTGACGCGTGGATTACACAGCCGACACAGCCCCTAGGGACTGCGAAATCATCGCCGTACTGCTGTCACAGGTGACGCGTGGATTCCACAACCGACACAGCCCCTAGGGACTGCGAAATCATCGACGTACTACTCTCACGGGTGACGCATGATTCAACAGCCAACACAGCCCCTAGGGACTGCGAAATCATCGACCAAATGCTCTCACGGGTGACGCGTGGATTGGACAGCCGACACAGCCCCTGGGGACTGAGAAATCATCGACGAATTGCTGTCACGGGTGACACGTGGGTCCCACAGCCGACACAGCCCTACGGACTGAGAAATCATCGACGAACTGCTGTCACGGGTGACATTCTATAGCTGACACAGCCCCTAGGGACTGAGAAATCATCGAGGTACTGCTGTCACGGGTGACACGTGGATCCCACAGCCGACAATGCACCTAGGGGCTCTGAAATCATCGACGAACTGCTCTCACGGGTGACGCTTGGATTCGACAGCCGACACAGCCCTACGGACTGAGAAATCATCGACGAACTACTGTCACGACTGACATTCTACAGCCGACACAGCCCCTAGGGACTGAGAAATCATCGACGTACTGTTGTCACGGGTGACACGTGGATTCCACAGCCGACACAGCCCCTAGGGACTGGGAAATCATCGACGTACTACTATCACGGGTGACGCGGGATTCCACAACCGACACTGCCCCTAGGGACTGTGCAATCATCGACGAACTGCTCTCACGGGTGACGCTTGGATTCGACAGCCGACACAGCCCTACGGACTGAGAAATCATCGACGAACTGCTGTCACGGGTGACATTCTATAGCCGACACAGCCCCTAGGGACTGAGAAATAATCGAGGTACTGCTGTCACGGGTGACACGTGGATCCCACAGTTGACAATGCACCTAGGGACTGTGAAATCATCGACGAACTGCTCTCACGGGTGACGCTTGGATTCGACAGCCGACACAGCCCTACGGACTGAGAAATCATCGACGAACTACTATCACGACTGACATTCTACAGCCGACACAGCCCCTAGGGACTGAGAAATCATTAACGTACTGTTGTCACGGGTGACACGTGGATTCCACAGCCGACACAGCCCCTAGGGACTGGGAAATCATCGACGTACTACTATCACGGGTGACGCGGGATTCCACAACCGAGACTGCCCCTAGGGACTGTGCAATCATCGACGAACTGCTCTCACGGGTGACGCTTGGATTCGACAGCCGACACAGCCCTACGGACTGAGAAATCATCGACGAACTGCTGTCACGGGTGACATTCTATAGCCGACACAGCCCCTAGGGACTGAGAAATCATCGAGGTACTGCTGTCACGGGTGACACGTGGATCCCACAGCCGACAATGCACCTAGGGACTGTGAAATCATCGACGAACTGCTCTCACGGGTGACGCTTGGATTCGACAGCCGACACAGCCCTACAGACTGAGAAATCATCGACGAACTACTGTCACGACTGACATTCTACAGCCGACACAGCCCCTAGGGACTGAGAAATCATCGACGTACTGTTGTCACGGGTGACACGTGGATTCCACAGCCGACACAGCCCCTAGGGACTTGGAAATCATCGACGTACTACTATCACGGGTGACGCGGGATTCCACAACCGACACTGCCCCTAGGGACTGTGCAATCATCGACGAACTGCTCTCACGGGTGACGCTTGGATTCGACAACCGACACAGCCCTACGGACTGAGAAATCATCGACGAACTGCTGTCACGGGTGACATTCTATAGCCGACACAGCCCCTAGGGACTGAGAAATCATCAAGGTACTGCTGTCACGGGTGACACGTGGATCCCACAGCCGACAATGCACCTAGGGGCTGTGAAATCATCGACGAACTGCTCTCACGGGTGACGCTTGGATTCGACAGCCGACACAGCCCTACGGACTGAGAAATCATCGACGAACTACTGTCACGACTGACATTCTACAGCCGACACAGCCCCTAGGGACTGAGAAATCATCGACGTACTGCTGTCACGGGTGACGCGTGGATTCCACAACCGACACAGGCCCTAGAGACTGCGAAATCATCGACGTACTACTCTCACGGGTGACGCATGATTCAACAGCCGACACAGCCCCTAGGGACTGCGAAATCATCGACCAAATGCTCTCACGGGTGACGCGTGGATTGGACAGCCGACACAGCCCCTGGGGACTGAGAAATCATCGACGAACTGCTGTCACGGGTGACACGTGGGTCCCACAGCCGACACAGCCCTACGGACTGAGAAATCATCGACGAACTACTCTCACGGGTGACGCGTGGATTACACAGCCGACACAGCCCCTAGGGACTGCGAAATCATCGCCGTACTGCTGTCACAGGTGACGCGTGGATTCCACAGCCGACACGGCACCTAGGGACTGTGAAATCATCGACGAACTGCTCTCACGGGTGACGCTTGGATTCGACAGCCGACACAGCCCTACGGACTGAGAAATCATCGACGAACTACTGTCACGACTGACATTCGACAGCCGACACAGCCCCTAGGGACTGAGAAATCATCGACGTACTGCTGTCACGGGTGACGCGTGGATTCCACAACCGACACAGCCCCTAGGGACTGCGAAATCATCGACGTCCTACTCTCACGGGTGACGCATGATTCAACAGCCAACACAGCCCCTAGGGACTGCGAAATCATCGACCAAATGCTCTCACGGGTGACGCGTGGATTGGACAGCCGACACAGCCCCTGGGGACTGAGAAATCATCGACGAACTGCTGTCACGGGTGACACGTGGGTCCCACAGCCGACACAGCCCTACGGACTGAGAAATCATCGACGAACTACTCTCACGGGTGACGCGTGGATTACACAGCCGACACAGCCCCTAGGGACTGCGAAATCATCGACGTACTGCTCTCACGGGTGACGCATGATTCAACAGCCGACACAGCCCCTAGGGACTGCGAAATCATCGACCAAATGCTCTCACGGGTGACGCGTGGATTGGACAGCCGACACAGCCCCTGGGGACTGAGAAATCATCGACGAACTGCTGTCACGGGTGACACGTGGGTCCCACAGCCAACACAGCCCTACGGACTGAGAAATCATCGACGAACTACTCTCACGGGTGACGCGTGGATTACACAGCCGACACAGCCCCTCGGGACTGCGAAATCATCGACGTACTGCTGTCACAGGTGACGCGTGGATTCCACAGCCGACACGGCACCTAGGGACTGTGAAATCATCGACGAACTGCTCTCACGGGTGACGCTTGGATTCGACAGCCGACACAGCCCTACGGACTGAGAAATCATCGACGAACTACTGTCACGACTGACATTCTACAGCCGACACAGCCCCTAGGGACTCAGAAATCATCGACGTACTGCTGTCACGGGTGACGCGTGGATTCCACAACCGACACAGGCCTAGGGACTGCGAAATCATCGACGTACTACTCTCACGGGTGACGCATGATTCAACAGCCGACACAGCCCTTAGGGACTGCGAAATCATCGACCAAATGCTCTCACGGGTGACGCGTGGATTGGACAGCCGACACAGCCCCTGGGACTGAGAAATCATCGACGAACTGCTGTCACGGGTGACACGTGGGTCCCACAGCCGACACAGCCCTACGGACTGAGAAATCATCGACGAACTACTCTCACGGGTGACGCGTGGATTACACAGCCGACACAGCCCCTAGGGACTGCGAAATCATCGACGTACTGCTCTCACGGGTGACGCATGATTCAACAGCCGACACAGCCCCTAGGGACTGAGAAATCATCGACGAACTACTGTCACGACTGACATTCTACAGCCGACACAGCCCCTAGGGACTGAGAAATCATCGACGTACTGTTGTCACGGGTGACACGTGGATTCCACAGCCGACACAGCCCCTAGGGACTGGGAAATCATCGACGTACTACTATCACGGGTGACGCGGGATTCCACAACCGACACTGCCCCTAGGGACTGTGCAATCATCGACGAACTGCTCTCACGGGTGACGCTTGGATTCGACAGCCGACACAGCCCTACGGACTGAGAAATCATCGACGAACTACTGTCACGACTGACATTCTACAGCCGACACAGCCCCTAGGGACTGAGAAATCATCGACGTACTGTTGTCACGGGTGACACGTGGATTCCACAGCCGACACAGCCCCTAGGGACTGGGAAATCATCGACGTACTACTATCACGGGTGACGCGGGATTCCACAACCGACACTGCCCCTAGGGACTGTGCAATCATCGACGAACTGCTCTCACGGGTGACGCTTGGATTCGACAGCCGACACAGCCCTACGGACTGAGAAATCATCGACGAACTGCTCTCACGGGTGACGCGTGGATTCCACAGCCAACACAGCCCCTAAGGACTGGGAAATCATCGACGTACTACTCTCACGGGTGACGCGGGATTCCACAGCCGACACAGCCCCTAGGGACTGCGAAATCATCGACCAAATGCTCTCACAGGTGACGCGTGGATTCAAAAGCCGACACAGCCCCTGGGACTGAGAAATCATCGAGGTACTATTATCACGGGTGACGCGGGATTCCACAGGCGACACTGCCCCTAGGGACTGTGAAATCAACGACGAACCGCTCTCACGGGTGACGCGTGGATTCGACAGCCGATACAGCCCTGCGGACTGAGAAATCATCGACGTACTGCTGTCACGGGTGACGCGTGGATTCCACAGCCGACACAGCCCCTAGGGACTGCGAAATCATCGACAAAATGCTCTCACGGGTGACGCGTGGTTTCAACAGCCGACACAGCCCCTAGGGACTGAGAAATCATCGAGGTACTACTGTCACGGGTGACACGTGGATCCCACAGCCGACATTGCACCTAGGGACTGTGAAATCATCGACGAACTGCTCTCACGGGTGACGCTTGGATTCGACAGCCGACACAGCCCTACGGACTGAGAAATCATCGACGAACTACTGTCACGAATGACATTCTACAGCCGACACAGCCCCTAGGGACTGAGAAATCATTGACGTACTGCTGTCACGGGTGACGCGTGGATTCCACAGCCGACACAGCCTCTAGGGACTGTGAAATCATCGACGTACTCCTCTCACGGTTGACGCGTGATTCAACAGCCGACACAGCCCCTAGGGACTGCGAAATCATCGACCAAATGCTCTCACGGGTGACGCGTGGATTGGACAGCCGACACAGCCCCTGGGGACTGAGAAATCATCGACGAACTGCTGTCACGGGTGACACGTGGGTCCCACAGCCGACACAGCCCTACGGACTGAGAAATCATCGACCAAATGCTCTCACGGGTGACGCGTGGATTTGACAGCCGACACAGCCCCTAGGGACTGAGAAATCATCGACGTACTGCTGTCACGGGTGACGCGTGGATTTCACAGCCGACACAGCCCCTAAGGACTGGGAAATCATCGACGTACTACTCTCACGGGTGACGCGGGATTCCACAGCCGACACAGCCCCTAGGGACTGCGAAATCATCGACCAAATGCTCTCACGGGTGACGCGTGGATTTGACAGGCGACACAGCCCCTAGGGACTGTGAAATCATCGACGAACTGCTGTCACGGGTGACATTCTACAGCCGACACAGCCCCTAGAGACTGAGAAATCATCGACGTACTGCTGTCACGGGTGACGCGTGGATCCTACAGCCGACAATGCCCCTAGGATCTGTGAAATCATCGACGAACTGCTCTCACGGGTGACGCGTGGATTCTACAGCCGGCACAGCCCTACGGACTGAGAAATCATCGAAGAACTACTGTCACGGGTGACATTCTACAGCCGACACAGCCCCTAGGGACTGAGAAATCATCGACGTACTCCTGTCACGGGTGACGCGTGGATTCCACAGCCGACACAGCCCCTAGGGACTGGGAAATCATCGACGTACTCCCTCACAGGTGACGCGGGATTCCACAGCCGACACTGCCCCTAGGGACTGTGAAATCATCGACGAACTGCTGTCACGGGTGACGCGCGGATTACACAGCCGACACAGCCCCAAGGGACTGTGAAATCATCGACGAACTGCTCTCACGGGTGACGAGTGGATTACACAGCCGACACAGCCCCTAGGGACTGGGAAATCATCGACGTACTGCTATCACGGGTGACGCGTGGATTCCACAGCGGACACAGCCCCTAGGGACTGCGAAATCATCGACCAAATGCTCTCACGGGTGACGCGTGGTTTCAACAGCCGACACAGCCCCTAGGGACTGAGAAATCATCGAGGTACTACTGTCACGGGTGACACGTGGATCCCACAGCCGACAATGCCCCTAGGGACTGTGAAATCATCGACGAACTGCTCTCACGGGTGACGCGTGGATTCTACAGCCGCCACAGCCCTACGGACTGAGAAATCATCGACGAACTACTCTCACGGGTGACATTCTACAGCCGACACAGCCCCTAGGGACTGAGAAATCATCGAGATACTGCTGTCACGGGTGACACGTGGATCCCACAGCCGACAATGCCCCTAGGGACTGTGAAATCATCGACGAACTGCTCTCACGGGTGACGCGTGGATTCGACAGCCGACACAACCCTACGGGACTGTGAAATCATCGACGAACTACTCTCACGGGCGACGCGTGGATTACACAGCCGACACAGCCCCTAGGGACTGCGAAATCATCGACGTACTGCTCTCACGGGTGACGCGTGGTTTCAACAGCCGACACAGCCCCTAGGGACTGAGAAATCATCGAGGTACTGCTGTCACGGGTGACACGTGGATCCCACAGCCGACAATGCCCCTAGGGACTGTGCAATCATCGACGAACTGCTCTCACGGGTGACGCTTGGATTCGATAGCCGACACAGCCCTACGGAATGAGAAATCATCGACGAACTGCTGTCACGGGTGACATTCTACAGCCGACACAGCCCCTAGGGACTGAGAAATCATCGAGATACTGCTGTCACGGGTGACACGTGGATCCCACAGCCGACAATGCCCCTAGGGACTGTGAAATCATCGACGAACTGCTCTCACGGGTGACGCGTGGATTCGACAGCCGACACAGCCCTACGGGACTGTGAAATCATCGACGAACTCCTCTCACGGGTGACGCGTGGATTACACAGCCGACACAGCCCCTAGGGACTGCGAAATCATCGACGTACTGCTGTCACGGGTGACGCGTGGATTCCACAGCCGACACAGCCCCTAGGGACTGCGAAATCATCGACAAAATGCTCTCACGGGTGACGCGTGGTTTCAACAGCCGACACAGCACCTAGGGACTGAGAAATCATCGAGGTACTACTGTCACGGGTGACACGTGGATCCCACAGCCGACATTGCACCTAGGGACTGTGAAATCATCGACGAACTGCTCTCACGGGTGACGCTTAGATTCGACAGCCGACACAGCCCTACGGACTGAGAAATCATCGACGAACTACTGTCACGACTGACATTCTACAGCCGACACAGCCCCTAGGGACTGAGAAATCATTGATGTACTGCTGTCACGGGTGACGCGTGGATTCCACAGCCGACACAGCCTCTAGGGACTGCGAAATCATCGACGTACTCCTCTCACGGTTGACGCGTGATTCAACAGCCGACACAGCCCCTAGGGACTGCGAAATCATCGACCAAATGCTCTCACGGGTGACGAGTGGATTGGACAGCCGACACAGCCCCTGGGGACTGAGAAATCATCGACGAACTGCTGTCACGGGTGACACGTGGGTCCCACAGCCGACACAGCCCTACGGACTGAGAAATCATCGACCAAATGCTCTCACGGGTGACGCGTGGATTTGACAGCCGACACAGCCCCTAGGGACTGAGAAATCATCGACGTACTGCTGTCACGGGTGACGCGTGGATTCCACAGCCGACACAGCCCCTACGGACTGGGAAATCATCGACGTACTACTCTCACGGGTGACGCGGGATTCCACAGCCGACACAGCCCCTAGGGACTGCGAAATCATCGACCAAATGCTCTCACGGGTGACGCGTGGATTTGACAGGCGACACAGCCCCTAGGGACTGTGAAATCATCGACGAACTGCTGTCACGGGTGACATTCTACAGCCGACACAGCCCCTAGGGACTGAGAAATCATCGACGTACTGCTGTCACGGGTGACGCGTGGATCCTACAGCCGACAATGCCCCTAGGATCTGTGAAATCATCGACGAACTGCTCTCACGGGTGACGCGTGGATTCTACAGCCGGCACAGCCCTACGGACTGAGAAATCATCGAAGAACTACTGTCACGGGTGACATTCTACAGCCGACACAGCCCCTAGGGACTGAGAAATCATCGAGGTACTGCTGTCACGGGTGACGCGTGGATTCCACAGCCGACACAGCCCCTAGGGACTGCGAAATCATCGACAAAATGCTGTCACGGGTGACGCGTGGATTCCACAGCCGACACAGCCCCTAGGGACTGCGAAATCATCGACAAAATGCTCTCACGGGTGACGCGTGGATTACACAGCCGACACAGCCCCTAGGGACTGTGAAATCATCGACGTACTGCTGTCACGGGTGACGCGTGGATTCTACAGCCAACACAGCCCCTAGGGACTGAGAAATCAATGATGTACTGCTGTCACGGGTGACGCGTGGATTCCACACCCGACAAATCCCCTAGGGACTGAGAAATCAACGACGAACTGCTGTCACGGGTGACGCGTGGATTCGACAGCCGACACCGCCCCTAGGGACAGAGAAATCATAGATCTACTCCTGTCACGGGTGACGCGTGGGTTCGACAGCCGACATCGCCCCTAGAAACTAAGAAATCAATGAAGAACTGCTGTCACGGGTGACGTGTGGATTCGACAGCCGACACAGCCCCTACGGACTGAGAAATAATCGACGAACTCCAGTCATGGGTGACGCGTGGATTCCACAGCCAATACAGCCCCTAGGGACTGATAAATCAGCGACAAAATGCTCTCACGGGTGACGCGTGGTTTCAACAGACGACACAACCCCTAGGGACTGAGAAATCATCGAGGTACTGTTGTCACGGGTGACACGTGGATCCCACAGCCGACAATGCCCCTAGGGACTGTCAAGTCATCGACGTACTACTGTCACGGGTGACGCGTGGATTCGACAGCCGACACAGCCCCTAGGGTCTGAGAAATCATCGACGTACTACTGTCACGGGTGACGCGTGGATTCCACACCCGACACAGCCCTTAGGGACTGAGAAATCAACGACGAACTGCTGTCACGCGTGACGCGTGGATTCGACAGCCGACACCGCCCCTAGGGACAGAGAAAGCATAGATCTACTCCTGTCACGGGTGACGCGTGGGTTCGACAGCCGACACCGCCCCTAGAAACTGAGAAATCAATGACGAACTGCTGTCACGGGTGACGTGTGGATTCGACAGCCGACACAGCCCCTACGGACTGAGAAATCATCGACGAACTCCTGTCACGGGTGACACGTGGATTCCACAGCCAACACAGCCCCTAGGGACTGCTAAATCAGCGACAAAATGCTCTCACGGGTGACGCGTGGTTTCAACAGACGACACAACCCCTAGGGACTGAGAAATCATCGAGGTACTGTTGTCACGGGTGACACGTGGATCCCACAGCCGACAATGCCCCTAGGGACTGTGAAATCATCGACGTACTACTGTCACGGGTGACGCGTGGATTCGACAGCCGACACAGCCCCTAGGGACTGAGAAATCATCGACGTACTACTGTCACGGGTGACGCGTGGATTCCACAGCCGACACAGCCCCTAGGGACTGGGAAATCATCGACGTACTACTCTCACGGGTGCCGCGGGATTCCACAGCCGACACTGCCCTAGGGACTGTGAAATCATCGACGAACTGCTCTCACGGGTGACGCGTGGATTACACAGCCGACACAGCCCCTAGGGACTGCGAAATCATCGACGTACTGCTGTCACGGGTGACGCGTGGATTCCACAGCCGACACAGCCCCAAGGGACTGCGAAATCATCGACCAAATGCTCTCACGGGTGACGCGTGGTTTCAACAGCCGACACAGCCCCTAGGGACTGAGAAATCATCGAGGTACTGCTGTCACGGGTGACACGTGGATCCCACAGCCGACAATGCCCCTAGGGACTGTGAAATCATCGATGAACTGCTCTCACGGGTGACGCTTGGATTCGACAGCCGACACAGCCCTACGGACTGAGAAATCATCGACGAACTACTGTCATGGGTGACATTCTACAGCCGACACAAGCTTTAGGGACTGAGAAATCTTCGACGTACTACTGTCACGTGTGACGCGTGGATTCCACAACGGACAAAGCCCCAAGGGACTTCGAAATCATCGACGTACTACTATCACGGGTGACGCGGGATTCCACAGCCGACACTGCCCCAGGGACTGTGAAATCATCGACGAACTGCTCTCACAGGTGACGCGTGGATTACACAGCCGACAAAGCCCCTAGGGACTGGGAAATCATCAACGTACTGCTGTCACGGGTGACGCGTGGATTGCACAGCCGACACAGCCCTTAGGGACTGCGAAATCATCGACCAAATGCTCTCACGGGTGACGCGTGGTTTCAACAGCCGACACAGCCCCTAAGGACTGAGAAATCATCGAGGTACTGCTGTCACGGGTGACACGTGGATCCCACAGCCGACAATGCCCCTAGGGACTGTGAAATCATCGACGAACTGCTGTCACGGGTGACGCGTGGATTCAACAGGCGACACAGCCCTACGGACTGAGAAATCATCGACGAACTACTGTCACGGGTGACATTGTACAGCCGACACAGCCCCTAGGGACTGAGAAATCATCGACGTACTACTGTCACGGGTGACGCGTGGATTCCACAGCCGTCACAGCCCCTAGGGACTGGGAAATCATCGACGTACTACTCTCACGGGTGTCGTGGAATTCCACAGCCGACACTGCCCTAGGGACTGTGAAATCATCGACGAACTGCTCTCACGGGTGACGCGTGGATTACACAACACACACAGCCCCTAGGGAATGCGAAATCATCGACGTACTGCTGTCACGGGTGACACGTGGATTCGACAGCCGCCACAGCCCCTAGGGACTGAGAAATCATCGACGTACTCCTATCATGGGTGACGCGTGGATTCCACAGCCGACACAGCCCCTAGGAACTGGGAAATCATCGACGTACTACTCTCACGGGTGCCGCGGGATTCCACAGCCGACACTGCCCTAGGGACTGTGAAATCATCGACGAACTGCTCTCACGGGTGACGCGTGGATTACACAGCCGACACAGCCCCTAGGGACTGCGAAATCATCGACGTACTGCTGTCACGGGTAACGCGTGGATTCGACAGCTGCCACAGCCCCTAGGGTCTGAGAAATCATCGACGTACTCCTGTCACGGGTGACGCGTGGATTCCACACCCGAGAAGCCCTTAGGGACTGAGAAATCAACGACGAACTGCTGTCACGGGTGACGCGTGGATCCCACAGCCGACAATGCCCCTAGGGACTGTGAAATCATCGACGAACTGCTCTCACGGGTGACGCGTGGATTCTACAGCCGACACAGCCCTACGGACTGAGAAATCTTCGAAGAACTACAGTCACGGGTGACATTCTACAGCCGACACAGCCCCTAGGGACTGAGAAATCATCGACGTACTGCTGTCACGGGTGACGCGTGGATTCCACAGCCGATAAAGCCCCTAGTGACTGAGAAATCATCGAGTTACTACTCTCACGGGTGACACGTGGATTCTACAGCCGGCACAGCCCTACGGACTAAGAAATCATCGAAGAACTACTGTCACGGGTGACATTCTACAGCCGACACAGCCCCTAGGGACTGAGAAATCATCGACGTACTCCTGTCACGGGTGACGCGTGGATTCCACAGCCGACACAGCCCCTAGGGACTGGGAAATCATCGACGTACTCCCTCACAGGTGACGCGGGATTCCACAGCCGACACTGCCCCTAGGGACTGTGAAATCATCGACGAACTGCTGTCACGGGTGACGCGCGGATTACACAGCCGACACAGCCCCAAGGGACTGGGAAATCATCGACGTACTGCTATCACGGGTGACGCGTGGATTCCACAGCGGACACAGCCCCTAGGGACTGCGAAATCATCGACCAAATGCTCTCACGGGTGACGCGTGGTTTCAACAGCCGACACAGCCCCTAGGGACTGAGAAATCATCGAGGTACTACTGTCACGGGTGACACGTGGATCCCACAGCCGACAATGCCCCTAGGGACTGTGAAATCATCGACGAACTGCTCTCACGGGTGACGCGTGGATTCTACAGCCGCCACAGCCCTACGGACTGAGAAATCATCGACGAACTACTCTCACGGGTGACATTCTACAGCCGACACAGCCCCTAGGGACTGAAAAATCATCGAGATACTGCTGTCACGGGTGACACGTGGATCCCACAGCCGACAATGCCCCTAGGGACTGTGAAATCATCGACGAACTGCTCTCACGGGTGACGCGTGGATTCGACAGCCGACACAACCCTACGGGACTGTGAAATCATCGACGAACTACTCTCACGGGCGACGCGTGGATTACACAGCCGACACAGCCCCTAGGGACTGCGAAATCATCGACGTACTGCTCTCACGGGTGACGCGTGGTTTCAACAGCCGACACAGCCCCTAGGGACTGAGAAATCATCGAGGTACTGCTGTCACGGGTGACACGTGGATCCCACAGCCGACAATGCCCCTAGGGACTGTGCAATCATCGACGAACTGCTCTCACGGGTGACGCTTGGATTCGATAGCCGACACAGCCCTACGGAATGAGAAATCATCGACGAACTGCTGTCACGGGTGACATTCTACAGCCGACACAGCCCCTAGGGACTGAGAAATCATCGAGATACTGCTGTCACGGGTGACACGTGGATCCCACAGCCGACAATGCCCCTAGGGACTGTGAAATCATCGACGAACTGCTCTCACGGGTGACGCGTGGATTCGACAGCCGACACAGCCCTACGGGACTGTGAAATCATCGACGAACTCCTCTCACGGGTGACGCGTGGATTACACAGCCGACACAGCCCCTAGGGACTGCGAAATCATCGACGTACTGCTGTCACGGGTGACGCGTGGATTCCACAGCCGACACAGCCCCTAGGGACTGCGAAATCATAGACAAAATGCTCTCACGGGTGACGCGTGGTTTCAACAGCCGACACAGCCCCTAGGGACTGAGAAATCATCGAGGTACTACTGTCACGGGTGACACGTGGATCCCACAGCCGACATTGCACCTAGGGACTGTGAAATCATCGACGAACTGCTCTCACGGGTGACGCTTGGATTCGACAGCCGACACAGCCTTACGGACTGAGAAATCATCGACGAACTACTGTCACGACTGACATTCTACAGCCGACACAGCCCCTAGGGACTGAGAAATCATTGATGTACTGCTGTCACGGGTGACGCGTGGATTCCACAGCCGACACAGCCTCTAGGGACTGCGAAATCATCGACGTACTCCTCTCACGGTTGACGCGTGATTCAACAGCCGACACAGCCCCTAGGGACTGCGAAATCATCGACCAAATGCTCTCACGGGTGACGCGTGGATTGGACAGCCGACACAGCCCCTGGGGACTGAGAAATCATCGACGAACTGCTGTCACGGGTGACACGTGGGTCCCACAGCCGACACAGCCCTACGGACTGAGAAATCATCGACCAAATGCTCTCACGGGTGACGCGTGGATTTGACAGCCGACACAGCCCCTAGGGACTGAGAAATCATCGACGTACTGCTGTCACGGGTGACGCGTGGATTCCACAGCCGACACAGCCCCTACGGACTGGGAAATCATCGACGTACTACTCTCACGGGTGACGCGGGATTCCACAGCCGACACAGCCCCTAGGGACTGCGAAATCATCGACCAAATGCTCTCACGGGTGACGCGTGGATTTGACAGGCGACACAGCCCCTAGGGACTGTGAAATCATCGACGAACTGCTGTCACGGGTGACATTCTACAGCCGACACAGCCCCTAGGGACTGAGAAATCATCGACGTACTGCTGTCACGGGTGACGCGTGGATCCTACAGCCGACAATGCCCCTAGGATCTGTGAAATCATCGACGAACTGCTCTCACGGGTGACGCGTGGATTCTACAGCCGGCACAGCCCTACGGACTGAGAAATCATCGAAGAACTACTGTCACGGGTGACATTCTACAGCCGACACAGCCCCTAGGGACTGAGAAATCATCGACGTACTACTGTCACGGGTGACACGTGGATCCCACAGCCGACAATGCCCCTAGGGACTGTGAAATCATCGACGAACTGCTCTCACGGGTGACGCGTGGATTCTACAGCCGCCACAGCCCTACGGACTGAGAAATCATCGACGAACTACTCTCACGGGTGACATTCTACAGCCGACACAGCCCCTAGGGACTGAAAAATCATCGAGATACTGCTGTCACGGGTGACACGTGGATCCCACAGCCGACAATGCCCCTAGGGACTGTGAAATCATCGACGAACTGCTCTCACGGGTGACGCGTGGATTCGACAGCCGACACAACCCTACGGGACTGTGAAATCATCGACGAACTACTCTCACGGGCGACGCGTGGATTACACAGCCGACACAGCCCCTAGGGACTGCGAAATCATCGACGTACTGCTCTCACGGGTGACGCGTGGTTTCAACAGCCGACACAGCCCCTAGGGACTGAGAAATCATCGAGGTACTGCTGTCACGGGTGACACGTGGATCCCACAGCCGACAATGCCCCTAGGGACTGTGCAATCATCGACGAACTGCTCTCACGGGTGACGCTTGGATTCGATAGCCGACACAGCCCTACGGAATGAGAAATCATCGACGAACTGCTGTCACGGGTGACATTCTACAGCCGACACAGCCCCTAGGGACTGAGAAATCATCGAGATACTGCTGTCACGGGTGACACGTGGATCCCACAGCCGACAATGCCCCTAGGGACTGTGAAATCATCGACGAACTGCTCTCACGGGTGACGCGTGGATTCGACAGCCGACACAGCCCTACGGGACTGTGAAATCATCGACGAACTCCTCTCACGGGTGACGCGTGGATTACACAGCCGACACAGCCCCTAGGGACTGCGAAATCATCGACGTACTGCTGTCACGGGTGACGCGTGGATTCCACAGCCGACACAGCCCCTAGGGACTGCGAAATCATAGACAAAATGCTCTCACGGGTGACGCGTGGTTTCAACAGCCGACACAGCCCCTAGGGACTGAGAAATCATCGAGGTACTACTGTCACGGGTGACACGTGGATCCCACAGCCGACATTGCACCTAGGGACTGTGAAATCATCGACGAACTGCTCTCACGGGTGACGCTTGGATTCGACAGCCGACACAGCCTTACGGACTGAGAAATCATCGACGAACTACTGTCACGACTGACATTCTACAGCCGACACAGCCCCTAGGGACTGAGAAATCATTGATGTACTGCTGTCACGGGTGACGCGTGGATTCCACAGCCGACACAGCCTCTAGGGACTGCGAAATCATCGACGTACTCCTCTCACGGTTGACGCGTGATTCAACAGCCGACACAGCCCCTAGGGACTGCGAAATCATCGACCAAATGCTCTCACGGGTGACGCGTGGATTGGACAGCCGACACAGCCCCTGGGGACTGAGAAATCATCGACGAACTGCTGTCACGGGTGACACGTGGGTCCCACAGCCGACACAGCCCTACGGACTGAGAAATCATCGACCAAATGCTCTCACGGGTGACGCGTGGATTTGACAGCCGACACAGCCCCTAGGGACTGAGAAATCATCGACGTACTGCTGTCACGGGTGACGCGTGGATTCCACAGCCGACACAGCCCCTACGGACTGGGAAATCATCGACGTACTACTCTCACGGGTGACGCGGGATTCCACAGCCGACACAGCCCCTAGGGACTGCGAAATCATCGACCAAATGCTCTCACGGGTGACGCGTGGATTTGACAGGCGACACAGCCCCTAGGGACTGTGAAATCATCGACGAACTGCTGTCACGGGTGACATTCTACAGCCGACACAGCCCCTAGGGACTGAGAAATCATCGACGTACTGCTGTCACGGGTGACGCGTGGATCCTACAGCCGACAATGCCCCTAGGATCTGTGAAATCATCGACGAACTGCTCTCACGGGTGACGCGTGGATTCTACAGCCGGCACAGCCCTACGGACTGAGAAATCATCGAAGAACTACTGTCACGGGTGACATTCTACAGCCGACACAGCCCCTAGGGACTGAGAAATCATCGACGTACTACTGTCACGGGTGACGCGTGGATTCCACAACGGACAAAGGCCCTAGGGACTGAGAAATCATGGACGTACTACTATCACGGGTGACGCGGGATTCCACAGCCGACACTACCCCTAGGGACTGTGCAATCTTCGACGAACTGCTCTCACGGGTGACGCGTGGATTCGACAGCAGACACAGCCCTACGGACTGAGAAATCATCGACGAACTACTGTCACGGGTGACATTCTACAGCCGACACAGCCCCTAGTGACTGAGAAATCATGGACGTACTACTGTCACGGGTGACGCGTGGATTCCACAGCCGACAAAGCCCCTAGGGACTGAGAAATCATCGACGTACTGCTGTCACGGGTGACGCGTGGATTCCACAGCCGACACAGGCCCTAGGGACTGCGAAATCATCGACAAAATGCTCTCACGGGTGACGCGTGGTTTCAACAGCCGACACAGCCCCTAGGGACTGAGAAATCATCGACGAACTGCTCTCACGGGTGACGCGTGGATTACACAGCCGACACAGCCCCTAGGGACTGCGAAATCATCGACGTACTGCTGTCACGGGTGACGCGTGGATTCTACAGCCAACACAGCCCCTAGGG
The DNA here is from genome assembly GCF_951802175.1 of Populus nigra. Taxonomy (NCBI): domain Eukaryota; kingdom Viridiplantae; phylum Streptophyta; class Magnoliopsida; order Malpighiales; family Salicaceae; genus Populus; species Populus nigra. The sequence continues at coordinate 19,080,647 of NC_084855.1, read as the reverse complement.
ACTGAGAAATCATCGATGTACTGCTGTCACGGGCGACGCGTGGATTCCACATCCGAAAAAGCCCCTAGGGACTGAGAAATCAACGACGAACTGCTGTCACGGGTGACGCGTGGATTCGACAGCCGACACCGCCCCTAGGGACAGAGAAATCATAGATTTACTCCTGTCACGGGTGACGCGTGGGTTCGACAGCCGACATCGCCCCTAGAAACTAAGAACTCAATGACGAACTGTTGTCACGGGTGACGTGTGTATTCGACAGCCGACACAGCCCCTACGGACTGAGAAATCATCGATGAACTACTGTCACGGGTGACGCGTGGATTCGACAGCCGACACAGCCCCTAGGGACTGAGAAATCATCGACTTTCTACTCTCACGGGTGACGTGTGGATTCCACAGCCGACACTGCCCCTAGGTACTGCTAAATCAGCGACAAAATGCTCTCACGGGTGACGCGTGGTTTCAACAGACGACACAGCCCCTAGGGACTGAGAAATCATCGACGTACTGCTCTCACGGGTGACGCGTGGATTCTACAGCCGACACAGCCCTACGGACTGAGAAATCATCGAAGAACTACTGTCACGGGTGACATTCAACCGCTGACACAGCCCCTAGGCACTGAGAAATCATCGACGTACTACTGTCACGGGTGACGCGTGGATTCCACAGCCGACACAGCCCCTAGGGACTGGGAAATCATCGACGTACTACTCTAACGGGTGACGCGTCGATTACACAGCCGACATAGCCCCTAGGGACTGCGAAATCATCGACGTACTACTGTCACGGGTGACGCGTGGATTCGACAGCTGACACAGCCCCTAGGGACTGAGAAATCATCGACTTTCTACTCTCACGGGTGACGCGTGGATTCCACAGCCGACACTGCCCTAGGGACTGTGAAATCATCGACGAACTGCTCTCACGGGTGATGCGTGGATTACACAGCCGACACAGCCCCTAGGGACTGCGAAATCATCGACGTACTGCTGTCACGGGTGACGCGTGGATTCCACAGCCGACACAGCCCCTAGGGACTGCGAAATCATCGACAAAATGCTCTCACGGGTGACGCGTGGATTACACAGCCGACACAGCCCCTAGGGACTGTGAAATCATCGACGTACTGCTGTCACGGGTGACGCGTGGATTCTACAGCCAACACAGCCCCTAGGGACTGAGAAATCAATGATGTACTGCTGTCACGGGTGACGCGTGGATTCCACACCCGACAAATCCCCTAGGGACTGAGAAATCAACGACGAACTGCTGTCACGGGTGACGCGTGGATTCGACAGCCGACACCGCCCCTAGGGACAGAGAAATCATAGATCTACTCCTGTCACGGGTGACGCGTGGGTTCGACAGCCGACATCGCCCCTAGAAACTAAGAAATCAATGAAGAACTGCTGTCACGGGTGACGTGTGGATTCGACAGCCGACACAGCCCCTACGGACTGAGAAATAATCGACGAACTCCTGTCATGGGTGACGCGTGGATTCCACAGCCAACACAGCCCCTAGGGACTGATAAATCAGCGACAAAATGCTCTCACGGGTGACGCGTGGTTTCAACAGACGACACAACCCCTAGGGACTGAGAAATCATCGAGGTACTGTTATCACGGGTGACACGTGGATCCCACAGCCGACAATGCCCCTAGGGACTGTCAAGTCATCGACGTACTACTGTCACGGGTGACGCGTGGATTCGACAGCCGACACAGCCCCTAGGGTCTGAGAAATCATCGACGTACTACTGTCACGGGTGACGCGTGGATTCCACACCCGACACAGCCCTTAGGGACTGAGAAATCAACGACGAACTGCTGTCACGCGTGACGCGTGGATTCGACAGCCGACACCGCCCCTAGGGACAGAGAAATCATAGATCTACTCCTGTCACGGGTGACGCGTGGGTTCGACAGCCGACACCGCCCCTAGAAACTGAGAAATCAATGACGAACTGCTGTCACGGGTGACGTGTGGATTCGACAGCCGACACAGCCCCTACGGACTGAGAAATCATCGACGAACTCCTGTCACGGGTGACACGTGGATTCCACAGCCAACACAGCCCCTAGGGACTGCTAAATCAGCGACAAAATGCTCTCACGGGTGACGCGTGGTTTCAACAGACGACACAACCCCTAGGGACTGAGAAATCATCGAGGTACTGTTGTCACGGGTGACACGTGGATCCCACAGCCGACAATGCCCCTAGGGACTGTGAAATCATCGACGTACTACTGTCACGGGTGACGCGTGGATTCGACAGCCGACACAGCCCCTAGGGACTGAGAAATCATCGACGTACTTCTGTCACGGGTGACGCGTGGATTCCACAGCCGACACAGCCCCTAGGGACTGGGAAATCATCGACGTACTACTCTCACGGGTGCCGCGGGATTCCACAGCCGACACTGCCCTAGGGACTGTGAAATCATCGACGAACTGCTCTCACGGGTGACGCGTGGATTACACAGCCGACACAGCCCCTAGGGACTGCGAAATCATCGACGTACTGCTGTCACAGGTGACGCGTGGATTCCACAGCCGACACAGCCCCAAGGGACTGCGAAATCATCGACCAAATGCTCTCACGGGTGACGCGTGGTTTCAACAGCCGACACAGCCCCTAGGGACTGAGAAATCATCGAGGTACTGCTGTCACGGGTGACACGTGGATCCCACAGCCGACAATGCCCCTAGGGACTGTGAAATCATCGATGAACTGCTCTCACGGGTGACGCTTGGATTCGACAGCCGACACAGCCCTACGGACTGAGAAATCATCGACGAACTACTGTCATGGGTGACATTCTACAGCCGACACAACCTTTAGGGACTGAGAAATCATCGACGTACTACTGTCACGTGTGACGCGTGGATTCCACAACGGACAAAGCCCCAAGGGACTTCGAAATCATCGACGTACTACTATCACGGGTGACGCGGGATTCCACAGCCGACACTGCCCTAGGGACTGTGAAATCATCGACGAACTGCTCTCACAGGTGACGCGTGGATTACACAGCCGACAAAGCCCCTAGGGACTGGGAAATCATCAACGTACTGCTGTCACGGGTGACGCGTGGATTGCACAGCCGACACAGCCCTTAGGGACTGCGAAATCATCGACCAAATGCTCTCACGGGTGACGCGTGGTTTCAACAGCCGACACAGCCCCTACGGACTGAGAAATCATCGAGGTACTGCTGTCACGGGTGACACGTGGATCCCACAGCCGACAATGCCCCTAGGGACTATGAAATCATCGACGAACTGCTGTCACGGGTGACGCGTGGATTCAACAGGCGACACAGCCCTACGGACTGAGAAATCATCGACGAACTACTGTCACGGGTGACATTGTACAGCCGACACAGCCCCTAGGGACTGAGAAATCATCGACGTACTACTGTCACGGGTGACGCGTGGATTCCACAGCCGTCAAAGCCCCTAGGGACTGGGAAATCATCGACGTACTACTCTCACGGGTGCCGTGGAATTCCACAGCCGACACTGCCCTAGGGACTGTGAAATCATCGACGAACTGCTCTCACGGGTGACGCGTGGATTACACAGCACACACAGCCCCTAGGGAATGCGAAATCATCGACGTACTGCTGTCACGGGTGACACGTGGATTCGACAGCCGCCACAGCCCCTAGGGACTGAGAAATCATCGACGTACTCCTATCATGGGTGACGCGTGGATTCCACAGCCGACACAGCCCCTAGGAACTGGGAAATCATCGACGTACTACTCTCACGGGTGCCGCGGGATTCCACAGCCGACACTGCCCTAGGGCCTGTGAAATCATCGACGAACTGCTCTCACGGGTGACGCGTGGATTACACAGCCGACACAGCCCTTAGGGACTGCGAAATCATCGACGTACTGCTGTCACGGGTAACGCGTGGATTCGACAGCTGCCACAGCCCCTAGGGTCTGAGAAATCCTCGACGTACTCCTGTCACGGGTGACGCGTGGATTCCACACCCGAGAAGCCCTTAGGGACTGAGAAATCAACGACGAACTGCTGTCACGGGTGACGCGTGGATCCCACAGCCGACAATGCCCCTAGGGACTGTGAAATCATCGACGAACTGCTCTCACGGGTGACGCGTGGATTCTACAGCCGACACAGCCCTACGGACTGAGAAATCTTCGAAGAACTACAATCACGGGTGACATTCTACAGCCGACACAGCCCCTAGGGACTGAGAAATCATCGACGTACTACTGTCACGGGTGACGCGTGGATTCCACAGCCGATAAAGCCCCTAGTGACTGAGAAATCATCGAGTTACTACTCTCACGGGTGACGCGGGATTCCACAGCCGACAAAGCCCCTAGGGACTGAGAAATCATCGACGTACTACTCTCACGGGTGTCGCGGGATTCCACAGCCGACACTGCCCTAGGGACTGTGAAATCATCGACGAACTGCTCTCACGGGTGACACGTGGATTACACAGCCGACACAGCCCCTAGGGACTGGGAAATCATCGACGTACTGCTGTCACGGGTAACGCGTGGATTCGACAGCCGCCACAGCCCCTAGGGACTGAGAAATCATCGACGTACTCCTATCACGGGTGACGCGTGGATTCCACAGCCGACACAGCCCCTAGGGACTGAGAAATCATCGACGTACTACTGTCACGGGTGACGCGTGGATTCCACAGCCGACACAGCCCCTAGGGACTGGGAAATCATCGACGTACTACTCTAATGGGTGACGCGTGGATTACACAGCCGACACAGCCCCTAGGGACTGCGAAATCATCGACGAACTACTGTCACGGGTGACATTCTATAGCCGACACAGCCTTTAGGGACTGAGAAATCATCGACGTACTACTGTCACGGGTGACGCGTGGATTCCACAAGGGACAAAGCCGCTAGGGACTGAGAAATCATGGACGTACTACTATCACGGGTGACGCGAGATTCCACAGCCGACACTACCCCTAGGGACTGTGAAATCTTCGACGAACTGCTCTCACGGGTGACGCGTGGATTCGACAGCAGACACAGCCCTACGGACTCAGAAATCATCGACGAACTACTGTCACGGGTGACATTCTACAGCCGACACAGGCCCTAGTGACTGAGAAATCATCGACGTACTACTGTCACGGGTGACGCGTGGATTCCACAGCCGACAAAGCTCCTAGGGACTGAGAAATGATCGACGTACTGCTGTCACGGGTGACGCGTGGATTCCACAGCCGACACAGCCCCTAGGGATTGCGAAATCATCGACAAAATGCTCTCACGGGTGACGCGTGGTTTCAACAGCCGACACAGCCCCTAGGGACTGAGAAAGCATCGACAAACTGCTCTCACGGGTGACGCGTGGATTACACAGCCGACACAGCCCTTAGGGACTGCGAAATCATCGACGTACTGCTGTCACGGGTGACGAGTGGATTCTACAGCCAACACAGCCCCTAGGGACTGAGAAATCATCGATGTACTGCTGTCACGGGTGACGCGTGGATTCCACACCCGACAAAGCCCCTAGGGACTGAGAAATCAACGACGAACTGCTGTCACGGGTGACGCGTGGATTCGACAGCCGACACCGCCCCTAGGGACAGAGAAATCATAGATCTACTCCTGTCACGGGTGACGCGTGGGTTCGACAGCCGACATTGCCCCTAGAAACTAAGAAATCAATGACGAACTGCTGTCACGGGTGACGTGTGGATTCGACAGCCGACACAGCCCCTACGGACTGAGAAATCATCGATGAACTCCTGTCACGGGTGACGCGTGGATTCCACAGCCAACACAGCCCCTAGGGACTGCTAAATCAGCGACAAAATGCTCTCACGGGTGACGCGTGGTTTCAACAGACGACACAGCCCCTAGGGACTGAGAAATCATCGAGGTATTGTTGTCACGGGTGACACGTGGATCCCACAGCCGACAATGCCCCTAGGGACTGTGAAATCATCGACGTACTACTGTCACGGGTGACGCGTGGATTCGACAGCCGCCACAGCCCATAGGGACTGAGAAATCATCGACGTACTCCTGTCAAGGGTGACGCGTGGTTTCAACAGCCGACACAGCCCCTAGGGACTAAGAAATCATCGAGGTACTGCTGTCACGGGTGACACGTGGATCCCACAGCCGACAATGCCCCTAGGGACTTTGAAATCATCGACGAACTGCTCTCACGGGTGACGCGTGGATTCAACAGTCGACACAGCCCTACGGACTGAGAAATCATCGACGAACTCCTGTCACGGGTGACATTCTACAGCCGACACAGCCCCTAGGGACTGAGAAATCATCGACGTACTACTGTCACGGGTGACGCGTGGATTCCATAGCCGTCAAAGCCCCTAGGGACTGGGAAATCATCGACGTACTACTCTCACGGGTGCCGCGGGATTCCACAGCCGACACTGCCCTAGGGACTGGGAAATCATCGACGAACTGCTCTCACGGGTGACGCGTGGATTACACAGCCGACACAGCCCCTAGCGAATGCGAAATCATCGACGTACTGCTGTCACGGGTGACACGTGGATTCGACAGCCGCCACAGCCCCTAGGGACTGAGAAATTATCGACGTACTCCTATCACAGGTGACGCGTGGATTCCACAGCGGACACAGCCCCTAGGAACTGGGAAATCATCGACGTACTACTCTAACGGGTGACGCGTGGATTACACAGCCGACACAGCCCCTAGGGACTGCGAAATCATCGACGAACTACTATCACGGGTGACATTCTATAGCCGACACTGGCCTAGGGACTGTGAAATTATCGACGAACTGCTCTCACGGGTGACGCGTGGATTACACAGCCGACACTGCCTTAGGGACTATGAAATCATCGACGAACTGCTCTCACGGGTGACGCGTGGATTACACAGCCGACACAGCCCCTAGGGACTGCGAAATCATCGACGTACTGCTGTCACGGGTAACGCGTGGATTCCACAGCCGACAAAGCCCCAGTGACTGAGAAATCATCGAGTTACTACTCTCACGGGTGACGCGGGATTCCACAGCCGACACAGCCCTACGGACTGAGAAATCTTCGAAGAACTACAGTCACGGGTGACATTCTACAGCCGACACAGCCCCTAGGGACTGAGAAATCATCGAAGAACTACTATCACGGGTGACATTCTACAGCCGACACAGCCCCTAGGGACTGAGAAATCATCGACGTACTCCTGTCAGGGGTGACGCGTGGATTCCACAGCCGACACAGCCCCTAGGGACTGGGAAATCATCGACGTACTCCTATCACGTGTGACGCGGGATTCCACAGCCGACACTGCCCCCAGGGACTGTGAAATCATCGACGAACTGCTCTCACGGGTGACGCGTGGATTCCACAGCCGACACAGCCCTTAGGAACTGCGAAATCATCGACCAAATGCTCTCACGGGTGACGCGTGGTTTCAACAGCCGACACAGCCCCTAGGGACTGAGAAATCATCGAGGTACTGCTGTCACGGGTGACACGTGGATCCCACAGCCGACAATGCCCCTAGGGACTGTGAAATCATCGACGAACTACTCTCACGGGTGACGCGTGGATTCAACAGTCGACACAGCCCTACGGACTGAGAAATCATTGACGAACTACTGTCACGGGTGACATTCTACAGCCGACACAGCCCCTAGGGACTGAGAAATCATCGACGTACTACTGTCATGGGTGACGCGTGGATTCCACAACAGACAAAGCCCTAAGGGACTGAGAAATCATCGACGTACTACTATCACGGGTGACGCGGGATTCCACAGCCTACACTACCCCCAGGGACTGTGAAATCATCGACGAACTGCTCTCACGGTTGACGCGTGGATTCAACAGTCGACACAGCCCTACGGACTGAGAAATCATCGACGAACTACTGTCACGGGTGACATTCTACAGCCGACACAGCCCCTAGGGACTGAGAAATCATCGACGTACTACTGTCACGGGTGACGCGTGGATTCCACAGCCGTCACAGCCCCTAGGGACTGGGAAATCATCGACGTACTACTCTCACGGGTGCCGCGGGATTCCACAACCGACACTGCCTTAGGGACTATGAAATCATCGACGAACTGCTCTCACGGGTGACGCGTGGATTACACAGCCGACACAGCCCCTAGGGACTGCGAAATCATCGACGTACTGCTGTCACGGGTAACGCGTGGATTCGACAGCCGCCACAGCCCATAGGGACTGAGAAATCATCGACGTACTCCTGTCAAGGGTGACGCGTGGTTTCAACAGCCGACACAGCCCCTAGGGACTAAGAAATCATCGAGGTACTGCTGTCACGGGTGACACGTGGATCCCACAGCCGACAATGCCCCTAGGGACTTTGAAATCATCGACGAACTGCTCTCACGGGTGACGCGTGGATTCAACAGTCGACACAGCCCTACGGACTGAGAAATCATCGACGAACTCCTGTCACGGGTGACATTCTACAGCCGACACAGCCCCTAGGGACTGAGAAATCATCGACGTACTACTGTCACGGGTGACGCGTGGATTCCACAGCCGACACAGCCCCTAGGAACTGGGAAATCATCGACGTACTACTCTCACGGGTGCCGCGGGATTCCACAGCCGACACTGCCCTAGGGACTGGGAAATCATCGACGAACTGCTCTCACGGGTGACGCGTGGATTACACAGCCGACACAGCCCCTAGCGAATGCGAAATCATCGACGTACTGCTGTCACGGGTGACACGTGGATTCGACAGCCGCCACAGCCCCTAGGGACTGAGAAATTATCGACGTACTCCTATCACGGGTGACGCGTGGATTCCACAGCTGACACAACCCCTAGGAACTGGGAAATCATCGACGTACTACTCTAACGGGTGACGCGTGGATTACACAGCCGACACAGCCCCTAGGGACTGCGAAATCATCGACGAACTACTATCACGGGTGACATTCTATAGCCGACACTGGCCTAGGGACTGTGAAATGATCGACGAACTGCTCTCACGGGTGACGCGTGGATTACACAGCCGACATTGCCTTAGGGACTATGAAATCATCGACGAACTGCTCTCACGGGTGACGCGTGGATTACACAGCCGACACAGCCCCTAGGGACTGCGAAATAATTGACGTACTGCTGTCACGGGTAACGCGTGGATTCCACAGCCGACAAAGCCCCCAGTGACTGAGAAATCATCGAGTTACTACTCTCACGGGTGACGCGGGATTCCACAGCCGACACAGCCCTACGGACTGAGAAATCTTCGAAGAACTACAGTCACGGGTGACATTCTACAGCTGACACAGCCCTAGGGACTGAGAAATCATCGAAGAACTACTGTCACGGGTGACATTCTACAGCCGACACAGCCCCTAGGGACTGAGAAATCATCGACGTACTCCTGTCACGGGTGACGCGTGGATTCCACAGCCGACACAGCCCCTAGGGACTGGGAAATCATCGACGTACTCCTCTCACGGGTGACGCGGGATTCCACAGTCGACACTGCCCCCAGGGACTGTGAAATCATCGACGAACTGCTCTCACGGGTGACGCGTGGATTACACAGCCGACAAAGCCCCTAGGGACTGGGAAATCATCGACGTACTGCTGTCACGGGTGACGCGTGGATTCCACAGCCGACACAGCCCTTAGGAACTGCGAAATCATCGACCAAATGCTCTCACGGGTGACACGTGGATCCCACAGCCGACAATGCCCCTAGGGACTGTGAAATCATCGACGAACTGCTCTCACGGGTGACGCGTGGATTCAACAGTCGACACAGCCCTACGGACTGAGAAATCATCGACGAATTACTGTCACGGGTGACATTCTACAGCCGACACAGCCCCTAGGGACTGAGAAATCATCGACGTACTACTGTCACGGGTGACGCGTGGATTCCACAGCCGTCACAGCCCCTAGGGACTGGGAAATCATCGACGTACTACTATCACGGGTGACGCGGGATTCCACAGCCGACACTGCCCCCAGGGACTGTGAAATCATCGACGAACTGCTCTCACGGGTGACGCGTGGATTACACAGCCGACAAAGCCCCTAGGGACTGGGAAATCATCGACGTACTGCTGTCACGGGTGACGCGTGGATTCCACAGCCGACACAGCCCTTAGGGACTGCGAAATCATCGACCAAAAGCTCTCACGGGTGACGCGTGGTTTCAACAGCCGACACAGCCCCTAGGGACTGAGAAATCATCGACGAACTGCTCTCACGGGTGACGCGTGGATTCAACAGTCGACACAGCCCTACGGACTGAGAAATCATCGACGTACTACTGTCACGGGTGACGCGTGGATTCCACAACGGACAAAGCCCCAAGGGACTGAGAAATCATCGACGTACTACTATCACGGGTGACGCGGGATTCCACAGCCGACACTGCCCCCAGGGACTGTGAAATCATCGACGAACTGCTCTCACGGGTGAAGCGTGGATTACACAGCCGACAAAGCCCCTAGGGACTGGGAAATCATAGACGTACTGCTGTCACGGGTGACGCGTGGATTCCACAGCCGACAAAGCCCTTAGGAACTGTGAAAGCATCGACAAACTGCTCTCACGGGTGACGCGTGGATTACACAGCCGACACAGCCCTTAGGGACTGCGAAATCATCGACGTACTGCTGTCACGGGTGACGAGTGGATTCTACAGCCAACACAGCCCCTAGGGACTGAGAAATCATCGATGTACTGCTGTCACGGGTGACGCGTGGATTCCACACCCGACAAAGCCCCTAGGGACTGAGAAATCAACGACGAACTGCTGTCACGGGTGACGCGTGGATTCGACAGCCGACACCGCCCCTAGGGACAGAGAAATCATAGATCTACTCCTGTCACGGGTGACGCGTGGGTTCGACAGCCGACATTGCCCCTAGAAACTAAGAAATCAATGACGAACTGCTGTCACGGGTGACGTGTGGATTCGACAGCCGACACAGCCCCTACGGACTGAGAAATCATCGATGAACTCCTGTCACGGGTGACGCGTGGATTCCACAGCCAACACAGCCCCTAGGGACTGCTAAATCAGCGACAAAATGCTCTCACGGGTGACGCGTGGTTTCAACAGACGACACAGCCCCTAGGGACTGAGAAATCATCGAGGTATTGTTGTCACGGGTGACACGTGGATCCCACAGCCGACAATGCCCCTAGGGACTGTGAAATCATCGACGTACTACTGTCACGGGTGACGCGTGGATTCGACAGCCGCCACAGCCCATAGGGACTGAGAAATCATCGACGTACTCCTGTCAAGGGTGACGCGTGGTTTCAACAGCCGACACAGCCCCTAGGGACTAAGAAATCATCGAGGTACTGCTGTCACGGGTGACACGTGGATCCCACAGCCGACAATGCCCCTAGGGACTTTGAAATCATCGACGAACTGCTCTCACAGGTGACGCGTGGATTCAACAGTCGACACAGCCCTACGGACTGAGAAATCATCGACGAACTCCTGTCACGGGTGACATTCTACAGCCGACACAGCCCCTAGGGACTGAGAAATCATCGACGTACTACTGTCACGGGTGACGCGTGGATTCCATAGCCGTCAAAGCCCCTAGGGACTGGGAAATCATCGACGTACTACTCTCACGGGTGCCGTGGGATTCCACAGCCGACACTGCCCTAGGGACTGGGAAATCATCGACGAACTGCTCTCACGGGTGACGCGTGGATTACACAGCCGACACAGCCCCTAGGGAATGCGAAATCATCGACGTACTGCTGTCACGGGTGACACGTGGATTCGACAGCCGCCACAGCCCCTAGGGACTGAGAAATTATCGACGTACTCCTATCACAGGTGACGCGTGGATTCCACAGCGGACACAGCCCCTAGGAACTGGGAAATCATCGACGTACTACTCTAACGGGTGACACGTGGATTACACAGCCGACACAGCCCCTAGGGACTGCGAAATCATCGACGAACTACTATCACGGGTGACATTCTATAGCCGACACTGGCCTAGGGACTGTGAAATTATCGACGAACTGCTCTCACGGGTGACGCGTGGATTACACAGCCGACACTGCCTTAGGGACTATGAAATCATCGACGAACTGCTCTCACGGGTGACGCGTGGATTACACAGCCGACACAGCCCCTAGGGACTGCGAAATCATCGACGTACTGCTGTCACGGGTAACGCGTGGATTCCACAGCCGACAAAGCCCCAGTGACTGAGAAATCATCGAGTTACTACTCTCACGGGTGACGCGGGATTCCACAGCCGACACAGCCCTACGGACTGAGAAATCTTCGAAGAACTACAGTCACGGGTGACATTCTACAGCCGACACAGCCCCTAGGGACTGAGAAATCATCGAAGAACTACTGTCACGGGTGACATTCTACAGCCGACACAGCCCCTAGGGACTGAGAAATCATCGACGTACTCCTGTCAGGGGTGACGCGTGGATTCCACAGCCGACACAGCCCCTAGGGACTGGGAAATCATCGACGTACTCCTATCACGTGTGACGCGGGATTCCACAGCCGACACTGCCCCCAGGGACTGTGAAATCATCGACGAACTGCTCTCACGGGTGACGCGTGGATTCCACAGCCGACACAGCCCTTAGGAACTGCGAAATCATCGACCAAATGCTCTCACGGGTGACGCGTGGTTTCAACAGCCGACACAGCCCCTAGGGACTGAGAAATCATCGAGGTACTGCTGTCACGGGTGACACGTGGATCCCACAGCCGACAATGCCCCTAGGGACTGTGAAATCATCGACGAACTGCTCTCACGGGTGACGCGTGGATTCAACAGTCGACACAGCCCTACGGACTGAGAAATCATTGACGAACTACTGTCACGGGTGACATTCTACAGCCGACACAGCCCCTAGGGACTGAGAAATCATCGACGTACTACTGTCATGGGTGACGCGTGGATTCCACAACAGACAAAGCCCTAAGGGACTGAGAAATCATCGACGTACTACTATCACGGGTGACGCGGGATTCCACAGCCTACACTACCCCCAGGGACTGTGAAATCATCGACGAACTGCTCTCACGGTTGACGCGGGGATTCAACAGTCGACACAGCCCTACGGACTGAGAAATCATCGACGAACTACTGTCACGGGTGACATTCTACAGCCGACACAGCCCCTAGGGACTGAGAAATCATCGACGTACTACTGTCACGGGTGACGCGTGGATTCCACAGCCGTCACAGCCCCTAGGGACTGGGAAATCATCGACGTACTACTCTCACGGGTGCCGCGGGATTCCACAACCGACACTGCCTTAGGGACTATGAAATCATCGACGAACTGCTCTCACGGGTGACGCGTGGATTACACAGCCGACACAGCCCCTAGGGACTGCGAAATCATCGACGTACTGCTGTCACGGGTAACGCGTGGATTCGACAGCCGCCACAGCCCATAGGGACTGAGAAATCATCGACGTACTCCTGTCAAGGGTGACGCGTGGTTTCAACAGCCGACACAGCCCTAGGGACTAAGAAATCATCGAGGTACTGCTGTCACGGGTGACACGTGGATCCCACAGCCGACAATGCCCCTAGGGACTTTGAAATCATCGACGAACTGCTCTCACGGGTGACGCGTGGATTCAACAGCCGACACAGCCCTACGGACTGAGAAATCATCGACGAACTACTGTCACGGGTGACATTCTACAGCCGACACAGCCCCTAGGGACTGAGAAATCATCGACGTACTACTGTCACGGGTGACGCGTGGATTCCACAGCCGTCACATCCCCTAGGGACTGGGAAATCATCGACGTACTACTATCACGGTGACGCGGGATTCCACAGCCGACACTGCCCCCAGGGACTGTGAAATCATCGACGAACTGCTCTCACGGGTGACGCGTGGATTACACAGCCGACAAAGCCCCTAGGGACTGGGAAATCATCGACGTACTGCTGTCACGGGTGACGCGTGGATTCCACAGCCGACACAGCCCTTAGGAACTGCGAAATCATCGACCAAATGCTCTCACGGGTGACACGTGGATCCCACAACCGACAATGCCCCTAGGGACTGTGAAATCATCGACGAACTGCTCTCACGGGTGACGCGTGGATTCAACAGTCGACACAGCCCTACGGACTGAGAAATCATCGACGAATTACTGTCACGGGTGACATTCTACAGCCGACACAGCCCCTAGGGACTGAGAAATCATCGACGTACTACTGTCACGGGTGACGCGTGGATTCCACAGCCGTCACAGCCCCTAGGGACTGGGAAATCATCGACGTACTACTATCACGGGTGACGCGGGATTCCACAGCCGACACTGCCCCCAGGGACTGTGAAATCATCGACGAACTGCTCTCACGGGTGACGCGTGGATTACACAGCCGACAAAGCCCCTAGGGACTGGGAAATCATCGACGTACTGCTGTCACGGGTGACGCGTGGATTCCACAGCCGACACAGCCCTTAGGGACTGCGAAATCATCGACCAAAAGCTCTCACGGGTGACGCGTGGTTTCAACAGCCGACACAGCCCCTAGGGACTGAGAAATCATCGACGAACTGCTCTCACGGGTGACGCGTGGATTCAACAGTCGACACAGCCCTACGGACTGAGAAATCATCGACGTACTACTGTCACGGGTGACGCGTGGATTCCACAACGGACAAAGCCCCAAGGGACTGAGAAATCATCGACGTACTACTATCACGGGTGACGCGGGATTCCACAGCCGACACTGCCCCCAGGGACTGTGAAATCATCGACGAACTGCTCTCACGGGTGAAGCGTGGATTACACAGCCGACAAAGCCCCTAGGGACTGGGAAATCATAGACGTACTGCTGTCACGGGTGACGCGTGGATTCCACAGCCGACAAAGCCCTTAGGAACTGTGAAATCATCGACCAAATGCTCTCACGGGTGACGCGTGGTTTCAACAGCCGACACAGCCCCTAGGGACTGAGAAATCATCGAGGTACTGCTGTCACGGGTGACACGTGGATCCCACAGCCGACAATGCCCCTAGGGACTGTGAAATCATCGACGAACTGCTCTCACGGGTGACGCGTGGATTCAACAGTCGACACAGCCCTACGGACTGAGAAATCATCGACGAACTACTGTCACGGGTGACATTCTACAGCCGACACAGCCCCTAGGGACTGAGAAATCATCGACGTACTACTGTCACGGGTGACGCGTGGATTCCACAACGGACAAAGCCCTAAGGGACTGAGAAATCATCGACGTACTACTCTCACGGGTGACGCGGGATTCCACAGTCGACACTGCCCCCAGGGACTGTGAAATCATCGACGAACTGCTCTCACGGGTGACGCGTGGATTCAACAGCCGACACAGCCCTACGGACTGAGAAATCATCGACGAACTACTGTCACGGGTGACATTCTACAGCCGACACAGCCCCTAGGGACTGAGAAATCATCGACGTACTACTGTCACGGGTGACGCGTGGATTCCACAGCCGTCACATCCCCTAGGGACTGGGAAATCATCGACGTACTACTATCACGGTGACGCGGGATTCCACAGCCGACACTGCCCCAGGGACTGTGAAATCATCGACGAACTGCTCTCACGGGTGACGCGTGGATTACACAGCCGACACAGCCCTTAGGGACTGGGAAATCATCGACGTACTGCTGTCACGGGTGACGCGTGGATTCCACAGCCGACACAGCCCTTAGGGACTGCGAAATCATCGACCAAATGCTCTCACGGGTGACGCGTGGTTTCAACAGCGACACAGCCCCTAGGGACTGAGAAATCATCGAGGTACTGCTGTCACGGGTGACACGTGGATCCCACAGCCGACAATGCCCCCAGGGACTGTGAAATCATCGACGAACTGCTCTCACGGGTGACGCGTGGATTACACATCCGACACAGCCCTTAGGGACTGGGGAATCATCGACGTACTGCTGTCACGGGTGACGCGTGGATTACACAGCCGACAAAGCCCCTAGGGACTGGGAAATCATCGACGTACTGCTGTCACGGGTGACGCGTGGATTCCACAGCCGACACAGCCCTTAGGGACTGCGAAATCATGGACCAAAAGCTCTCACGGGTGACGCGTGGTTTCAACAGCCGACACAGCCCCTAGGGACTGAGAAATCATCGAGGTACTGCTGTCACGGGTGACACGTGGATCCCACAGCCGACAATGCCCCTAGGGACTGTGAAATCATCCACGAACTGCTCTCACGGGTGACGCGTGGATTCAACAGCCGACACAGCCCTACGGACTGAGAAATCATCGACGTACTACTGTCACGGGTGACGCGTGGATTCCACAACGGACAAAGCCCCAAGGGACTGAGCAATCATCGACGTACTACTATCACGGGTGACGCGGGATTCCACAGCCGACACTGCCCCCAGGGACTGTGAAATCATCGACGAACTGCTCTCACGGGTGACGCGTGGATTACACAGCCGACACAGCCCCTAGGGACTGGGAAATCATCGACGTACTCCTGTCACGGGTCACGCGTGGATTCCACAGCCGACACAGCACCTAGGGAATGCGAAATCATCGACGTACTACTGTCACGGGTGACGCGTGGATTCGACAGCCGCCACAGCCCCGAGGGACTGAGAAATCATCGATGTACTCTTGTCACGGGTGACGCGTGGATTCCACAGCCGACACAGCCCCTAGGGACTGGAAAATCATCGACGTACTACTATCACGGGTGACGCGGCATTCCACAGCCGACACTGCCCCTAGGGACTGTGAAATCATCGACGAACTGCTCTCACGGGTGACGCGGCATTCCACAGCCGACACTGCCCCTAGGGACTGTGAAATCATCGACGAACTCCTCTCACGGGTGACGCGTGGATTCCACACCCGACACAGCCCCTAGGGACTGCGAAATCATCGACATACTGCTGTTACGGGTGACGCGTGGATTCTACAGCCGCCACAGCCCCTACGGATTGAGAAATCATCGACGAACTACTGTCACGGGTGACGCGTGGATTCGACAGCCGCCACAGCCCCGAGGGACTGAGAAATCATCGACGTACTCCTGTCACGGGTGACGCGTGGATTCCACAGCCGACACAGCTCCTAGGGACTGGAAAATCATCGACGTACTACTATCACGGGTGACGCGGCATTCCACAGCCGACACTGCCCCTAGGGACTGTGAAATCATCGACGAACTGCTCTCACGGGTGACGCGTGGATTCCACACCCGACACAGCCCCTAGGGACTGCGAAATCATCGACGTACTGCTGTTACGGGTGACGCGTGGATTCCACACCCGACACAGCCCCTAGGGACTGAGAAATCAACGACGAACTGCTGTCACGGGTGACGCGTGGATTCGACAGCCGACACCGCCCCTAGGGACAGAGAAATCATAGATCTACTCAAGTCACGGGTGACGCGTGGGTTCGACAGCCGACACCGCCCCTAGAAACTGAGAAATCAATGACGAACTGCTGTCACGGGTGACGGGTGGATTCCACAGTCGTCACAGCCCCTAGGGACTGGGAAATCATCGACGTACTACTATCACGGTGACGCGGGATTCCACAGCCGACACTGCCCCAGGGACTGTGAAATCATCGACGAACTGCTCTCACGGGTGACGCGTGGATTACACAGCCGACACAGCCCTTAGGGACTGGGAAATCATCGACGTACTGCTGTCACGGGTGACGCGTGGATTCCACAGCCGACACAGCCCTTAGGGACTGCGAAATCATCGACCAAATGCTCTCACGGGTGACGCGTGGTTTCAACAGCGACACAGCCCCTAGGGACTGAGAAATCATCGAGGTACTGCTGTCACGGGTGACACGTGGATCCCACAGCCGACAATGCCCCCAGGGACTGTGAAATCATCGACGAACTGCTCTCACGGGTGACGCGTGGATTACACATCCGACACAGCCCTTAGGGACTGGGGAATCATCGACGTACTGCTGTCACGGGTGACGCGTGGATTACACAGCCGACAAAGCCCCTAGGGACTGGGAAATCATCGACGTACTGCTGTCACGGGTGATGCGTGGATTCCACAGCCGACACAGCCCTTAGGGACTGCGAAATCATGGACCAAAAGCTCTCACGGGTGACGCGTGGTTTCAACAGCCGACACAGCCCCTAGGGACTGAGAAATCATCGAGGTACTGCTGTCACGGGTGACACGTGGATCCCACAGCCGACAATGCCCCTAGGGACTGTGAAATCATCGACGAACTGCTCTCACGGGTGACGCGTGGATTCAACAGTCGACACAGCCCTACGGACTGAGAAATCATCGACGTACTACTGTCACGGGTGACGCGTGGATTCCACAACGGACAAAGCCCCAAGGGACTGTGAAATCATCGACGTACTACTATCACGGGTGACGCGGGATTCCACAGCTGACACTGCCCCAGGGACTGTGAAATCATCGACGAACTGCTCTCACGGGTGACGCGTGGATTACACAGCCGACACAGCCCCTAGGGACTGCGAAATCATCGACGTACTGCTGTAACGGGTGACGCGTGGATTCTACAGCCGCCACAGCCCCTACGGACTGAGAAATCATCGACGAACTACTGTCACGGGTGACGCGTGGATTCCACAGCCAACACAGCCCCTAGGGACTTCTAAATCAGCGACAAAATGCTCTCTCGGGTGACGCGTGGTTTCAACAGCCGACACAGCCCGAGGGACTGAGAAATCATCGAGGTACTGCTGTCACGGGTGACACGTGGATCCCAAAGCCGACAATGCCCCTAGGGACTGTGAAATCATCGACGTACTGCTGTCACGGGTGACGCGTGGATTCTACAGCCCACACAGCCCCTAGGGACTGAGAAATCATCGATGTACTACTGTCACAGGTGACGCGTGGATTCGACACCCGACACAGCCCCTAGGGACTGAGAAATCAACGACGAACTGCTGTCACGGGTGACGCGTGGATTCGACAGCCGACACCGCCCCTAGGGACAGAGAAATCATAGATCTACTCAAGTCACGGGTGACGCGTGGGTTCGACAGCCGACACCGCCCCTAGAAACTGAGAAATCAAAGAAGAACTGCTGTCACGGGTGACGGGTGGATTCGACAGCCGACACAGCCACTACGGACTGAGAAATCATCGACGAACTACTGTCACAGGTGACGCGTGGATTCCACAGCCCACACAGCCCCTAGGGACTCAGAAATCATTGACAAAATGCTCTCACGGGTGACGCGTGGTTTCAACAGCCGACACAGCCCCTATGGACTGAGAAATCATCGAGGTACTGCTGTCACGGGTGACACGTTGATCCCACAGCCGACAATGCCCCTAGGGACTGTGAAACCATCGGCGTACTCCTGTCACGGGTGACGCGTGGATTCCACAGCCGACACAGCCCCTAGGGACTGGGAAATCATCGACGTACTACTATCACGGGTGACGCGGGATTCCACAGCCGACACTGCCCCTAGGGACTGTGAAATCATCGACGAACTCCTCTCACGGGTGACGCGTGGATTCGACAGCCGACACAGCCCCTAGGGACTGAGAAATCATCGACGTACTCATGTCACGGGTGACACGTGGATTCCACAGCCGACACAGCACCTAGGGAATGCGATACCCCTAGGGACTGTGAAATCATCGACGAACTGCTCTCACGGGTGACGCGTGGATTCAACAGCCAACACAGCCCCTAGGGACTGAGAAATCATCGATGTACTACTGTCACGGGTGACGCGTGGATTCCACACCCGACACAGCCCCTAGGGACTGCGAAATCATCGACGTACTGCTGTTACGGGTGACGCGTGGATTCGACACCCGACACAGCCCCTAGGGACTGAGAAATCAACGACGAACTGCTGTCACGGGTGACGCGTGGATTCGACAGCCGACACCGCCCCTAGGGACAGAGAAATCATAGATCTACTCAAGTCACGGGTTACGCGTGGATTCCACAGCCGACACAGCACCTAGGGAATGCGATACCCCTAGGGACTGTGAAATCATCGACGAACTGCTCTCACGGGTGACGCGTGGATTCAACAGCCAACACAGCCCCTAGGGACTGAGAAATCATCGATGTACTACTGTCACGGGTGACGCGTGGATTCCACACCTGACACCGCCCCTACGGACTGAGAAACCATCGACGAACTACTGTCACGGGTGACATTCCACAGCCGACACAGCCCCTAGGGACTGGGAAATCATCGACGTACTACTCTCACGGGTGACGCGGGATTCCACAGCCGACACTGCCCTAGGGACTGTGAAATCATCGACGTAGTACTGTCACGGGTGACGCGTGGATTCCACAGCCGACACAGCCCCTACGGACTGTGAAATCATCGACGAACTACTGTAACGGGTGACGCGGGATTCCATAGCCGACACTGCCCCTAGGGACTGCGAAATCATCGACGAACTGCTCTCACGGGTGACGCGTGTTTTCAACAGCCGACACAGCCCCTAGGGACTGAGAAATCATCGAGGTACTGCTGTCACGGGTGACGCGTGGATCCCACAGCCGACAATGCCACTAGGGACTGTGACATCATCGACGTACTCCTGTCACGGGTGACAGGTGGATTCGACAGCCGACACAGCCCCTAGGGACTGAGAAATCATCGACGTACTACTGTCACGGGTGACGCGTGGATCCCACAGCCGACAATGCCCCTAGGGACTGTGAAATCATCGACGAACGGCTCTCACGGATGACGCGTGGATTCGACAGCCGACACAGCCCTACGGACTGAGAAATCATCGCCGACCTACTGTCATAGGTGACAGTCTACAGCCGACAAAGCCCCTAGGGATTGAGAAATCATCGACGTACTACTATCACGGGTGACGCGGGATTCCACAGCCGACACTGCCCCTAGGGACTGTGAAATCATCGACGAACTGCTCTCACGGGTGACGCGTGGGTTCGACAGCCGACACAGCCCTACGGACTGAGAAATCATCGACGAACTACTGTCACGGGTGACGCGTGGATTCCACAGCCAACACAGCCCCTAGGGATTGCGAAATCATCGACAAAATGCTCTCACGGGTGACGCGTGGTTTCAACAGCCGACACAGCCCCTAGGGACTGAGAAATCATCGAGGTACTATTGTCACGGGTGACACGTGGATCCCACAGCCCCTAGGGACTGAGAAATCATCAAGGTACTATTGTCACGGGTGACACGTGGATCCCACAGCCGACAATGCCCCTAGGGACTGGGAAATCATCGACGTACTACTATCACGGGTGACGCGGGATTCCACAGCCGACACTGCCCTAGGGACTGTGACATCATCGACGAACTGCTCTCACGGGTGACGCGTAGATTACACAGCCGACACAGCCCCTAGGGACTGCGAAATCATCGACGTACTACTGGCACGGGTGACGCGTGGATTCTACAGCCGCCACAGCCCCTATGTACTGAGAAATCATCGACGAACTACTGTCACGGGTGACGCGTGGATTCCACAGCCAACACAGCCCCTCGGGACTGCGAAATCATCGACCAAATGCTCTCACGGGTGACGCGTGGTTTCAACAGCCGACACAGCCCCTAGGGACTGGCAAATCATCGAGGTACTGCTGTCACGGGTGACACGTGGATCCCACAGCCGACAATGCCCCTAGGGACTGTGAAATCATCGTCGTACTGCTGTCACGGGTGACGCGTGGATTCCACAGCCGACACAGGCCCTAGGGACTGCGAAACCATCGAGGCACTACTGACACGGGTGACGCGTGGATTCCACACCCGACACAGCGCCTAGGGACTGAGAAATCAACGACGAACAGCTGTCACGGGCGACGTATGGATTCGACAGCCGACACCGCCCCTAGGGACAGAGAAATCATAGATCTACTCCTGTCACGGGTTACGCGTGGGTTCGAAAGCCGACACCGCCCCTAGAAACTGAGAAATCAATGACGAACTGCTGTCACGGGTGACGTGTGGATTACACAGCCGACACAGCCCCTACGGACTGAGAAATCATCGGCGAACTACTATCACGGGTGACGCGGGATTCCACAGCCGACATTGCCACTAGGGACAGTGAAATCATCGACGAACTGCTCTCACGGGTGACGCGTGGATTACACAGCCGACACAGCCCCTAGGGACTGGGAAATCATCGACGTACTGCTGTCACGGGTGACGCGTGGATTCCAAAGCCGACACAGCCCCTAGGGACTGCGAAATCATCGACCAAATGCTCTCACGGGTGACGCGTGGATTCCACACCCGACACAGCGCCTAGGACTGAGAAAACAACGACGAACTGCTGTCACAGGTGACGCCTGGATTCGACAGCCGACACCGCCCCTAGGGACTGGGAAATCATCGACGTACTACTCTCACGGGTGACGCGTAGATTACACAGCCGCCACAGCCCTACGGACTGAGAAATTATCGACGAACTAAGGTCACGGGTGACGCGTGGATTCCACAGCCAACACAGCCCCCAGGGTCTCCGAAATCATCGACAAAATGCTCTCATGGGTGACGCGTGGTTTCAACAGCCGACACAGCCCCTAGGGACTAAGAAATCATTGAGGTACTGCTGTCACGGGTGACACGTGGATCCCACAGCCGACAATGCCCCTAGGGACTGTGAAATCATCGACGAACGGCTCTCACGGATGACGCGTGGATTCAACAGCCGACACAGCCCTACGGACTGAGAAATCATCGCCGAACTACTGTCATAGGTGACAGTCTACAGCCGACAAAGCCCCTAGGGATTGAGAAATCATCGACGTACTACTATCACGGGTGACGCGGGATTCCACAGCCGACACTGCCCCTAGGGACTGTGAAATCATCGACGAACTGCTCTCACGGGTGACGCGTGGGTTCGACAGCCGACACAGCCCTACGGACTGAGAAATCATCGACGAACTACTGTCACGGGTGACGCGTGGATTCCACAGCCAACACAGCCCCTAGGGACTGAGCAATCATCAAGGTACTATTGTCACGGGTGACACGTGGATCCCACAGCCGACAATGCCCCTAGGGACTGAGAAATCATCGACGTACTACTGTCACGGGTGACGCGTGGATTACACAGCCGACACAGCCCCTACGGACTGAGAAATCATCGACGAACTACTATCACGGGTGACGCGGGATTCCACAGCCGACACTGCCCCTAGGGACTGTGAAATCATCGACGAACTGCTCTCACGGGTGACGCGTGGATTACACAGCCGACACAGCCCCTAGGGACTGGGAAATAATCGACGTACTGCTGTCACGGGTGACGCGTGGATTCCAAAGCCGACACAGCCCCTAGGGACTGCGAAATCATCGACCAAATGCTCTCACGGGTGACGCGTGGTTTCAACAGCCGACACAGCCCCTAGGGACTGAGAAATCATCGAGGTACTGCTGTCACGGGTGACACGTGGATCCCACAGCCGACAATGCCCCTAGGGACTGTGAAATCATCGTCGTACTGCTGTCACGGGTGACGCGTGGATTCCACAGCCGACACAGCCCGTAGGGACTGCGAAATTATCGAGGTACTACTGACACGGGTGACGCATGGATTCCACACCCGACACAGCGCCTAGGGACTGAGAAATCAACGACGAACTGCTGTCACGGGTGACGCATGGATTCGACAGCCGACACCGCCCCTAGGGACAGAGAAATCATAGATCTACTCCTGTCACGGGTGACGCGTGGGTTCGACAGCCGACACCGCCCCTAGAAACTGAGAAATCAATGACGAACTGCTGTCACGGGTAACGTGTGGATTACACAGCCGACACAGCCCCTAGGGACTGTGAAATTATCGACGAACTGCTCTCACGGGTGACGCGTGGATTGCACAGCCGACACACCCCTAGGGACTACGAAATCATCGACGTCCTGCTATCACGGGTGACGCG
This sequence comes from Populus nigra, assembly GCF_951802175.1. Lineage (NCBI taxonomy): Eukaryota > Viridiplantae > Streptophyta > Magnoliopsida > Malpighiales > Salicaceae > Populus > Populus nigra. The sequence continues at coordinate 19,056,715 of NC_084855.1, read as the reverse complement.
TGGATTCCACAGCCGACACAGCCCCTAGGGACTTCAAAATCATCGACAAAATGCTCTCATGGGTGACGCGTGGTTTCAACAGCTAACACAGCCCCTAGAAACTGAGAAATCAATGACGAACTGCTGTCACGGGTGACGTGTGGATTACACACCCGACACAGCCCCTAAGGACTGCGAAATCATCGACGTACTGCTGTCACGGGTGACGCGTGGATTCTACAGCCAACACAGCCCCTAGGGACTGAGAAATCATCGATGTACTCCTGTCACGGGTGATGCGTGGATTCGAAAGCCGCCACCGCCCCTTGAGACAGAGAAATCATAGATCTACACCTATCACGGGTGACGCGTGGGTTCGACAGCCGACACCGCCCCTAGAAACTGAGAAATCAATGACGAACTGCTGTCAGGGGTGACGCGTGGATTCCACAGCCTACACAGCCCCTAGGGACTGCGAAATCATCGACGAACTGCTCTCACGGGTGACGCGTGGTTTCAACAGCCGACACAGCCCCTAGGGACTGAGAAATCATCGAGGTACTGCTGTCACGGGTGACACGTGGATCCCACAGCCGACAATGCCCCTAGGGACTGTGAAATCATCGACGAACTGCTGTCACGGGTGACGCGTGGATTCTACAGCCGACACAGCCCCTAGGGACTGAGAAATCATCAACGTACTACTGTCACGGGTGACGCGTGGATTACACAGCCGACACAGCCCCTAGGGAATGCGAAATCATCGACGAACTGCTGTCAGGGGTGACGTGTGGATTCGACAGCCGACACAGCCCCTACGGACTGCGAAATCATCGACGAACTGCTGTCACGGGTGACGCGTGGATTCCACAGCCAACACAGCCCCTAGGGACTGCGAAATCATCGACCAAATGCTCTCACGGGTGACACGTGGTTTCAACAGCCGACACAGCCCCTAGGTACTGAGAAATCATCGAGGTACTGTTGTCACGGGTGACACGTGGATCCCACAGCCGACAATGCCCCTAGGGACTGTGAAATCATCGACGTACTACTGTCACGGGTGACGCGTGGATTCTACAGCCGACACAGCCCCTAGGGACTGAGAAATCATCGACGTACTACTGTAACGGGTGACGCGTGGATTCCACAGCCGACACAGCCCCTACGGACTGCGAAATCATCGACGTACTACTATCACGGGTGACGCGGGATTCCACAGCCGACACTGCCCTAGGGACTGTGAAATCATCGACGAACTGCTCTCACGGGTGACGCGTGGATTACACAGCCGACACAGCCCCTAGGGAATGCGAAATCATCGACGTACTGCTGTCACGGGTGACGCGTGGATTCTAGAGCCGCCACATCCCCTACGGACTGAGAAATCATCGACGAACTCCTGTCACGGGTGAAGCGTGGATTCCACAGCCAACACAGCCCCTAGGGACTGCGAAATCATCGACGAACTGCTCTCACGGGTGTCGCGTGGTTTCAACAGCCGACACAGCCCCTAGGGACTGAGAAATCATCGAGGTACTGTTGTCACCGGTGACACGTGGATCCCACAGCCGACACAGCCCCTAGGGAATGCGAAATCATCGACGAACTGCTGTCACGGGTGACGTGTGGATTCGACAGCCGACACAGCCCCTACGGACTGCGAAATCATCGACGAACTCCTGTCACGGGTGATGCGTGGATTCCACAGCCAACACAGCCCCTAGGGACTGCGAAATCATCGACCAAATGCTCTCACGGGTGACACGTGGTTTCAACAGCCGACACAGCCCCTAGGGACTGAGAAATCATCGAGGTACTGTTGTCACGGGTGAGACGTGGATCCCACAGCCGACAATGCCCCTAGGGACTGTGAAATCATCGACGTACTACTGTCACGGGTGACGCGTGGATTCTACAGCGGACACAGCCCCTAGGGACTGAGAAATCATCGACGTACTACTGTAACGGGTGACGCGTGGATTCCACAGCCGACACAGCCCCTAGGGACTGGGAAATCATCGACGTACTACTATCACGGGTGACGCGGGATTCCACAGCCGACACTGCCCCAGGGACTGGGAAATCATCGACGAACTGCTCTCACCGGTGACGCGTGGATTACACAGCCGACAAAGCCCCTAGGGACTGGGAAATCATCGACGTACTGCTGTCACGGGTGACGCGTGGATTCCACAGCCAACACAGCCCCTAGGGACTGCGAAATCATCGACGAACTGCTCTCACGGGTGACGCGTGGTTTCAACAGCCGACACAGCCCCTAGGGACTGTGAAATCATTGACGTACGACTGTCACGGGCGACGCATGGATTCGACAGCCGATACAAACCTTAGGGACTGAGAAATCATCGGCGTACTGCTGTCACAGGTAACGCGTGGATTCGACAGCCGCCACAGCCCCTAGGGACTGAGAAATCATCGACGTACTCCTGTCACGGGTGACGCGTGGATGCCACAGCCGACACAGCCCCTAGGGACTGGGAAATCATCGACGTACTACTATCACGGGTGACGCGGGATTCCACAGCCGACACTGCCCTAGGGACTGTGAAATCATCGACGAACTGCTCTCACGGGTGACGCGTGGATTACACAGCCGACACAGACCCAGGGAATGCGAAATCATCGACAAACTGCTGTCACGGGTGACGCGTGGATTCTATAGCCGCCACATCCCCTACGGACTGAGAAATCATTGACGTACTACTGTCACGGGTGACGCGTGGATTCCACAGCCGACACAGCCCCTAGGGACTGGGAAATCATCGACGTACTCCTATCACGTTTGACGCGGGATTCCACAGCCGACACTGCCCTAGGGACTGTGAAATCATCGACGAACTGCTCTCACGGGTGACGCGTGGATTACACAGCCGACACATCCCCCAGGGAATGCGAAATCATCGACGAACTGCTCTCACGGGTGACGCGTGGTTTCAACAGCCGACACAGCCCCTAGGGACTGAGAAATCATCGAGGTACTGTTGTCACGGGTGAGACGTGGATCCCACAGCCGACAATACCCCTAGGGACTGTGAAATCATCGACGGACTACTGTCACGGGTGACGCGTGGATTCTACAGCCGACACAGCCCCTAGGGACTGAGAAATCATCGACGTACTACAATCACGGGTGACGCGTGGATTCTACAGCCGACACAGCCCCTAGGGACTGTGAAATCATCGACATACTACTGTCACGGGTGACGTGTGGATTACACAGCCGACACAGCCCCTAGGGAATGCGAAATCATCGACGAACTGCTGTCACGGGTGACGCGTGGATTCCACAGCCAACACAGCCCCTAGGGATTGCGAAATCATCGACCAAATGCTCTCACGGGTGACACGTGGTTTCAACAGGCGACACAGCCCTTAGGAACTGAGAAATCATCGAGGTACTGTTGTCACGGGTGAGACGTGGATCCCACAGCCGACAATGCCCCTAGGGACTGTGAAATCATCGACGTACTACTGTCACGGGTGAAACGTGGATTCGACAGCCGACACAGCCCCTAGGGACTGAGAAATCATTGACGTACTGCTGTCACGGGTGACGCGTGGATTACACAGCCGACACAGCCCCTAGGGACTGGGAAATCATCGACGTACTCCTATCACGGGTGACGCGGGATTCCACAGCCGACACTGCCCTAGGGACTGTGAAATCATCGACGAACTGCTCTCACGGGTGACGCGTGGATTACACAGCCGACACAGCCCCTAGGGAATGCGAAATCATCGACGTACTGCTGTCACGGGTGACGCGTGGATTCTAGAGCCGCCACATCCCCTACGGACTGAGAAATCATCGACGAACTACTGTCACGGGTGACGCGTGGATTCCACAGCCAACACAGCCCCTAGGGACTGCGAAATCATCGACGAACTGCTCTCACGGGTGACGCGTGGTTTCAACAGCCGACACAGCCCCTAGGGACTGAGAAATCATCGAGGTACTGTTGTCACAGGTGACACGTGGATCCCACAGCCGACAATGCCCCTAGGGACTGTGAAATCATCGACGTACGACTGTCACGGGCGACGCGTGGATTCGACAGCCGATACAGACCTTAGGGACTGAGAAATCATCGACGTACTGCTGTCACGGGTGACGCGTGGATTCCACAGCCAACACAGCCCCTATGGACTGGGAAATCATCGACGTACTCCTATCACGGGTGACGCGGGATTCCACAGCCGACACTGCACTAGGGACTGTGAAATCATCGACGAACTGCTCTCACGGGTGACGCGTGGATTACACAGCCGACACAGCCCCTAGGGAATGCGAAATCATCGACGTACTGCTGTCACGGGTGACGCGTGGATTCTATAGCCGCCACATCCCCTACGGACTGAGAAATCATTGACGAACTACTGTCACGGGTGACGCGTGGATTCCACAGCCAACACAGCCCCTAGGGACTGCGAAATCATCGACGAACTGCTCTCACGGGTGACGCGTGGTTTCAACAGCCGACACAGCCCCTAGGGACTGAGAAATCATCGAGGTACTGTTGTCACAGGTGACACGTGGATCCCACAGCCGACACAGCCCCTAGGGAATGCGAAATCATCGACGAACTGCTGTCACGGGTGACGTGTGGATTCGACAGCCGACACAGCCCCTACGGACTGCGAAATCATCGACGAACTACTGTCACGGGTGACGCGTGGATTCCACAGCCAACACAGCCCCTAGGGACTGCGAAATCATCGACCAAATGCTCTCACGGGTGACACGTGGTTTCAACAGCCGACACAGCCCCTAGGGACTGAGAAATCATCGAGGTACTGTTGTCACGGGTGAGACGTGGATCCCACAGCCGACAATGCCCCTAGGGACTGTGAAATCATCGACGTACTACTGTCACGGGTGACGCGTGGTTTCCACAGCCCACACAGCCCCTAGGGACTGCGAAATCATCGACAAAATGCTCTCACGGGTGACACGTGGTTTCAACAGCCGATACAGCCCCTAGGGACTGAGAAATCATCGAGGTACTTGTGTCACGGGTGAGACGTGGATCCCACAGCCTACAATGCCCCTAAGGACTGTGAAATCATCGACGTACTACTGTCACGGGTGACGCGTGGATTCTACAGCCGACACAGCCCCTAGGGACTGAGAAATCATCGACGTACTACTGTCACGGGTGACGCGTGGATTCGACAGCAGAGACAGCCCGTAGGGATTGGGAAATCATCGACGTACTACTGTCACAGGTGACGCGTGGATTCTACAGCCGACACAGCCCCTAGGGACTAAGAAATCATCGACGTACTACTGTCACGGGTGACGCGTGGATTACACAGCCGACACATCCCCTAGGGAATGCGAAATCATCGACGAACTGCTGTCACGGGTGACGTGTGGATTCGACAGCCGACACAGCCCCTACGGACTGCGAAATCATCGACGAACTCCTGTCACGGGTGATGCGTGGATTCCACAGCTAACACAGCCCCTAGGGACTGCGAAATCATCGACCAAATGCTCTCACGGGTGACACGTGGTTTCAACAGCCGACACAGCCCCTAGGGACTGAGAAATCATCGAGGTACTGTTGTCACGGGTGAGACGTGGATCCCACAGCCGACAATGCCCCTAGGGACTGTGAAATCATCGACGTACTACTGTCACGGGTGACGCGTGGATTCTACAGCGGACACAGCCCCTAGGGACTGAGAAATCATCGACGTACTACTGTAACGGGTGACGCGTGGATTCCACAGCCGACACAGCCCCTAGGGACTGGGAAATCATCGACGTACTACTATCACGGGTGACGCGGGATTCCACAGCCGACACTGCCCCAGGGACTGTGAAATCATCGACGAACTGCTCTCACCGGTGACGCGTGGATTACACAGCCGACAAAGCCCCTAGGGACTGGGAAATCATCGACGTACTGCTGTCACGGGTGACGCGTGGATTCCACAGCCAACACAGCCCCTAGGGACTGCGAAATCATCGACGAACTGCTCTCACGGGTGACGCGTGGTTTCAACAGCCGACACAGCCCCTAGGGACTGTGAAATCATTGACGTACGACTGTCACGGGCGACGCATGGATTCGACAACCGATACAAACCTTAGGGACTGAGAAATCATCGGCGTACTGCTGTCACAGGTAACGCGTGGATTCGACAGCCGCCACAGCCCCTAGGGACTGAGAAATCATCGACGTACTCCTGTCACGGGTGACGCGTGGATGCCACAGCCGACACAGCCCCTAGGGACTGGGAAATCATCGACGTACTACTATCACGGGTGACGCGGGATTCCACAGCCGACACTGCCCTAGGGACTGTGAAATCATCGACGAACTGCTCTCACGGGTGACGCGTGGATTACACAGCCGACACAGACCCAGGGAATGCGAAATCATCGACAAACTGCTGTCACGGGTGACGCGTGGATTCTATAGCCGCCACATCCCCTACGGACTGAGAAATCATCGACGTACTACTGTCACGGGTGACGCGTGGATTCCACAGCCGACACAGCCCCTAGGGACTGGGAAATCATCGACGTACTACTATCACGGGTGACGCGGGATTCCACAGCCGACACTGCCCTAGGGACTGTGAAATCATCGACGAACTGCTCTCACGGGTGACGCGTGGATTACACAGCCGACACATCCCCCAGGGAATGCGAAATCATCGACGAACTGCTCTCACGGGTGACGCGTGGTTTCAACAGCCGACACAGCCCCTAGGGACTGAGAAATCATCGAGGTACTGTTGTCACGGGTGAGACGTGGATCCCACAGCCGACAATACCCCTAGGGACTGTGAAATCATCGACGTACTACTGTCACGGGTGACGCGTGGATTCTACAGCCGACACAGCCCCTAGGGACTGAGAAATCATCGACGTACTACAATCACGGGTGACGCGTGGATTCGACAGCCGACACAGCCCCTAGGGACTGTGAAATCATCGACGTACTACTGTCACGGGTGACGTGTGGATTACACAGCCGACACAGCCCCTAGGGAATGCGAAATCATCGACGAACTGCTGTCACGGGTGACGCGTGGATTCCACAGCCAACACAGCCCCTAGGGATTGCGAAATCATCGACCAAATGCTCTCACGGGTGACACGTGGTTTCAACAGCCGACACAGCCCTTAGGAACTGAGAAATCATCGAGGTACTGTTGTCACGGGTGAGACGTGGATCCCACAGCCGACAATGCCCCTAGGGACTGTGAAATCATCGACGTACTACTGTCACGGGTGACGCGTGGATTCGACAGCCGACACAGCCCCTAGGGACTGAGAAATCATTGACGTACTGCTGTCACGGGTGACGCGTGGATTACACAGCCGACACAGCCCCTAGGGACTGGGAAATCATCGACGTACTCCTATCACGGGTGACGCGGGATTCCACAGCCGACACTGCCCTAGGGACTGTGAAATCATCGACGAACTGCTCTCACGGGTGACGCGTGGATTACACAGCCGACACAGCCCCTAGGGAATGCGAAATCATCGACGTACTGCTGTCACGGGTGACGCGTGGATTCTAGAGCCGCCACATCCCCTACGGACTGAGAAATCATCGACGAACTACTGTCACGGGTGACGCGTGGATTCCACAGCCAACACAGCCCCTAGGGACTGCGAAATCATCGACGAACTGTTCTCACGGGTGACGCGTGGTTTCAACAGCCGACACAGCCCCTAGGGACTGAGAAATCATCGAGGTACTGTTGTCACAGGTGACACGTGGATCCCACAGCCGACAATGCCCCTAGGGACTGTGAAATCATCGACGTACGACTGTCACGGGCGACGCGTGGATTCGACAGCCGATACAGACCTTAGGGACTGAGAAATCATCGACGTACTGCTGTCACGGGTAACGCGTGGATTCGACAGCCGCCACAGCCCCTAGGGACTGAGAAATCATCGACGTACTCCTGTCACGGGTGACGCGTGGATTCCACAGCCGACACAGCCCCTAGGGACTGGGAAATCATCGACGTACTACTATCACGGGTGACGCGGGATTCCACAGCCGACACTGCCCTAGGGACTGTGAAATCATCGACGAACTGCTCTCACGGGTGACGCGTGGATTACACAGCCGACACAGCCCCTAGGGAATGCGAAATCATCGACGTACTGCTGTCACGGGTGACGCGTGGATTCTATAGCCGCCACATCCCCTACGGACTGAGAAATCATTGACGAACTACTGTCACGGGTGACGCGTGGATTCCACAGCCAACACAGCCCCTAGGGACTGCGAAATCATCGACGAACTGCTCTCACGGGTGACGCGTGGTTTCAACAGCCGACACAGCCCCTAGGGACTGAGAAATCATCGAGGTACTGTTGTCACAGGTGACACGTGGATCCCACAGCCGACAATGCCCCTAGGGACTGTGAAATCATCGACGTACGACTGTCACGGGCGACGCGTGGATTCGACAGCCGATACAGACCTTAGGGACTGAGAAATCATCGACGTACTGCTGTCACGGGTAACGCGTGGATTCGACAGCCGCCACAGCCCCTAGGGACTGAGAAATCATCGACGTACTCCTGTCACGGGTGACGCGTGGATTCCACAGCCGACACAGCCCCTAGGGACTGGGAAATCATCGACGAACTGCTCTCACGGGTGACGCGTGGTTTCAACAGCCGACACAGCCCCTAGGGACTGAGAAATCATCGAGGTACTGGTGTCACAGGTGACACGTGGATCCCACAGCCGACAATGCCCCTAGGGACTGTGAAATCATCGACGTACGACTGTCACGGGCGACGCGTGGATTCGACAGCCGATACAGACCTTAGGGACTGAGAAATCATCGACGTACTGCTGTCACGGGTAACGCGTGGATTCGACAGCCGCCACAGCCCCTAGGGACTGAGAAATCATCGACGTACTGCTATCACGGGTGACGCGGGATTCCACAGCCGACACTGCCCTAGGGACTGTGAAATCATCGACGTACTACTATCACGGGTGACGCGGTATCCCACAGCCGACAATACCCCTAGGGACTGTGAAATCATCGACTTACTACTGTCACGGGTGACGCGTGGATTCTACAGCCGAAACAGCCCCTACGGACTGCGAAATCATCGACGAACTGCTGTCACGGGTGACGCGTAGATTCCACAGCCAACACAGCCCCTAGGGACTGCGAAATCATCGACCAAATGCTCTCACGGGTGACACGTGGTTTCAACAGCCGACACAGCCCCTAGGGACTGAGAAATCATCGAGGTACTGTTGTCACGGGTGAGACGTGGATCCCACAGCCGACAATGCCCCTAGGGACTGTGAAATCATCGACGTACTACTGTCACGGGTGACGCGTGGATTCGACAGCCGACACAGCCCCTTGGGACTGAGAAATCATCGACGTACTGCTGTCACGGGTGACGCGTGGATTACACAGCCGACACAGCCCCTAGGGACTGGGAAATCATCGACGAACTGCTCTCACGGGTGACGCGTGGTTTCAACAGCCGACACAGCCCCTAGGGACTGAGAAATCATCGAGGTACTGTTGTCACGGGTGACACGTGGATCCCACAGCCGACAATGCCCCCAGGGACTGTGAAATCATCGACGTACTACTGTCACGGGTGACGCGTGGATTCCACAGCCCACACAGCCCCTAGGGACTGCGAAATCATCGACCAAATGCTCTCACGGGTGACACGTGGTTTCAACAGCCGACACAGCCCCTAGGGACTGAGAAATCATCGAGGTACTCTTGTCACGGGTGAGACGTGGATCCCACAGCCGACAATACCCCTAGGGACTGTGAAATCATCGACGTACTACTATCACGGGTGACGCGTGGATTACACAGCCGACAAAGCCCCTACGGACTGCGAAATCATCGACGAACTGCTGTCACGGGTGATGCGTGGATTCCACAGCCAACACAGCCCCTAGGGACTGCGACATCATCGACCAAATGCTCTCACGAGTGACACGTGGTTTCAACAGCCGACACAGCCCCTAGGGACTAAGAAATCATCGAGGTACTGTTGTCACGAGTGAGACGTGGATCCCACAGCCGACAATGCCCTAGGGACTGTGAAATCATCGACGTCCTACTGTCACGGGTGACGCGTGGATTCGACAGCCGACATAGCACCTAGGGACTGAGAAATCATCGACGTACTGCTGTCACGGGTGACGCGTGGATTACACAGCCGACACAGCCCCTAGGGACTGGGAAATCATCGACGTACTCCTATCACGGGTGACGCGGGATTCCACAGCCGACACTGCCCTAGGGACTGTGAAATCATCGACGAACTGCTCTCACGGGTGACGCGTGGATTACACAGCCGACACAGCCCCTAGGGAATGCGAAATCATCGACGTACTGCTGTCACGGGTGACGCGTGGATTCTATAGCCGCCACATCCCCTACGGACTGAGAAATCATCGACGAACTACTGTCACGGGTGACGCGTGGATTCCACAGCCAACACAGCCCCTAGGGACTGCGAAATCATCGACGAACTGCTCTCACGGGTGACGCGTGGTTTCAACAGCCGACACAGCCCCTAGGGACTGAGAAATCATCGAGGTACTGTTGTCACAGGTGACACGTGGATCCCACAGCCGACAATGCCCCTAGGGACTGTGAAATCATCGACGTACGACTGTCACGGGCGACGCGTGGATTCGACAGCCGATACAGACCGTAGGGACTGAGAAATCATCGACGTACTGCTGTCACGGGTGACGCGTGGATTCCACAGCCGACACAGCCCCTAGGGACTGGGAAATCATCGACGTACTCCTATCACGGGTGACGCGGGATTCCACAGCCGACACTGCCCTAGGGACTGTGAAATCATCGACGAACTGCTCTCACGGGTGACGCGTGGATTACACAGCCGACACAGCCCCTAGGGAATGCGAAATCATCGACGTACTGCTGTCACGGGTGACGCGTGGATTCTATAGCCGCCACATACCATACGGACTGAGAAATCATTGACGAACTACTGTCACGGGTGACGCGTGGATTCCACAGCTAACACAGCCCCTAGGGACTGCGAAATCATCGACGAACTGCTCTCACGGGTGACGCGTGGTTTCAACAGCCGACACAGCCCCTAGGGACTGAGAAATCATCGAGGTACTGTTGTCACAGGTGACACGTGGATCCCACAGCCGACAATGCCCCTAGGGACTGTGAAATCATCGACGTACGACTGTCACGGGCGACGCGTGGATTCGACAGCCGATACAGACCTTAGGGACTGAGAAATCATCGACGTACTGCTGTCACGGGTAACGCGTGGATTCGACAGCCGCCACAGCCCCTAGGGACTGAGAAATCATCGACGTACTCCTGTCACGGGTGACGCGTGGATTCCACAGCCGACACAGCCCCTAGGGACTGGGAAATCATCGACGTACTACTATCACGGGTGACGCGGGATTCCACAGCCGACACTGCCCTAGGGACTGTGAAATCATCGACGAACTGCTCTCACGGGTGACGCGTGGATTACACAGCCGACACAGCCCCCAGGGAATGCGAAATCATCGACGAACTGCTGTCACGGGTGACGCGTGGATTCTGTAGCCGCCACATCCCCTACGGACTGAGAAATCATCGACGAACTACTGTCACGGGTGACGCGTGGATTCCACAGCCCACACAGCCCCTAGGGACTGCGAAATCATCGACGAACTGCTCTCACGGGTGACGCGTGGTTTCAACAGCCGACACAGCCCCTAGGGACTGAGAAATCATCGAGGTACTGTTGTCACGGGTGACACGTGGATCCCACAGCCGACAATGCCCCTAGGGACTGTGAAATCGTCGACGTACTACTGTCACGGGTGACGCGTGGATTCGACAGCCGAGACAGCCCGTAGGGACTGGGAAATCATCGATGTACTACTGTCACGGGTGACGCGTGGATTACACAGCCGACACATCCCCCAGGGAATGCGAAATCATCGACGAACTGCTGTCACGGGTGACGTGTGGATTCTATAGCCGCCACATCCCCTACGGACTGAGAAATCATCGACGAACTGCTGTCACGGGTGACGCGTGGATTCCACACCCAACACAGCCCCTAGGGACAGCGAAATAATCGACGAACTGCTCTCACGGGTGACGCGTGGTTTCAACAGCCGACACAGCCCCTAGGGACTTAGAAATCATCGAGGTACTGTTGTCACGGGTGAGACGTGGATCCCACAGCCGACAATGCCCTAGGGACTGTGAAATCATCGACGTACTACTGTCACGGGTGACGCGTGGATTCGACAGCCGACACAGCCCCTAGGGACTGAGAAATCATCGACGTACTACTGTCACGGGTGACGCGTGGATTACACAGCCGACACAGCCCCTAGGGAATGCGAAATCATCGACGAACTGCTGTCATGGGTGACGTGTGGATTCGACAGCCGACACAGCCCCTACGGAATGCGAAATCATCGACGAACTGCTGTCACTGGTGACGCGTGGATTGCACAGCCAACACAGCCCCTAGGGACTGCGAAATCATCGACCAAATGCTCTCACGGGTGACACGTGGTTTCAACAGCCGACACAGCCCCTAGGGACTGAGAAATCATGGAGGTACTGTTGTCACGGGTGAGACGTGGATCCCACAGCCGACAATGCCCCTAGGGACTGTGAAATCATCGACGTACTACTATCACGGGTGACGCGTGGATTCGACAGCCGAGACAGCCCGTAGGGACTGGGAAATCATCGACGTACTACTGTCACGGGTGACGCGTGGATTCTACAGCCGACACAGCCCCTAGGGACTGCGAAATCATCGACGTACTGCTGTCACGGGTGACGCGTGGATTCCACAGCCGACACAGCCCCTAGGGACTGCGAAATCATCGACGTACTGCTGTCACGGGTGACGCGTGGATTCCACAGCCGACACAGCCCCTAGGGACTGGGAAATCATCGACGTACTACTATCACGGGTGACGCGGGATTCCACAGCCGACACTGCCCTAGGGACTGTGAAATCATCGACGAACTGCTGTCACGGGTGACGCGTGGATTCTACAGCCGACACAGCCCCTAGGGACTGAGAAATCATCGACGTACTACTGTCACGGGTGACGCGTGGATTCCACAGCCAACACAGCCCCTAGGGACTGCGAAATCATCGACGAACTGCTCTCACGGGTGACGCGTGGTTTCAACAGCCGACACAGCCCCTAGGGACTGAGAAATCATCGAGGTACTGTTGTTACGGGTGACACGTGGATCCCACAGCCGACAATGCCCCTAGGGACTGTGAAATCATCGACGTACGACTTTCACGGGTGAGGCGTGGATTCGACAGCCGATACAGCCCTTAGGGACTGAGAAATCATCGACGTACTACTGTCACGGGTGACGCGTGGATTACAAAGCCGACACAGCCCCGAGGGAATGCGAAATCATCGACGAACTGCTGTCATGGGTGACGTGTGGATTCGACAGCCGACACAGCCCCTACGGACTGCGAAATCATCGACGAACTGCTGTCACGGGTGACGCGTGGATTCCAAAGCCAACACAGCCCCTAGGGACTGCGAAATCATCGACCAAATGCTCTCAAGGATGACACGTGGTTTCAACAGCCGACACAGCCCCTAGGGACTGAGAAATCATCGAGGTACTGTTGTCACGGGTGACACGTGGATCCCACAGCCGACAATGCCCCTAGGGACTGAGAAATCATCGAGGTACTGTTGTCACGGGTGACACGTGGATCCCACAGCCGACAATGCCCCTAGGGACTGTAAAATCATCGACGTACTACTGTCACGGGTGACGCGTGGATTCGACAGCCGACACAGCCCCTAGGGACTGCGAAATCATCGACGAACTACTGTCACGGGTGACGCGTGGATTCCACAGCCAACACAGACCCTAGGGACTGCGAAATCATCGACGAACTGCTCTCACGGGTGACGCGTGGATTACACAGCCGACACATCCCCCAGGGAATGCGAAATCATCGACGAACTGCTGTCACGGGTGACGCGTGGATTCTATAGCCGCCACATCCCCTACGGACTGAGAAATCATCGACGAACTGCTGTCACGGGTGACGCGTGGATTCCACACCCAACACAGCCCCTAGGGACAGCGAAATAATCGACGAACTGCTCTCACGGGTGACGCGTGGTTTCAACAGCCGACACAGCCCCTAGGGACTGAGAAATCATCGAGGTACTGTTGTCACGGGTGAGACGTGGATCCCACAGCCGACAATGCCCTAGGGACTGTGAAATCATCGACGTACTATTGTCACGGGTGACGCGTGGATTCGACAGCCGAGACAGCCCGTACGGACTGGGAAATCATCGACGTACTACTGTCACGGGTGACGCGTGGATTCTACAGCCGACACAGCCCCTAGGGACTGCGAAATCATCGACGTACTACTGTCACGGGTGACGCGTGGTTTCAACAGCCGACACAGCCCCTAGGGATTGAGAAATCATCGAGGTACTGTTGTCACAGGTGAGACGTGGATCCCACAGCCGACAATGCCCCTAGGGACTGAGAAATCATCGACGTACTCCTGTCACGGGTGACGCGTGGATTCTACAGCCGACACAGCCCATAGGGACTGAGAAATCATCGACATACTGCTGTCACGGGTAACGCGTGGATTCGACAGCCGCCACAGCCCTTAGGGACTGAGAAATCATCGACGTACTGCTGTCACGGGTGACGCGTGGATTCCACAGCCGACACAGCCCCTAGGGACTGGGAAATCATCGACGTACTACTATCACGGGTGACGCGGGATTCCACAGCCGACACTGCCCTAGGGACTGTGAAATCATCGACGAACTGCTCTCACGGGTGACGCGTGGATTACACAGCCGACACAGCCCCTAGGGAATGCGAAATCATCGACGTACTGCTGTCACGGGTGACGCGTGGATTCTATAGCCTCCACAACCCCTACGGACTGAGAAATCATCGACGAACTACTGTCACGGGTGACGCGTGGATTCCACAGCCAACACAGACCCTAGGGACTGCGAAATCATCGACGAACTGCTCTCACGGGTGACGCGTGGTTTCAACAGCCGACACAGCCCCTAGGGACTGAGAAATCATCGAGGTACTGGTGTCACGGGTGAGACGTGGATCCCACAGCCGACAATGCCCTAGGGACTGTGAAATCATCGACGTACTACTGTCACGGGTGACGCGTGGATTCGACAGCCGAGACAGCCCGTAGGGACTCGGAAATCATCGACGTACTACTGTCACGGGTGACGCGTGGATTCTACAGCCGACACAGCCCCTAGGGACTGAGAAATCATCGACAAACTGCTCTCACGGGTGACGCGTGGATTCTACAGCCGACACAGCCCCTAGGGACTGAGAAATCATCGACAAACTGCTCTCACGGGTGAGACGTGGATCCCACAGCCGACAATGCCCCTAGGGACTGGGAAATCATCGACGTACTACTGTCACGGGTGACGCGTGGATTCTACAGCCGACACAGCCCCTAGGGACTAAGAAATCATCGACGTACTACTGTCACGGGTGACGCGTGGATTACACAGCCGACACATCCCCTAGGGAATGCGAAATCATCGACGAACTGCTGTCACGGGTGACGCGTGGATTCTACAGCCGACACAGCCCCTAGGGACTGAGAAATCATCGACAAACTGCTCTCACGGGTGAGACGTGGATCCCACAGCCGACAATGCCCCTAGGGACTGTGAAATCATCGACGTACTACTGTCACGGGTGACGCGTGGATTCGACAGCCGAGACAGCCCGTAGCGACTGGGAAATCATCGACGTACTCTTGTCACGGGTGACGCGTGGATTCTACAGCCGCCACAGCCCCTAGGGACTGAGAAATCATCGACGTACTCCTGTCACGGGTGACGCGGGATTCCACATCCGACACTGCCCTAGGGACTGTGAAATCATCGACGAACTGCTCTCACGGGTGACGCGTGGATTACACAGCCGACACAGCCCCTAGGGAATGCGAAATCATCGACGTACTACCGTCACGGGTGACGCGTGGATTCGACAGCCGACACAGCCCCTAGGGACTGAGAAATCATCGACGTACTCCTGTCACGGGTGACGCGTGGATTCGACAGCCGACACAGCCCCTAGGGACTGGGAAATCATCGACATACTACTATCACGGGTAACGCGGGATTCCACAGCCGACACAGCCCCTAGGGACTGCGAAATCATCGACGTACTGCTGTCACGGGTGACGCGTGGATTCCACAGCCGACACAGCCCCTAGGGACTGGGAAATCATCGACGTACTACTATCACGGGTGACGCGGGATTCCACAGCCGACACTGCCCTAGGGACTGTGAAATCATCGACGAACTGCTCTCACGGGTGACGCGTGGATTACACAGCCGACACAGCCCCTAGGGAATGCGAAATCATCGACGTACTGCTGTCACGGGTGACGCGTGGATTCTATAGCCTCCACAACCCCTACGGACTGAGAAATCATCGACGAACTACTGTCACGGGTGACGCGTGGATTCCACAGCCAACACAGACCCTAGGGACTGCGAAATCATCGACGAACTGCTCTCACGGGTGACGCGTGGTTTCAACAGCCGACACAGCCCCTAGGGACTGAGAAATCATCGAGGTACTGGTGTCACGGGTGAGACGTGGATCCCACAGCCGACAATGCCCTAGGGACTGTGAAATCATCGACGTACTACTGTCACGGGTGACGCGTGGATTCGACAGCCGAGACAGCCCGTAGGGACTCGGAAATCATCGACGTACTACTGTCACGGGTGACGCGTGGATTCTACAGCCGACACAGCCCCTAGGGACTAAGAAATCATCGACGTACTACTGTCACGGGTGACGCGTGGATTACACAGCCGACACATCCCCCAGGGAATGCGAAATCATCGACGAACTGCTGTCACGGGTGACGCGTGGATTCTACAGCCGACACAGCCCCTAGGGACTGAGAAATCATCGACAAACTGCTCTCACGGGTGAGACGTGGATCCCACAGCCGACAATGCCCCTAGGGACTGTGAAATCATCGACGTACTACTGTCACGGGTGACGCGTGGATTCGACAGCCGAGACAGCCCGTAGCGACTGGGAAATCATCGACGTACTCTTGTCACGGGTGACGCGTGGATTCGACAGCCGCCACAGCCCCTAGGGACTGAGAAATCATCGACGTACTCCTGTCACGGGTGACGCGGGATTCCACATCCGACACTGCCCTAGGGACTGTGAAATCATCGACGAACTGCTCTCACGGGTGACGCGTGGATTACACAGCCGACACAGCCCCTAGGGAATGCGAAATCATCGACGTACTGCCGTCACGGGTGACGCGTGGATTCGACAGCCGACACAGCCCCTAGGGACTGAGAAATCATCGACGAACTGCTGTCATGGGTGACGTGTGGATTCGACAGCCGACACAGCCCCTAGGGACTGGGAAATCATCGACGTACTACTATCACGGGTGACGCGGGATTCCACAGCCGACACAGCCCCTAGGGACTGCGAAATCATCGACGTACTGCTGTCACGGGTGACGCGTGGATTCCACAGCCGACACAGCCCCTAGGGACTGGGAAATCATCGACGTACTACTATCACGGGTGACGCGGGATTCCACAGCCGACACTGCCCTAGGGACTGTGAAATCATCGACGAACTGCTCTCACGGGTGACGCGTGGATTCCACAGCCGACACAGCCCCTAGGGACTGCGAAATCATCGACGTACTGCTGTCACGGGTGACGCGTGGATTCCACAGCCGACACAGCCCCTAGGGACTGGGAAATCATCGACGTACTACTATCACGGGTGACGCGTGGATTCGATAGCCGACACTGCCCCTAGGGACTGAGAAATCATCGACGTACTACTGTCACGGGTGACGCGTGGATTACACAGCCGACACATCCCCCAGGGAATGCGAAATCATCGACGAACTGCTGTCACGGGTGACGCGTGGATTCTATAGCCGCCACATCCCCTACGGACTGAGAAATCATCGACGAACTGCTGTCACGGGTGACGCGTGGATTCCACACCCAACACAGCCCCTAGGGACAGCGAAATAATCGACGAACTGCTCTCACGGGTGACGCGTGGTTTCAACAGCCGACACAGCCCCTAGGGACTGAGAAATCATCGAGGTACTGTTGTCACGGGTGAGACGTGGATCCCACAGCCGACAATGCCCTAGGGACTGAGAAATCATCGAGGTACTGTTGTCACGGGTGAGACGTGGATCCCACAGCCGACAATGCCCTAGGGACTGTGAAATCATCGACGTACTACTGTCACGGGTGACGCGTGGATTCGACAGCCGACACAGCCCCTAGGGACTGAGAAATCATCGACGAACTGCTGTCATGGGTGACGTGTGGATTCGACAGCCGACACAGCCCCTACGGACTGCGAAATCATCGACGAACTGCTGTCACTGGTGACGCGTGGATTACACAGCCGACACAGCCCCTAGGGACTGCGAAATCATCGACGTACTGCTGTCACGGGTGACGCGTGGATTACACAGCCGACACAGCCCCTAGGGACTGCGAAATCATCGACCAAATGCTCTCACGGGTGACACGTGGTTTCAACAGCCGACACAGCCCCTAGGGACTAAGAAATCATGGAGGTACTGTTGTCACGGGTGAGACGTGGATCCCACAGCCGACAATGCCCCTAGGGACTGTGAAATCATCGACGTACTACTGTCACGGGTGACGCGTGGATTCGACAGCCGAGACAGCCCGTAGGGACTGGGAAATCATCGACGTACTACTGTCACGGGTGACGCGTGGATTCTACAGCCGACACAGCCCCTAGGGACTGCGAAATCATCGACGTACTACTGTCACGGGTGACGCGTGGTTTCAACAGCCGACACAGCCCCTAGGGATTGAGAAATCATCGAGGTACTGTTGTCACGGGTGAGACGTGGATCCCACAGCCGACAATGCCCCTAGGGACTGAGAAATCATCGACGTACTCCTGTCACGGGTGACGCGTGGATTCTACAGCCGACACAGCCCATAGGGACTGATAAATCATCGACATACTGCTGTCACGGGTAACGCGTGGATTCGACAGCCGCCACAGCTCTTAGGGACTGAGAAATCATCGACGTACTGCTGTCACGGGTGACGCGTGGATTCCACAGCCGACACAGCCCCTAGGGACTGGGAAATCATCGACGTACTACTATCACGGGTGACGCGGGATTCCACAGCCGACACTGCCCTAGGGACTGTGAAATCATCGACGAACTGCTCTCACGGGTGACGCGTGGATTACACAGCCGACACAGCCCCTAGGGAATGCGAAATCATCGACGTACTGCTGTCACGGGTGACGCGTGGATTCTATAGCCTCCACAACCCCTACGGACTGAGAAATCATCGACGAACTACTGTCACGGGTGACGCGTGGATTCCACAGCCAACACAGACCCTAGGGACTGCGAAATCATCGACGAACTGCTCTCACGGGTGACGCGTGGTTTCAACAGCCGACACAGCCCCTAGGGACTGAGAAATCATCGAGGTACTGGTGTCACGGGTGAGACGTGGATCCCACAGCCGACAATGCCCTAGGGACTGTGAAATCATCGACGTACTACTGTCACGGGTGACGCGTGGATTCGACAGCAGAGACAGCCCGTAGGGACTGGGAAATCATCGACGTACTACTGTCACAGGTGACGCGTGGATTCTACAGCCGACACAGCCCCTAGGGACTAAGAAATCATCGACGTACTACTGTCACGGGTGACGCGTGGATTACACAGCCGACACATCCCCCAGGGAATGCGAAATCATCGACGAACTGCTGTCACGGGTGACGCGTGGATTCTACAGCCGACACAGCCCCTAGGGACTGAGAAATCATCGACGTACTACTGTCACGGGTGACGCGTGGATTCCACTGCCGACAGAGCCCCTAGGAAATGCGAAATCATCGACGAACTGCTCTCACGGGTGACGCGTGGTTTCAACAGCCGACACAGCCCCTAGGGACTGAGAAATCATCGACAAACTGCTCTCACGGGTGAGACGTGGATCCCACAGCCGACAATGCCCCTAGGGACTGTGAAATCATCGACGTACTACTGTCACGGGTGACGCGTGGATTCGACAGCCGAGACAGCCCGTAGCGACTGGGAAATCATCGACGTACTCGTGTCACGGGTGACGCGTGGATTCTACAGCCGCCACAGCCCCTAGGGACTGAGAAATCATCGACGTACTCCTGTCACGGGTGACGCGTGGATTCCACAGCCGACACAGCCCCTAGGGACTGGGAAATCATCGACGTACTACTATCACGGGTGACGCGGGATTCCACATCCGACACTGCCCTAGGGACTGTGAAATCATCGACGAACTGCTCTCACGGGTGACGCGTGGATTACACAGCCGACACAGCCCCTAGGGAATGCGAAATCATCGACGTACTGCTGTCACGGGTGACGCGTGGATTCGACAGCCGACACAGCCCCTAGGGACTGAGAAATCTTCGACGAACTGCTGTCATGGGTGACGTGTGGATTCGACAGCCGACACAGCCCCTAGGGACTGAGAAATCATCGACGTACTCCTGTCACGGGTGACGCGTGGATTCCACAGCCGACACAGCCCCTAGGGACTGGGAAATCATCGACGTACTACTATCACGGGTGACGCGGGATTCCACATCCGACACTGCCCTAGGGACTGTGAAATCATCGACGAACTGCTCTCACGGGTGACGCGTGGATTACACAGCCGACACAGCCCCTAGGGAATGCGAAATCATCGACGTACTGCTGTCACGGGTGACGCGTGGATTCGACAGCTGACACAGCCCCTAGGGACTGAGAAATCATCGACGAACTGCTGTCATGGGTGACGTGTGGATTCGACAGCCGACACAGCCCCTAGGGACTGGGAAATCATCGACGTACTACTATCACGGGTGACGCGGGATTCCACAGCCGACACAGCCCCTAGGGACTGCGAAATCATCGACGTACTGCTGTCACGGGTGACGCGTGGATTCCACAGCCGACACAGCCCCTAGGGACTGGGAAATCATCGACGTACTGCTATCACGGGTGACGCGGGATTCCACAGCCGACACTGCCCTAGGGACTGTGAAATCATCGACGAACTGCTCTCACGGGTGACGCGTGGATTACACAGCCGACACAGCCCCTAGGGAATGCGAAATCATCGACGTACTGCTGTCACGGGTGACGCGTGGATTCTATAGCCTCCACAACCCCTACGGACTGAGAAATCATCGACGAACTACTGTCACGGGTGACGCGTGGATTCCACAGCCAACACAGACCCTAGGGACTGCGAAATCATCGACGAACTGCTCTCACGGGTGACGCGTGGATTACACAGCCGACACATCCCCCAGGGAATGCGAAATCATCGACGAACTGCTGTCACGGGTGACTCGTGGATTCAACAGCCGACACAGCCCCTAGGGACTGAGAAATCATCGACGTACTGCTGTCACGGGTGACGCGTGGATTCCACAGCCGACACAGCCCCTAGGGACTGAGAAATCATCGACGTACTGCTGTCACGGGTGACGCGTGGATTCCACAGCCAACACAGCCCCTAGGGACTGCGAAATCATCGACGAACTGCTCTCACGGGTGACGCGTGGTTTCAACAGCCGACACAGCCCCTAGGGACTGAGAAATCATCGAGGTACTGTTGTCACGGGTGACACGTGGATCCCACAGCCGACACTGCCCCTAGGGACTGTGAAATCATCGACGTACGACTTTCACGGGTGAGGCGTGGATTCGACAGCCGATACAGCCCTTAGGGACTGAGAAATCATCGACGTACTACTGTCACGGGTGACGCGTGGATTACACAGCCGACACAGCCCCGAGGGAATGCGAAATCATCGACGAACTGCTGTCATGGGTGACGTGTGGATTCGACAGCCGACACAGCCCCTACGGACTGCGAAATCATCGACGAACTGCTGTCACGGGTGACGCGTGGATTCCAAAGCCAACACAGCCCCTAGGGACTGCGAAATCATCGACCAAATGCTCTCAAGGATGACACGTGGTTTCAACAGCCGACACAGCCCCTAGGGACTGAGAAATCATCGAGGTACTGTTGTCACGGGTGACACGTGGATCCCACACCCGACAATGCCCCTAGGGACTGTAAAATCATCGACGTACTACTGTCACGGGTGACGCGTGGATTCGACAGCCGAGACAGCCCGTAGGGACTGGGAAATCATCGACGTACTACTGTCACGGGTGACGCGTGGATTCGACAGCCGACACAGCCCCTAGGGACTGCGAAATCATCGACGAACTACTGTCACGGGTGACGCGTGGTTTCCACAGCCGACACAACCCCTAGAGACTGCGAAATCATCGAGGTACTGTTGTCACAGGTGATACGTGGATCCCACAGCCGACAATGCCCCTAGGGACTGTAAAATCATCGACGTACTACTGTCACGGGTGACGCGTGGATTCGATAGCCGACACTGCCCCTAGGGACTGAGAAATCATCGACGAACTACTGTCACGGGTGACGCGTGGATTCTATAGCCTCCACAACCCCTACGGACTGAGAAATCATCGACGAACTACTGTCACGGGTGACGCGTGGATTCCACAGCCAACACAGACCCTAGGGACTGCGAAATCATCGACGAACTGCTCTCACGGGTGACGCGTGGATTACACAGCCGACACATCCCTCAGGGAATGCGAAATCATCGACGAACTGCTGTCACGGGTGACGCGTGGATTCAACAGCCGACACAGCCCCTAGGGACTGAGAAATCATCGACGTACTGCTGTCACGGGTGACGCGTGGATTCCACAGCCGACACAGCCCCTAGGGACTGAGAAATCATCGACGTACTGCTGTCACGGGTGACGCGTGGATTCCACAGCCAACACAGCCCCTAGGGACTGCGAAATCATCGACGAACTGCTCTCACGGGTGACGCGTGGTTTCAACAGCCGACACAGCCCCTAGGGACTGAGAAATCATCGAGGTACTGTTGTCACGGGTGACACGTGGATCCCACAGCCGACAATGCCCCTAGGGACTGTGAAATCATCGACGTACGACTTTCACGGGTGAGGCGTGGATTCGACAGCCGATACAGCCCTTAGGGACTGAGAAATCATCGACGTACTACTGTCACGGGTGACGCGTGGATTACACAGCCGACACAGCCCCGAGGGAATGCGAAATCATCGACGAACTGCTGTCATGGGTGACGTGTGGATTCGACAGCCGACACAGCCCCTACGGACTGCGAAATCATCGACGAACTGCTGTCACGGGTGACGCGTGGATTCCAAAGCCAACACAGCCCCTAGGGACTGCGAAATCATCGACCAAATGCTCTCAAGGATGACACGTGGTTTCAACAGCCGACACAGCCCCTAGGGACTGAGAAATCATCGAGGTACTGTTGTCACGGGTGACACGTGGATCCCACACCCGACAATGCCCCTAGGGACTGTAAAATCATCGACGTACTACTGTCACGGGTGACGCGTGGATTCGACAGCCGAGACAGCCCGTAGGGACTGGGAAATCATCGACGTACTACTGTCACGGGTGACGCGTGGATTCGACAGCCGACACAGCCCCTAGGGACTGCGAAATCATCGACGAACTACTGTCACGGGTGACGCGTGGTTTCCACAGCCGACACAACCCCTAGAGACTGCGAAATCATCGAGGTACTGTTGTCACAGGTGATACGTGGATCCCACAGCCGACAATGCCCCTAGGGACTGTAAAATCATCGACGTACTACTGTCACGGGTGACGCGTGGATTCGATAGCCGACACTGCCCCTAGGGACTGAGAAATCATCGACGTACTACTGTCACGGGTGACGCGTGGATTACACAGCCGACACAGCCCCGAGGGAATGCGAAATCATCGACGAACTGCTGTCAGGGGTGACGTGTGGATTCAACAGCCGACACAGCCCCTACGGACTGCGAAATCATCGACGAACTGCTGTCACGGGGGACGCGTGGATTCCACAGCCAACACAGCCCCTAGGGACTGCGAAATCATCGACCAAATGCTCTCACGGGTGACACGTGGTTTCAACAGCCGACACAGCCCCTAGGGACTGAGAAATCATCGAGGTACTGTTGTCACGGGTGACACGTGGATCCCACAACCGACAATGCTCCTAGGGACTGTGAAATCATCGACGTACTACTGTCACGGGTGACGCGTGGATTCGACAGCCGAGACAGCCCGTAGGGACTGGGAAATCATCGACGTACTACTGCCACGGGTGAGACGTGGATCCCACAGCCGACAATGCCCCTAGGGACTGTGAAATCATCGACGTACTACTATCACAGGTGACGCGTGGATTACACAGCCGACACATCCCCCAGGGAATGCGAAATCATCGACGAACTGCTGTCACGGGTGACGCGTGGATTCTACAGCCGACACAGCCCCTAGGGACTGAGAAATCATCGACGTACTACTGTCACGGGTGACGCGTGGATTCCACAGCCGACACAGCCCCTAGGGACTGCGAAATCATCGACGAACTGCTCTCACGGGTGACGCGTGGATTCTATAGCCGCCACATCCCCTACGGACTGAGAAATCATCGACGAACTGCTGTCACGGGTGACGCGTGGATTACATAGCCGACACAGCCCCTAGGGAATGCGAAATCATCGACGTACTGCTGTCACGGGTGACGCGTGGATTCTATAGCCTCCACAACCCCTACGGACTGAGAAATCATCGACGAACTACTGTCACGGGTGACGCGTGGATTCCACAGCCAACACAGACCCTAGGGACTGCGAAATCATCGACGAACTGCTCTCACGGGTGACGCGTGGTTTCAACAGCCGACACAGCCCCTAGGGACTGAGAAATCGTCGAGGTACTGTTGTCACGGGTGACACGTGGATCCCACAGCCGACAATGCCCCTAGGGACTGTGAAATCATCGACGTACTAGTGTCACGGGTGACGCGTGGATTCGACAGCCGAGACAGCCCGTAGGGACTGCGAAATCATCGACGTACTACTGTCACGGGTGACGCGTGGATTCTACAGCCGACACAGCCCCTAGGGACTGAGAAATCATCGACGTACTACTGTCACGGGTGACGCGTGGATTACACAGCCGACACAGCCCCGAGGGAATGCGAAATCATCGACGAACTGCTGTCAGGGGTGACGTGTGGATTCGACAGCCGACACAGCCCCTACGGACTGCGAAATCATCGACGAACTGCTGTCACGGGTGACTCGTGGATTCCACAGCCAACACAGCCCCTAGGGACTGCGAAATCATCGACGAACTGCTCTCACGGGTGACGCGTGGTTTCAACAGCCGACACAGCCCCTAGGGACTGAGAAATCATCGAGGTACTGTTGTCACGGGTGAGACGTGGATCCCACAGCCGACAATGCCCTAGGGACTGTGAAATCATCGACGTACTACTGTCACGGGTGACGCGTGGATTCGACAGCCGACACAGCCCCTAGGGACTGAGAAATCATCGACGTACTACTGTCACGGGTGACGCGTGGATTCCACAGCCGACACAACCCCTAGGGACTGCGAAATCATCGACGAACTGCTCTCACGGGTGACGCGTGGTTTCAACAGCCGACACAGCCCCTAGAGACTGAGAAATCATCGAGGTACTGTTGTCACAGGTGATACGTGGATCCCACAGCCGACAATGCCCTAAGGGACTGTGAAATCATCGACGTACGACTGTCACGGGTGACGCGTGGATTCGACAGCCGATACAGCCCTTAGGGACTGAGAAATCATCGACGTACTGCTGTCACGGGTAACGCGTGGATTCGACAGCCGCCACAGCCCCTTGGGACTGAGAAATCATCGACATACTCCTGTCACGGGTGACGCGTGGATTCCACAGCCGACACAGCCCCTAGGGACTGGGAAATCATCGACGTACTACTATCACGGGTGACGCGGGATTCCACAGCCGACACTGCCCTAGGGACTGTGAAATCCTCGACGAACTGCTCTCACGGGTGACGCGTGGATTCCACAGCCAACACAGCCCCTAGGGACTGCGAAATCATCGACGAACTGCTCTCACGGGTGACGCATGGTTTCAACAGCCGACACAGCCCCTAGAGACTGAGAAATCATCGAGGTACTGTTGTCACAGGTGATACGTGGATCCCACAGCCGACAATGCCCCTAGGGACTGTGAAATCATCGACGTACGACTGTCACGGGTGACGCGTGGATTCGACAGCCGACACATCCCCAAGGGAATGCGAAATCATCGACGAACTGCTGTCACGGGTGACGCGTGGATTCTATAGCCGCCACATCCCCTACGGACTGAGAAATCATCGACGAACTGCTGTCACGGGTGACGCGTGGATTACATAGCCGACACAGCCCCTAGGGAATGCGAAATCATCGACGTACTGCTGTCACGGGTGACGCGTGGATTCTATAGCCTCCACAACCCCTACGGACTGAGAAATCATCGACGAACTACTGTCACGGGTGACGCGTGGATTCCACAGCCAACACAGACCCTAGGGACTGCGAAATCATCGACGAACTGCTCTCACGGGTGACGCGTGGTTTCAACAGCCGACACAGCCCCTAGGGACTGAGAAATCGTCGAGGTACTGTTGTCACGGGTGACACGTGGATCCCACAGCCGACAATGCCCCTAGGGACTGTGAAATCATCGACGTACTAGTGTCACGGGTGACGCGTGGATTCGACAGCCGAGACAGCCCGTAGGGACTGCGAAATCATCGACGTACTACTGTCACGGGTGACGCGTGGATTCTACAGCCGACACAGCCCCTAGGGACTGAGAAATCATCGACGTACTACTGTCACGGGTGACGCGTGGATTACACAGCCGACACAGCCCCGAGGGAATGCGAAATCATCGACGAACTGCTGTCAGGGGTGACGTGTGGATTCGACAGCCGACACAGCCCCTACGGACTGCGAAATCATCGACGAACTGCTGTCACGGGTGACTCGTGGATTCCACAGCCAACACAGCCCCTAGGGACTGCGAAATCATCGACGAACTGCTCTCACGGGTGACGCGTGGTTTCAACAGCCGACACAGCCCCTAGGGACTGAGAAATCATCGAGGTACTGTTGTCACGGGTGAGACGTGGATCCCACAGCCGACAATGCCCTAGGGACTGTGAAATCATCGACGTACTACTGTCACGGGTGACGCGTGGATTCGACAGCCGACACAGCCCCTAGGGACTGAGAAATCATCGACGTACTACTGTCACGGGTGACGCGTGGATTCCACAGCCGACACAACCCCTAGGGACTGCGAAATCATCGACGAACTGCTCTCACGGGTGACGCGTGGTTTCAACAGCCGACACAGCCCCTAGAGACTGAGAAATCATCGAGGTACTGTTGTCACAGGTGATACGTGGATCCCACAGCCGACAATGCCCTAAGGGACTGTGAAATCATCGACGTACGACTGTCACGGGTGACGCGTGGATTCGACAGCCGATACAGCCCTTAGGGACTGAGAAATCATCGACGTACTGCTGTCACGGGTAACGCGTGGATTCGACAGCCGCCACAGCCCCTTGGGACTGAGAAATCATCGACATACTCCTGTCACGGGTGACGCGTGGATTCCACAGCCGACACAGCCCCTAGGGACTGGGAAATCATCGACGTACTACTATCACGGGTGACGCGGGATTCCACAGCCGACACTGCCCTAGGGACTGTGAAATCCTCGACGAACTGCTCTCACGGGTGACGCGTGGATTCCACAGCCAACACAGCCCCTAGGGACTGCGAAATCATCGACGAACTGCTCTCACGGGTGACGCATGGTTTCAACAGCCGACACAGCCCCTAGAGACTGAGAAATCATCGAGGTACTGTTGTCACAGGTGATACGTGGATCCCACAGCCGACAATGCCCCTAGGGACTGTGAAATCATCGACGTACGACTGTCACGGGTGACGCGTGGATTCGACAGCCGACACATCCCCAAGGGAATGCGAAATCATCGACGAACTGCTGTCACGGGTGACGCGTGGATTCTATAGCCGCCACATCCCCTACGGACTGAGAAATCATCGACGAACTGCTGTCACGGGTGACGCGTGGATTACATAGCCGACACAGCCCCTAGGGAATGCGAAATCATCGACGTACTGCTGTCACGGGTGACGCGTGGATTCTATAGCCTCCACAACCCCTACGGACTGAGAAATCATCGACGAACTACTGTCACGGGTGACGCGTGGATTCCACAGCCAACACAGACCCTAGGGACTGCGAAATCATCGACGAACTGCTCTCACGGGTGACGCGTGGTTTCAACAGCCGACACAGCCCCTAGGGACTGAGAAATCGTCGAGGTACTGTTGTCACGGGTGACACGTGGATCCCACAGCCGACAATGCCCCTAGGGACTGTGAAATCATCGACGTACTAGTGTCACGGGTGACGCGTGGATTCGACAGCCGAGACAGCCCGTAGGGACTGCGAAATCATCGACGTACTACTGTCACGGGTGACGCGTGGATTCTACAGCCGACACAGCCCCTAGGGACTGAGAAATCATCGACGTACTACTGTCACGGGTGACGCGTGGATTACACAGCCGACACAGCCCCGAGGGAATGCGAAATCATCGACGAACTGGTGTCACGGGTGACGCGTGGATTCTATAGCCGCCACATCCCCTACGGACTGAGAAATCATCGACGAACTGCTGTCACGGGTGACGCGTGGATTCCACAGCCAACACAGCCCCTAGGGACTGCGAAATCATCGACGAACTGCTCTCACGGGTGACGCGTGGTTTCAACAGCCGACACAGCCCCTAGGGACTGAGAAATCATCGAGGTACTGTTGTCACGGGTGAGACGTGGATCCCACAGCCGACAATGCCCTAGGGACTGTGAAATCATCAACGTACTACTGTCACGGGTGACGCGTGGATTCGACAGCCGACACAGCCCCTAGGGACTGAGAAATCATCGACGTACTACTGTCACGGGTGACGCGTGGATTACACAGCCGACACAGCCCCGAGGGAATGCGAAATCATCGACGAACTGCTGTCAGGGGTGACGCGTGGATTCGACAGCCGACACAGCCCCTACGGACTGCGAAATCATCGACGAACTGCTGTCACGGGTGACGCGTGGATTCCACAGCCAACACAGCCCCTAGGGACTGCGAAATCATCGACCAAATGCTCTCACGGGTGACACGTGGTTTCAACAGCCGACACAGCCCCTAGGGACTGAGAAATCATCGAGGTACTGTTGTCACGGGTGAGACGTGGATCCCACAGCCGACAATGCCCCTAGGGACTGAGAAATCATCGACGTACTACTGTCACGGGTGACGCGTGGATTCCACAGCCGACACAGCCCCTAGGGACTGCGAAATCATCGACGAACTGCTCTCACGGGTGACGCGTGGTTTCAACAGCCGACACAGCCCCTAGAGACTGAGAAATCATCGAGGTACTGTTGTCACAGGTGATACGTGGATCCCACAGCCGACAATGCCCCTAGGGACTGTGAAATCATCGACGTACGACTGTCACGGGTGACGCGTGGATTCGACAGCCGACACATCCCCCAGGGAATGCGAAATCATCGAGGTACTGTTGTCACGGGTGAGACGTGTATCCCACAGCCGACAATGCCCTAGGGACTGTGAAATCATCGACGTACTACTGTCACGGGTGACGCGTGGATTCGACAGCCGACACAGCCCCTAGGGACTGTGAAATCATCGACGTACTACTGTCACGGGTGACGCGTGGATTACACAGCCGACACAGCCCCTAGGGAATGCGAAATCATCGACGAACTGCTGTCACGGGTGACGGTTGGATTCGACAGCCGACACAGCCCCTACGGACTGCCAAATCATCGACGAACTGCTGTCACGTGTGACGCGTGGATTCCACAGCCAACACAGCCCCTAGGGACTGCGAAATCATCGACCAAATGCTCTCACGGGTGACACGTGGTTTCAACAGCCGACACAGCCCCTAGGGACTGAGAAATCATCGAGGTACTGTTGTCACGGGTGAGACGTGGATCCCACAGCCGACAATGCCCCTAGGGACTGTGAAATCATCGACGTACTACTGTCACGGGTGACGCGTGGATTCCACAGCCGACACAGCCCCTATGGACTGCGAAATCATCGACGAACTGCTCTCACGGGTGACGCGTGGTTTCAACAGCCGACACAGCCCCTAGAGACTGAGAAAATCATCGAGGTACTGTTGTCACAGGTGATACGTGGATCCCACAGCCGACAATGCCCCTAGGGACTGTGAAATCATCGACGTACGACTGTCACGGGTGACGCGTGGATTCGACAGCCGATACAGCCCGTAGGGACTGAGAAATCATCGACGTACTGCTGTCACGGGTAACGCGTGGATTCGACAGCCGCCACAGCCCCTAGGGACTGAGAAATCATCGACGTACTCCTGTCACGGGTGACGCGTGGATTCCACAGCCGACACAGCCCCTAGGGACTGGGAAATCATCGACGTACTACTATCACGGGTGACGCGGGATTCCACAGCCGACACTGCCCTCGGGACTGTGAAATCATCGACGAACTGCTCTCACGGGTGACGCGTGGATTCCACAGCCAACACAGCCCCTAGGGACTGTGAAATCATCGACGAAATGCTCTCACGGGTGACGCGTGGATTCCACAGCCCACACAGCCCCTAGGGACTGCGAAATCATCGACGAACTGCTCTCACGGGTGACGCGTGGTTTCAACAGCCGACACAGCCCCTAGAGACTGAGAAATCATCGAGGTACTGTTGTCACAGGTGATACGTGGATCCCACAGCCGACAATGCCCCTAGGGACTGTGAAATCATCGACGTACGACTTTCACGGGTTACGCGTGGATTCAACAGCCGACATATCCCCCAGGGAATGCGAAATCATCGACGAACTGCTGTCACGGGTGACGCGTGGATTCTAGAGCCGCCACATCCCCTACGGCCTGAGAAATCATCGACTAACTGCTGTCACGGGTGACGCGTGGATTCCACAGCCAACACAGCCCCTAGGGACTGCGAAATCATCGACGAACTGCTCTCACGGGTGACGCGTGGTTTCAACAGCCGACACAGCCCCTAGGGACTGAGAAATCATCGAGGTACTGTTGTCACGGGTGAGACGTGGATCCCACAGCCGACAATGCCCTAGGGACTGTGAAATCATCGACGTACTACTGTCACGGGTGACGTGTGGATTCGACAGCCGACACAGCCCCTAGGGACTGTGAAATCATCGACGTACTCCTGTCACGGGTGACGCGTGGATTCCACAGCCGACACAGCCCCTAGGGACTGTGAAATCATCGACGTACGACTGTCACGGGTGACGCGTGGATTCGACAGACGACACATCCCCCAGGGAATGCGAAATCATCGACGAACTGCTGTCACGGGTGACGCGTGGATTCCACAGCCAACACAGCCCCTAGGGACTGCAAAATCATCGACCAAATGCTCTCACGGGTGACACGTGGTTTCAACAGCCGACACAGCCCCTAGGGACTGAGAAATCATCGAGGTACTGTTGTCACGGGTGAGACGTGGATCCCACAGCCGACAATGCCCCTAGGGACTGTGAAATCATCGACGTACTACTGTCACGGGTGACGCGTGGATTCCACAGCCGACACAGCCCCTAGGGACTTCGAAATCATCGACGAACTGCTCTCACGGGTGACGCGTGGTTTCAACAGCCGACACAGTCCCTAGAGACTGAGAAAATCATCGAGGTTCTGTTGTCACAGGTGATACATGGATCCCACAGCCGACAATGCCCCTAGGGACTGTGAAATCATCGACGTACGACTGTCACGGGTGACGCGTGGATTCGACAGCCGATACAGCCCTTAGGGACTGAGAAATCATCGACGTACTGCTGTCACGGGTAACGCGTGGATTCGACAGCCGCCACAGCCCCTAGGGACTGAGAAATCATCGACGTACTCCTGTCACGGGTGACGCGTGGATTCCACAGCCGACACAGCCCCTAGGGACTGTGAAATCATCGACGTACGACTGTCACGGGTGACGCGTGGATTCGACAGACGACACATCCCCCAGGGAATGCGAAATCATCGACGAACTGCTGTCACGGGTGACGCGTGGATTCCACAGCCAACACAGCCCCTAGGGACTGCGAAATCATCGACGAACTGCTCTCACGGGTGACGCGTGGTTTCAACAGCCGACACAGCCCCTAGGGACTGAGAAATCATCGAGGTACTGTTGTCACGGGTGAGACTTGGATCCCACAGCCGACAATGCCCTAGGGACTGTGAAATCATCGACGTACGACTGTCACGGGTGACGCGTGGATTCGACAGCCGAGACAGCCCTTAGGGACTGAGAAATCATCGACGTACTACTGTCACGGGTGACGCGTGGATTCGACAGCCGACACAGCCCCTAGGGACTGAGAAATCATCGACGTACTACTGTCACGGGTGACGCGTGGATTACACAGCCGACACAGCCCCTAGGGAATGCGAAATCATCGACGAACTGCTGTCAGGGGTGACGTGTGGATTCGACAGCCGACACAGCCCCTACGGACTGCGAAATCATCGATGAACTGCTGTCACGGGTGACGCGTGGATTCCACAGCCGACACAGCCCATAGGGACTTCGAAATCATCGACCAAATGCTCTCACGGGTGACACGTGGTTTCAACAGCCGACACAGCCCCTAGGGACTGAGAAATCATCGAGGTACTGTTGTCACGGGTGAGACGTGGATCCCACAGCCAACAATGCCCCTAGGGACTGTGAAATCATCGACGTACTACTGTCACGGGTGACACGTGGATTCGACAGCCGAGACAGCCCGTAGGGACTGGGAAATCATCGACGTACTACTGTCACGGGTGACGCGTGGATTCTACAGCCGACACAGCCCCTAGGGACTGCGAAATCATCGACGTTCTACTATCACGGGTGACGCGTGGATTACACAGCCAACACATCCCCCAGGGAATGCGAAATCATCGACGAACTGCTGTCACGGGTGACGCGTGGATTCCACAGCCAACACAGCCCCTAGGGACTGCGAAATCATCGACCAAATGCTCTCACGGGTGACACGTGGTTTCAACAGCCGACACAGCCCCTAGGGACTGAGAAATCATCGAGGTACTGTTGTCACGGGTGAGACGTGGATCCCACAGCCGACAATGCCCCTAGGGACTGTGAAATCATCGACGTACTACTGTCACGGGTGACGCGTGGATTCCACAGCCGACACAGCCCCTAGGGACTGAGAAATCATCGACGTACTACTGTCACGGGTGTCGCGTGGATTCCACACCCGACACAGCCCCTAGGGACTGTGAAATCATCGACGTACTACTGTCACGGGTGACTCGTGGATTCCACAGCCGACACAGCCCCTAGGGACTGAGAAATCATCGACGTACTACTGTCACGGGTGACGCGTGGATTCCACAGCCGACACAGCCCCTAGGGACTGTGAAATCATCGACGAACTGCTCTCACGGGTGACGCGTGGTATCAACAGCCGATACAGCCCCTAGGGACTGAGAAATCATCGACGTACTGCTGTCACGGGTGACGCGTGGATTCGACAGCCGAGACAGCCCGTAGGGACTGGGAAATCATCGACGTACTACTGTCACGGGTGACGCGTGGATTCGACAGCCGACACAGCCCCTAGGGACTGCGAAATCATCGACGTACTACTGTCACGGGTGACGCGTGGATTACACAGCCGACACTTCCCAGGGAATGCGAAATCATCAACGAACTGCTGTCACGGGTGACGCGTGGATTCTATAGCCGCCACATCCCCTACGGACTGAGAAATCATCGACGAACTGCTGTCACGGGTGACGCGTGGATTCCACAGCCAACACAGCCCCTAGGGAAATCATCGACGAACTGCTCTCACGGGTGACGCGTGGTTTCAACAGCCGACACAGCCCCTAGGGACTGAGAAATCATCGAGGTACTCTTGTCACGGGTGAGACGTG
This sequence comes from Populus nigra, assembly GCF_951802175.1. Lineage (NCBI taxonomy): Eukaryota > Viridiplantae > Streptophyta > Magnoliopsida > Malpighiales > Salicaceae > Populus > Populus nigra. The sequence goes on along the minus strand of NC_084855.1, from coordinate 19,022,565 downwards.
GATCCCACAGCCGACAATGCCCTAGGGACTGTGAAATCATCGACGTACTACTGTCACGGGTGACGCGTGGATTCGACAGCCGACACAGCCCCTAGGGACTGAGAAATCATCGACGTACTACTGTCACGGGTGACGCGTGGATTACACAGCCGACACAGCCCCGAGGGAATGCGAAATCATCGACGAACTGCTGTCATGGGTGACGTGTGGATTCGACAGCCGACACAGCCCCTACGGACTGCGAAATCATCGACGAACTGCTGTCACGGGTGACGCGTGGATTCCACAGCCAACACAGCCCCTAGGGACTGCGAAATCATCGACCAAATGCTCTCACGGGTGACACGTGGTTTCAACAGCCGACACAGCCCCTATGGACTGAGAAATCATCGAGGTACTGTTGTCACGGGTGAGACGTGGATCCCACAGCCGCCAATGCCCCTAAGGAATGCGAAATCATCGACGAACTGCTGTCACGGGTGACGCGTGGATTCCACAGCCAACACAGCCCCTAGGGACTGCGAAATCATCGACCAAATGCTCTCACGGGTGACACGTGGTTTCAATAGCCGACACAGCCCCTAGGGACTGAGAAATCATCGACGAACTGCTCTCACGGGTGACGCGGGATTCCACAACCGAAACTGCCCCTAAGGACTGTGAAATCATCGACGAACTGCTCTCACGGGTGATGCGTGGATGCCACAGCCGACACAGCCCCTAGGGACTGAGAAATCATCGACGTACTACTGTCACGGGTGACGCGTGGATTCCACAGCCGACACAGCTCCTAGGGACTGCGAAATCATCGACGAACTGCTCTCACGGGTGACGCGTGGTTTCAACAGCCGACACAGCCCCTAGGGACTGAGAAATCATCGAGGTACTGTTGTCACGGGTGAGACGTGGACCCCACAGCCGACAATGCCCCTAGGGAGTGTGAAATCATCGACGTACTACTGTCACGGGTGACGCGTGGATTCCACAGCCGACACAACCACTAGGGACTGGGAAATCATCGACGTACTACTATCACGAGTGACGCGGGATTCCACAGCCGACACTGCCCTAGGGACTGTGAAATCATCGACGAACTGCTCTCACGGGTGACGCGTGGATTACACAACCGACACAGCCCCTAGGGAATGCGAAATCATCGACGTACTCCTCTCACGGGTGACGCGTGGATTCTATAGCCTCCACATCCCCTACGGACTGAGAAATCATCGACGAACTACTGTCACGGGTGACGTGTGGATTCCACAGCCAACACAGACCCTAGGGACTGCGAAATCATCGACGAACTGCTCTCACGGGTGACGCGTGGTTTCAACAGCCGACACAGCCCCTAGGGACTGAGAAATCATCGAGGTACTGGTGTCATGGGTGACACGTGGATCCCACAGCCGACAATGCCCCTAGGGACTGTGAAATCATCGACGTACTACTGTCACGGGTGATGCGTGGATTCGACAGCCGAGACAGCCCGTAGGGACTGGGAAATCATCGACGTACTACTGTCACGGGTGACGCGTGGATTCTACAGCCGACACAGCCCCTAGGGACTGCGAAATCATCGACGTACTACTGTCACGGGTGACGCGTGGATTACACAGCCGACACATCCCCCAGGGAATGTGAAATCATCGACGAACTGCTGTCACGGGTGACGCGTGGATTCTATAGCCGCCACATCCCCTACGGACTGAGAAATCATCGACGAACTGCTGTCACTGGTGACGTGTGGATTCCACAGCCAACACAGCCCCTAGGGAAATCATCGACGAACTGCTCTCACGGGTGACGCGTGGTTTCAACAGCCGACACAGCCCCTAGGGACTGAGAAATCATCGAGGTACTGTTGTCACGGGTGAGACGTGGATCCCACAGCCGACAATGCCCGAGGGACTGTGAAATCATCGACGTACTACTGTCACGGGTGACGCGTGGATTCGACAGCCGACACAGCCCCTAGGGACTGAGAAATCATCGACGTACTACTGTCACGGGTGACGCGTGGATTACACAGCCGACACAGCCCCGAGGGAATGCGAAATCATCGACGAACTGCTGTCATGGGTGACGTGTGGATTCGACAGCCGACACAGCCCCTACGGACTGCGAAATCATCGACGAACTGCTGTCACGGGTGACGCGTGGATTCCACAGCCAACACAGCCCCTAGGGACTGCGAAATCATCGACCAAATGCTCTCACGGGTGACACGTGGTTTCAACAGCCGACACAGCCCCTATAGACTGAGAAATCATCGAGGTACTGTTGTCACGGGTGAGACGTGGATCCCACAGCCGCCAATGCCCCTAGGGAATGCGAAATCATCGACGAACTGCTGTCACGGGTGACGCGTGGATTCCACAGCCGACACAGCTCCTAGGGACTGCGAAATCATCGACGAACTGCTCTCACGGGTGACGCGTGGTTTCAACAGCCGACACAGCCCCTAGGGACTGAGAAATCATCGAGGTACTGTTGTCACGGGTGAGACGTGGACCCCACAGCCGACAATGCCCCTAGGGAGTGTGAAATCATCGACGTACTACTGTCACGGGTGACGCGTGGATTCCACAGCCGACACAACCACTAGGGACTGGGAAATCATCGACGTACTACTATCACGAGTGACGCGGGATTCCACAGCCGACACTGCCCTAGGGACTGTGAAATCATCGACGAACTGCTCTCACGGGTGACGCGTGGATTACACAACCGACACAGCCCCTAGGGAATGCGAAATCATCGACGTACTCCTCTCACGGGTGACGCGTGGATTCTATAGCCTCCACATCCCCTACGGACTGAGAAATCATCGACGAACTACTGTCACGGGTGACGTGTGGATTCCACAGCCAACACAGACCCTAGGGACTGCGAAATCATCGACGAACTGCTCTCACGGGTGACGCGTGGTTTCAACAGCCGACACAGCCCCTAGGGACTGAGAAATCATCGAGGTACTGGTGTCATGGGTGACACGTGGATCCCACAGCCGACAATGCCCCTAGGGACTGTGAAATCATCGACGTACTACTGTCACGGGTGATGCGTGGATTCGACAGCCGAGACAGCCCGTAGGGACTGGGAAATCATCGACGTACTACTGTCACGGGTGACGCGTGGATTCTACAGCCGACACAGCCCCTAGGGACTGCGAAATCATCGACGTACTACTGTCACGGGTGACGCGTGGATTACACAGCCGACACATCCCCCAGGGAATGTGAAATCATCGACGAACTGCTGTCACGGGTGACGCGTGGATTCTATAGCCGCCACATCCCCTACGGACTGAGAAATCATCGACGAACTGCTGTCACTGGTGACGTGTGGATTCCACAGCCAACACAGCCCCTAGGGAAATCATCGACGAACTGCTCTCACGGGTGACGCGTGGTTTCAACAGCCGACACAGCCCCTAGGGACTGAGAAATCATCGAGGTACTGTTGTCACGGGTGAGACGTGGATCCCACAGCCGACAATGCCCGAGGGACTGTGAAATCATCGACGTACTACTGTCACGGGTGACGCGTGGATTCGACAGCCGACACAGCCCCTAGGGACTGAGAAATCATCGACGTACTACTGTCACGGGTGACGCGTGGATTACACAGCCGACACAGCCCCGAGGGAATGCGAAATCATCGACGAACTGCTGTCATGGGTGACGTGTGGATTCGACAGCCGACACAGCCCCTACGGACTGCGAAATCATCGACGAACTGCTGTCACGGGTGACGCGTGGATTCCACAGCCAACACAGCCCCTAGGGACTGCGAAATCATCGACCAAATGCTCTCACGGGTGACACGTGGTTTCAACAGCCGACACAGCCCCTATAGACTGAGAAATCATCGAGGTACTGTTGTCACGGGTGAGACGTGGATCCCACAGCCGCCAATGCCCCTAGGGAATGCGAAATCATCGACGAACTGCTGTCACGGGTGACGCGTGGATTCCACAGCCAACACAGCCCCTAGGGACTGCGAAATCATCGACCAAATGCTCTCACGGGTGACACGTGGTTTCAACAGCCGACACAGCCCCTAGGGACTGAGAAATCATCGAGGTACTGTTGTCACGGGTGAGACGTGGATCCCACAGCCGACAATGCCCCTAGGGACTGTGAAATCATCGACGTACTACTGTCACGGGTGACGCGTGGATTCCACAGCCGACACAGCCCCTAGGGACTGAGAAATCATCGACGTACTACTGTCACGGGTGACGCGTGGATTCCATAGCCGACACAGCCCCTAGGGACTGCGAAATCATCGACGAACTGCTCTCACGGGTGACGCGTGGTTTCAACAGCCGACACAGCCCCTAGGGACTGAGAAATCATCGAGGTACTGTTGTCACGGGTGAGACGTGGACCCCACAGCCGACAATGCCCCTAGGGAGTGTGAAATCATCGACGTACTACTGTCACGGGTGACGCGTGGATTCCACAGCCGACACAACCACTAGGGACTGGGAAATCATCGACGTACTACTATCACGGGTGACGCGGGATTCCACAGCCGACACTGCCCTAGGGACTGTGAAATCATCGACGAACTGCTCTCACGGGTGACGCGTGGATTACACAACCGACACAGCCCCTAGGGAATGCGAAATCATCGTCGTACTGCTGTCACGGGTGACGCGTGGATTCTATAGCCTCCACATCCCCTACGGACTGAGAAATCATCGACGAACTACTGTCACGGGTGACGTGTGGATTCCACAGCCAACACAGACCCTAGGGACTGCGAAATCATCGACGAACTGCTCTCACGGGTGATGCGTGGTTTCAACAGCCGACACAGCCCCTAGGGACTGAGAAATCATCGAGGTACTGGTGTCACGGGTGACACGTGGATCCCACAGCCGACAATGCCCTAGGGACTGTGAAATCATCGACGTACTACTGTCACGAGTGACGCGTGGATTCGACAGCCGAGACAGCCCGTAGGGACTGGGAAATCATCGACGTACTACTGTCACGGGTGACGCGTGGATTCTACAGCCGACACAGCCCCTAGGGACTGCGAAATCATCGACGTACTACTGTCACGGGTGACGCGTGGATTACACAGCCGACACATCCCCCAGGGAATGTGAAATCATCGACGAACTGCTGTCACGGGTGACGCGTGGATTCTATAGCCGCCACATCCCCTACGGACTGAGAAATCATCGACGAACTGCTGTCACTGGTGACGTGTGGATTCCACAGCCAACACAGCCCCTAGGGAAATCATCGACGAACTGCTCTCACGGGTGACGCGTGGTTTCAACAGCCGACACAGCCCCTAGGGACTGAGAAATCATCGAGGTACTGTTGTCACGGGTGAGACGTGGATCCCACAGCCGACAATGCCCGAGGGACTGTGAAATCATCGACGTACTACTGTCACGGGTGACGCGTGGATTCGACAGCCGACACAGCCCCTAGGGACTGAGAAATCATCGACGTACTACTGTCACGGGTGACGCGTGGATTACACAGCCGACACAGCCCCGAGGGAATGCGAAATCATCGACGAACTGCTGTCATGGGTGACGTGTGGATTCGACAGCCGACACAGCCCCTACGGACTGCGAAATCATCGACGAACTGCTGTCACGGGTGACGCGTGGATTCCACAGCCAACACAGCCCCTAGGGACTGCGAAATCATCGACCAAATGCTCTCACGGGTGACACGTGCTTTCAACAGCCGACACAGCCCCTAGGGACTGAGAAATCATCGAGGTACTGTTGTCACGGGTGCGACGTGGATCCCACAGCCGACAATGCCCCTAGGGACTGTGAAATCATCGACGTACTACTGTCACGGGTGACGCGTGGATTCTACAGCCGACACAGCCCCTAGGGACTGAGAAATCATCGAGGTACTGTTGTCACGGGTGACACGTGGATCCCACAGCCGACAATGCCCCTAGGGCCTGTGAAATCATCGACGTACTACTGTCACGGGTAACGCGTGGATTCGACAGCCGAGACAGCCCGTAGGGACTGGGAAATCATCGACGTACTACTGTCACGGGTGACGCGTGGATTCTACAGCCGACACAGCCCCTAGGGACTGAGAAATCATCGACGTACTACTGTCACGGGTGACGCGTGGATTACACAGCCGACACATCCCCCAGGGAATGCGAAATCATCGACGAACTGCTGTCACGGGTGACGCGTGGATTCTATAGCCGCCACATCCCCTACGGACTGAGAAATCATCGACGAACTGCTGTCACGGGTGACGCGTGGATTCCACAGCCAACACAGCCCCTAGGGACTGCGAAATCATCGACGAACTGCTCTCACGGGTGACGCGTGGTTTCAACAGCCGACACAGCCCCTAGGGACTGAGAAATCATCGAGGTACTGTTGTCACGGGTGACACGTGGATCCCACAGCCGACAATGCCCCTAGGGACTGTGAAATCATCGACGTACTACTGTCACGGGTGACGCGTGGATTCTACAGCCGACACAGCCCCTAGGGACTGAGAAATCATCGAGGTACTGTTGTCACGGGTGACACGTGGATCCCACAGCCGACAATGCCCCTAGGGCCTGTGAAATCATCGACGTACTACTGTCACGGGTAACGCGTGGATTCGACAGCCGAGACAGCCCGTAGGGACTGGGAAATCATCGACGTACTACTGTCACGGGTGACGCGTGGATTCTACAACCGACACAGCCCCTAGGGACTGAGAAATCATCGACGTACTACTGTCACGGGTGACGCGTGGATTACACAGCCGACACATCCCCCAGGGAATGCGAAATCATCGACGAACTGCTGTCACGGGTGACGCGTGGATTCTATAGCCGCCACATCCCCTACGGACTGAGAAATCATCGACGAACTGCTGTCACGGGTGACGCGTGGATTCCACAGCCAACACAGCCCCTAGGGACTGCGAAATCATCGACGAACTGCTCTCACGGGTGACGCGTGGTTTCAACAGCCGACACAGCCCCTAGGGACTGAGAAATCATCGAGGTACTGTTGTCACGGGTGACACGTGGATCCCACAGCCGACAATGCCCCTAGGGACTGTGAAATCATCGACGTACTACTGTCACGGGTGACGCGTGGATTCTACAGCCGACACAGCCCCTAGGGACTGAGAAATCATCGAGGTACTGTTGTCACGGGTGACACGTGGATCCCACAGCCGACAATGCCCCTAGGGCCTGTGAAATCATCGACGTACTACTGTCACGGGTAACGCGTGGATTCGACAGCCGAGACAGCCCGTAGGGACTGGGAAATCATCGACGTACTACTGTCACGGGTGACGCGTGGATTCTACAACCGACACAGCCCCTAGGGACTGAGAAATCATCGACGTACTACTGTCACGGGTGACGCGTGGATTACACAGCCGACACATCCCCCAGGGAATGCGAAATCATCGACGAACTGCTGTCACGGGTGACGCGTGGATTCTATAGCCGCCACATCCCCTACGGACTGAGAAATCATCGACGAACTGCTGTCACGGGTGACGCGTGGATTCCACAGCCAACACAGCCCCTAGGGACTGCGAAATCATCGACGAACTGCTCTCACGGGTGACGCGTGGTTTCAACAGCCGACACAGCCCCTAGGGACTGAGAAATCATCGAGGTACTGTTGTCACGGGTGACACGTGGATCCCACAGCCGACAATGCCCCTAGGGACTGTGAAATCATCGACGTACTACTGTCACGGGTGACGCGTGGATTCTACAGCCGACACAGCCCCTAGGGACTGAGAAATCATCGAGGTACTGTTGTCACGGGTGACACGTGGATCCCACAGCCGACAATGCCCCTAGGGCCTGTGAAATCATCGACGTACTACTGTCACGGGTAACGCGTGGATTCGACAGCCGAGACAGCCCGTAGGGACTGGGAAATCATCGACGTACTACTGTCACGGGTGACGCGTGGATTCTACAACCGACACAGCCCCTAGGGACTGAGAAATCATCGACGTACTACTGTCACGGGTGACGCGTGGATTACACAGCCGACACATCCCCCAGGGAATGCGAAATCATCGACGAACTGCTGTCACGGGTGACGCGTGGATTCTATAGCCGCCACATCCCCTACGGACTGAGAAATCATCGACGAACTGCTGTCACGGGTGACGCGTGGATTCCACAGCCAACACAGCCCCTAGGGACTGCGAAATCATCGACGAACTGCTCTCACGGGTGACGCGTGGTTTCAACAGCCGACACAGCCCCTAGGGACTGAGAAATCATCGAGGTACTGTTGTCACGGGTGACACGTGGATCCCACAGCCGACAATGCCCCTAGGGACTGTGAAATCATCGACGTACTACTGTCACGGGTGACGCGTGGATTCGACAGCCGAGACAGCCCGTCGGGACTGGGAAATCATCGACGTACTACTGTCACGGGTGACGCGTGGATTCTACAGCCGACACAGCCCCTAGGGACTGAGAAATCATCGACGTACTACTGTCACGGGTGACGCGTGGATTACACAGCCGACACATCCCCAGGGAATGCGAAATCATCGACGAACTGCTGTCACGGGTGACGCGTGGATTCTATAGCCTCCACATCCCCTACGGACTGAGAAATCATCGACGAACTGCTGTCACGGGTGACGCGTGGATTCCACAGCCAACACAGCCCCTAGGGAATGCGAAATCATCGACGAACTGCTCTCACGGGTGACGCGTGGTTTCAACAGCCGACACAGCCCCTAGGGACTGAGAAATCATCGAGGTACTGTTGTCACGGGTGACACGTGGATCCCACAGCCGACAATGCCCCTAGGGACTGTGAAATCATCGACGTACTACTGTCACGGGTGACGCGTGGATTCGACAGCCGAGACAGCCCGTCGGGACTGGGAAATCATCGACGTACTACTGTCACGGGTGACGTGTGGATTCGACAGCCGACACAGCCCCTACGGACTGCGAAATCATCGACGAACTGCTGTCACGGGTGACGCGTGGATTCCACAGCCAACACAGCCCCTAGGGACTGCGAAATCATCGACCAAATGCTCTCACGGGTGACACGTGGTTTCAACAGCCGACACAGCCCCTAGGGACTGAGAAATCATCGAGGTACTGTTGTCACGGGTGAGACGTGGATCCCACAGCCGACAATGCCCCTAGGGCCTGTGAAATCATCGACGTACTACTGTCACGGGTGACGCGTGGATTCTACAGCCGACACAGCCCCTAGGGATTGAGAAATCATCGAGGTACTGTTGTCACGGGTGACACGTGGATCCCACAGCCGACAATGCCCCTAGGGACTGTGAAATCATCGACGTACTACTGTCACGGGTGACGCGTGGATTCTACAGCCGACACAGCCCCTAGGGACTGAGAAATCATCGACGTACTACTGTCACGGGTGACGCGTGGATTACACAGCCGACACATCCCCTAGGGACTGCCAAATCATCGACGAACTGCTGTCACGGGTGACGCGTGGATTCTATAGCCGCCACATCCCCTACGGACTGAGAAATCATCGACGAACTGCTGTCACGGGTGACGCGTGGATTCCACAGCCAACACAGCCCCTAGGGACTGCGAAATCATCGACGAACTGCTCTCACGGGTGACTCGTGGTTTCAACAGCCGACACAGCCCCTAGGGACTGAGAAATCATCGAGTTTCTACTGTCACGGGTGAGACGTGGATCCCACAGCCGACACTGCCCCAGGGAATGCCAAATCATCGACGTACTACTGTCACGGGTGACGCGTGGATTCTATAGCCGCCACAGCCCCTAAGGACTGCGAAATCATCGACGAACTGCTGTCACGGGTGACGCGTGGATTCCACAGCCCACACAGCCCCTAGGGACTGCGAAATCATCGACGAACTGCTCTCACGGGTGACGCGTGGTTTCAACAGCCGACACAGCCCTAGGGACTGAGAAATCATCGAGGTACTATTGTCACGGGTGAGACGTGGATCCCACAGCCGACAATGCCCCTAGGGCCTGTGAAATCATCGACGTACTACTGTCACGGGTGACGCGTGGATTCGACAGCCGACACAGCCCCTAGGGACTGAGAAATCATCGACGTACTACTGTCACGGGTGACGCGTGGATTCCACAGCCGACACAGCCCTAGGGACTGCGAAATCATCGACGAACTGCTCTCACGGGTGACGCGTGGTTTCAACAGCCGACACAACCCCTAGAGACTGAGAAATCATCGAGGTACTGTTGTCACGGGTGAGACGTGGATCCCACAGCCGACAATGCCCTAGGAACTGAGAAATCATCGACGTACTACTGTCACGGGTGACGCGTGGATTACACAGCCGACACAGCCCGTAGGGAATGCGAAATCATCGACGAACTGCTGTCAGGGGTGACGTGTGGATTCGACAGCCGACACAGCCCCTACGGACTGCGAAATCATCGACGAACTGCTGTCACGGGTGACGCGTGGATTCCACAGCCAACACAGCCCCTAGGGACTGCGAAATCATCGACCAAATGCTCTCATGGGTGACACGTGGTTTCAACAGCCGACACAGCCCCTAGGGACTGAGAAATCATCGAGGTACTGGTGTCACCGGTGAGACGTGGATCCCACAGCCGACAATGCCCCTAGGGACTGTGAAATCATCGACGTACTACTGTCACGGGTGACGCGTGGATTCGACAGCCGAGACAGCCCGTAGGGACTGGGAAATCATCGACGTACTACTGTCACGGGTGACGCGTGGATTCTACAGCCGACACAGCCCCTAGGGACTGAGAAATCATCGACGTACTACTGTCACGGGTGACGCGTGGATTACACAGCCAACACATCCCCCAGGGAATGCGAAATCATCGACGAACTGCTGTCAGGGGTGACGTGTGGATTCGACAGCCAACACAGCCCCTACGGACTGCGAAATCATCGACGAACTGCTGTCACGGGTGACGCGTGGATTCCACAGCCAACACAGCCCCTAGGGACTGCGAAATCATCGACCAAATGCTCTCACGGGTGACACGTGGTTTCAACAGCCGACACAGCCCCTAGGGACTGAGAAATCATCGAGGTACTGTTGTCACGGGTGAGACGTGGATCCCACAGCCGACAATGCCCCTAGGGACTGTGAAATCATCGACGTACTACTGTCACGGGTGACGCGTGGATTCCACAGCCGACACAGCCCCTAGGGACTGCGAAATCATCGACGAACTGCTCTCACGGGTGACGCGTGGTTTCAACAGCCGACACAGCCCCTAGAGACTGAGAAATCATCGAGGTACTGTTGTCACAGGTGATACGTGGATCCCACAGCCGACAATGCCCCTAGGGACTGTGAAATCATCGACGTACGACTGTCACGGGTGAGGCGTGGATTCGACAGCCGATACAGCCCGTAGGGACTGAGAAATCATCGACGTACTGCTGTCACGGGTAACGCGTGGATTCGACAGCCGCCACAGCCCCTAGGGACTGAGAAATCATCGACGTACTCCTGTCACGGGTGACGCGTGGATTCCACAGCCGACACAGCCCCTAGGGACTGCGAAATCATCGACGAACTGCTCTCACGGGTGACGCGGGATTCCACAGCCGACACTGCCCTAGGGACAGTGAAATCATCGACGAACTGCTCTCACGGGTGACGCGTGGATTACACAGCCGACACAGCCCCTAGGGAATGTGAAATCATCGACGTACTGCTGTCACGGGTGACGCGTGGATTCTAGAGCCGCCACATCCCCTACGGATTGAGAAATCATCGACGAACTACTGTCACGGGTGACGCGTGGATTCCACAGCCAACACAGCCCCTAGGGACTGCGAAATCATCGACGAACTGCTCTCACGGGTGACGCGTGGTTTCAACAGCCGACACAGCCCCTAGGGACTGAGAAATCATCGAGGTACTGTTGTCACGGGTGACACGTGGATCCCACAGCCGACAATGCCCCTAGGGACTGTGAAATCATCGACGTACTACTGTCACGGGTGACGCGTGGATTCGACAGCCGAGACAGCCCGTCGGGACTGGGAAATCATCGACGTACTACTGTCACGGGTGACGTGTGGATTCGACAGCCGACACAGCCCCTACGGACTGCGAAATCATCGACGAACTGCTGTCACGGGTGACGCGTGGATTCCACAGCCAACACAGCCCCTAGGGACTGCGAAATCATCGACCAAATGCTCTCACGGGTGACACGTGGTTTCAACAGCCGACACAGCCCCTAGGGACTGAGAAATCATCGAGGTACTGTTGTCACGGGTGAGACGTGGATCCCACAGCCGACAATGCCCCTAGGGCCTGTGAAATCATCGACGTACTACTGTCACGGGTGACGCGTGGATTCTACAGCCGACACAGCCCCTAGGGATTGAGAAATCATCGAGGTACTGTTGTCACGGGTGACACGTGGATCCCACAGCCGACAATGCCCCTAGGGACTGTGAAATCATCGACGTACTACTGTCACGGGTGACGCGTGGATTCTACAGCCGACACAGCCCCTAGGGACTGAGAAATCATCGACGTACTACTGTCACGGGTGACGCGTGGATTACACAGCCGACACATCCCCTAGGGACTGCCAAATCATCGACGAACTGCTGTCACGGGTGACGCGTGGATTCTATAGCCGCCACATCCCCTACGGACTGAGAAATCATCGACGAACTGCTGTCACGGGTGACGCGTGGATTCCACAGCCAACACAGCCCCTAGGGACTGCGAAATCATCGACGAACTGCTCTCACGGGTGACTCGTGGTTTCAACAGCCGACACAGCCCCTAGGGACTGAGAAATCATCGAGTTTCTACTGTCACGGGTGAGACGTGGATCCCACAGCCGACACTGCCCCAGGGAATGCCAAATCATCGACGTACTACTGTCACGGGTGACGCGTGGATTCTATAGCCGCCACAGCCCCTAAGGACTGCGAAATCATCGACGAACTGCTGTCACGGGTGACGCGTGGATTCCACAGCCCACACAGCCCCTAGGGACTGCGAAATCATCGACGAACTGCTCTCACGGGTGACGCGTGGTTTCAACAGCCGACACAGCCCTAGGGACTGAGAAATCATCGAGGTACTATTGTCACGGGTGAGACGTGGATCCCACAGCCGACAATGCCCCTAGGGCCTGTGAAATCATCGACGTACTACTGTCACGGGTGACGCGTGGATTCGACAGCCGACACAGCCCCTAGGGACTGAGAAATCATCGACGTACTACTGTCACGGGTGACGCGTGGATTCCACAGCCGACACAGCCCTAGGGACTGCGAAATCATCGACGAACTGCTCTCACGGGTGACGCGTGGTTTCAACAGCCGACACAACCCCTAGAGACTGAGAAATCATCGAGGTACTGTTGTCACGGGTGAGACGTGGATCCCACAGCCGACAATGCCCTAGGGACTGAGAAATCATCGACGTACTACTGTCACGGGTGACGCGTGGATTACACAGCCGACACAGCCCGTAGGGAATGCGAAATCATCGACGAACTGCTGTCAGGGGTGACGTGTGGATTCGACAGCCGACACAGCCCCTACGGACTGCGAAATCATCGACGAACTGCTGTCACGGGTGACGCGTGGATTCCACAGCCAACACAGCCCCTAGGGACTGCGAAATCATCGACCAAATGCTCTCATGGGTGACACGTGGTTTCAACAGCCGACACAGCCCCTAGGGACTGAGAAATCATCGAGGTACTGGTGTCACCGGTGAGACGTGGATCCCACAGCCGACAATGCCCCTAGGGACTGTGAAATCATCGACGTACTACTGTCACGGGTGACGCGTGGATTCGACAGCCGAGACAGCCCGTAGGGACTGGGAAATCATCGACGTACTACTGTCACGGGTGACGCGTGGATTCTACAGCCGACACAGCCCCTAGGGACTGCGAAATCATCGACGTACTACTGTCACGGGTGACGCGTGGATTACACAGCCAACACATCCCCCAGGGAATGCGAAATCATCGACGAACTGCTGTCAGGGGTGACGTGTGGATTCGACAGCCAACACAGCCCCTACGGACTGCGAAATCATCGACGAACTGCTGTCACGGGTGACGCGTGGATTCCACAGCCAACACAGCCCCTAGGGACTGCGAAATCATCGACCAAATGCTCTCACGGGTGACACGTGGTTTCAACAGCCGACACAGCCCCTAGGGACTGAGAAATCATCGAGGTACTGTTGTCACGGGTGAGACGTGGATCCCACAGCCGACAATGCCCCTAGGGACTGTGAAATCATCGACGTACTACTGTCACGGGTGACGCGTGGATTCCACAGCCGACACAGCCCCTAGGGACTGCGAAATCATCGACGAACTGCTCTCACGGGTGACGCGTGGTTTCAACAGCCGACACAGCCCCTAGAGACTGAGAAATCATCGAGGTACTGTTGTCACAGGTGATACGTGGATCCCACAGCCGACAATGCCCCTAGGGACTGTGAAATCATCGACGTACGACTGTCACGGGTGAGGCGTGGATTCGACAGCCGATACAGCCCGTAGGGACTGAGAAATCATCGACGTACTGCTGTCACGGGTAACGCGTGGATTCGACAGCCGCCACAGCCCCTAGGGACTGAGAAATCATCGACGTACTCCTGTCACGGGTGACGCGTGGATTCCACAGCCGACACAGCCCCTAGGGACTGCGAAATCATCGACGAACTGCTCTCACGGGTGACGCGGGATTCCACAGCCGACACTGCCCTAGGGACAGTGAAATCATCGACGAACTGCTCTCACGGGTGACGCGTGGATTACACAGCCGACACAGCCCCTAGGGAATGTGAAATCATCGACGTACTGCTGTCACGGGTGACGCGTGGATTCTAGAGCCGCCACATCCCCTACGGATTGAGAAATCATCGACGAACTACTGTCACGGGTGACGCGTGGATTCCACAGCCAACACAGCCCCTAGGGACTGCGAAATCATCGACGAACTGCTCTCACGGGTGACGCGTGGTTTCAACAGCCGACACAGCCCCTAGAGACTGAGAAATCATCGAGGTACTGTTGTCACAGTTGATACGTGGATCCCACAGCCGACAATGCCCCTATGGACTGTGAAATCATCGACGTACGACTGTCACGGGTGACGCGTGAATTCGACAGCCGATACAGCCCTTAGGGACTGAGAAATCATCGACGTACTGCTGTCACGGGTAACGCGTGGATTCGACAGCCGCTACAGCTCCTAGGGACTGAGAAATCATCGACGTACTCCTGTCACGGGTGACGCGTGGATTCCACAGTCGACACAGCCCCTAGGGACTGGGAAATCATCGACGTACTACTATCACGGGTGACGCGGGATTCCGCAGCCGACACTGCCCTAGGGACTGTGAAATCATCGACGAACTGCTCTCACGGGTGACGCGTGGATTACACAGCCGACACAGCCCCTAGGGAATGCGAAATCATCGACGTACTGCTGTCACGGGTGACGCGTGGATTCTACAGCCGCCACATCCCCTACGGACTGAGAAATCATCGACGAACTACTGTCACGGGTGACGCGTGGATTCCACAGCCAACAGAGCCCCTAGGGACTGCGAAATCATCGACGAACTGCTCTCACGGGTGACGCGTGGTTTCAACAGCCGACATAGCCCCTAGAGACTGAGAAATCATCGAGGTACTGTTGTCACAGGTGATACGTGGATCCCACAGCCGACAATGCCCCTAGGGACTGTGAAATCATCGACGTACGACTGTCACGGGTGACGCGTGGATTCGACAGCCGATACAGCCCTTAGGGACTGAGTAATCATCGACGTACTGCTGTTAGGGTGACGCGTGGATTCGACAGCCGCCACAGCCCCTAGGGACTGAGAAATCATCGACGTACTCCTGTCACGGGTGACGCGTGGATTCCACAGCCGACACAGCCCCTAGGGACTGGGAAATCATCGACGTACTACTATCACGGGTGACGCGGGATTCCGCAGCCGACACTGCCCTAGGGACTGTGAAATCATCGACGAACTGCTCTCACGGGTGACGCGTGGATTACACAGCCGACACAGCCCCTAGGAAATGCAAAATCATCGACGTACTGCTGTCACGGGTGACGCGTGGATTCTATAGCCGCCACATCCCCTACGGACTGAGAAATCATCGACGAACTGCTGTCACGGGTGACGCGTGGATTCCACAGCCGATACAGCCCCTAGGGAATGCGAAATCATCGACAAAATGCTCTCACGGGTGACGAGAGGTTTCAACAGCCGACACAGCTCCTAGGGACTGAGAAATCATCGACGAACTGCTGTCACGGGTGACGCGTGGATTCGACAGCCGACACAGCCCCTAGGGACTGAGAAATCATCGACGTACTACTGTCACGGGTGACGCGTGGATTCCACAGCCGACACAGCCCCTAGGGACTGGGAAATCATCGACATACTACTATCACGGGTGACGCGGGATTCCACAGCAGACACAGCCCCTAGGGACTGCGAAATCATCGACCAAATGCTCTCACGGGTGACACGTTGTTTGAACAGCTGACACAGCCCCTAGGGACTGAGAAATCATCGACGAACTGCTGTCACCAGTGACCCGTGGATTCGACAGCCGACACTGCCCCTAGGGACCTAGAAATCATCGACGAACTGCTCTCACGGGAGACGCGTGATTCCACAGCCAACAGAACCCCTAGGGACTGTGAAATCATCGACGAACTGCACTCACGGGTGACGCGTGGATTACACAGCCGACACAGCCCCTAGGGACTGGGAAATCATCGACGTACTGCTGTCACGGGTGACGCGTGGATTCCACAGCCGATACAGCCCCTAGGGAATGCGAAATCATCGACAAAATGCTCTCACGGGTGACGAGAGGTTTCAACAGCCGACACAGCTCCTAGGGACTGAGAAATCATCGACGAACTGCTGTCACGGGTGACGCGTGGATTCGACAGCCGACACAGCCCCTAGGGACTGAGAAATCATCGACGTACTACTGTCACGGGTGACGCGTGGATTCCACAGCCGACACAGCCCCTAGGGACTGGGAAATCATCGACATACTACTATCACGGGTGACGCGGGATTCCACAGCAGACACAGCCCCTAGGGACTGCGAAATCATCGACCAAATGCTCTCACGGGTGACACGTTGTTTCAACAGCCGACACAGCCCCTAGGGACTGAGAAATCATCGACGAACTGCTGTCACCAGTGACCCGTGGATTCGACAGCCGACACTGCCCCTAGGGACCTAGAAATCATCGACGAACTGCTCTCACGGGAGACGCGTGATTCCACAGCCAACAGAACCCCTAGGGACTGTGAAATCATCTACGAACTGCACTCACGGGAGACGCGTGGATTCGACAGCCGACACAGCCCCTAGGGCCTGAGAAATCATCGACGTACTCCTGTCACGGGTGACGCGTGTATTCCACAGCCGACACAGCCCCTAGGGACTGTGAAATCATCGACGAACTGCTCTCACGGGTGACGCATGGATTCGACAGCCGACACAGCCCTATGGACTGAGAAATCATCGACGAACTATTGTCACGGGTGACATTCTACAGCCGACACAGCCCCTAGGGACTGACAAATCATCGACGTACTACTGTCACGGGTGACGCGTGGATTACACAGCCGACACAGCACCTAGGGACTTAGAAATCATCGACGAACTGCTCTCACGGGTGACGCGTGGATTCCATAGCCAACAGAGCCCCTAGGGACTGCGAAATCATCGACGAACTGCACTCACGGGTGACGCGTGGATTCCACAGCCGACACAGCCCCACGGGACTGTGAAATCATCGACGAACTGCTCTCACGGGTGACGCGTGGATTCGACAGCCGACACAGCCCTATGGACTGAGAAATCATCGACGAACTATTGTCACGGGTGACATTCTACAGCCGACACAGCCCCTAGGGACTGGGAAATCATCGACGTACTGCTGTCACGGGTGACGCGTGGATTCCACAACCGACACAGCCCCTAGGGACTGCGAAATCATCGACCAAATACTCTCACGGGACACGCGTTGATTCCACAGCCAACACAGCCCCTAGGGACTGACAAATCATCGACGTACTACTGTCACGGGTGACGCGTGGATTACACAGCCGACACAGCCCTTAGGGATTGGGAAATCATCGACGTACTGCTGTCACGTGTGACGCGTGGATTCCACAGCCGACACAGCCCCTAGGGACTGCGAAATCATCGACCAAATACTCTCACGGGAGACGCGTGGATTCCACAGCCAACAGAGCCCCTAGGGACTGTGAAATCATCGACGAACTGCACTCACGGGTGACGCGTGTATTACACAACCGACACAGCCCCTAGGGACTTAGAAATCATCGACGAACTGCTCTCACGGGAGACGCGTGGATTCCATAGCCAACAGAGCCCCTAGGGACTGTCAAATCATCGACGAACTGCACTCACTGGTGACGCGTGGATTACACAGCCGACACAGCCCCTAGGGACTTAGAAATCATCGACGAACTGCTCTCACGGGAGACGCGTGGATTCCACAGCCAACACAGCCCCTAGGGCCTGAGAAATCATCGACGTACTCCTGTCACGGGTGACGCGTGGATTCCACAGCCGACACAGCCCCTAGGGACTGTGAAATCATCGACGAACTGCTCTCACGGGTGACGCGTGGAATCAATAGCCGACACAGCCCTATGGACTGAGAAATCATCGACGAACTATTGTCACGGGTGACATTCTACAGCCGACACAGCCCCTAGGGACTGACAAATCATCGACGTACTACTGTCACGGGTGACGCGTGGATTACACAGCCGACACAGCCCCTAGGGACTGTGAAATCATCGATGAACTGCTCTCACGGGTGACGCGGGATTCCACAACCGAAACTGCCCCTACGGACTGTGAAATCATCCACGAACTGCTCTCACGAGTGGCGCGTGGATTCGACAGCCGACACAGCCCCTACAGACTGAGAAATCATCGACGAACTGCTCTCACGGGTGCCGCGTGGATTCCACAGGCGACACAGCCCCTAGGGACTGAGAAATCATCGAGGTACTACTGTCACGAGTGACGCGTGGATTCTAAAGCCGACACCGCCCCTAGGGACTGAGAAATCATCGACGAACTGCTCTCACAGGTGACGCGGGATTCCACAACCGAAACTGCCCCTAGGGACTGTGAAATCATCGACGAACTACTCTCACTGGTGACACGTGGATTCCACAGCCGACACAGCCCCTAGGGACTGGGAAATCATCGACGTACTGCTGTCACGGGTGACGCTTGGATTCCACAGCCGACACAGCCCCTAGGGACTGCGAAATCATCGACCAAATACTCTCACGGGTGACGCGTGGATTCGACAGCCGACACAGCCCGTAGGGACTGAGAAATCATCGAGGTACTACTGTCACGGGTGACACATGGATCCCAAAGCCGACATATCCCTTAGGGACTGAGAAATCATCGACAAAGTGCTCTCATGGGTGACGCGTGTATTCGACACCCGACACAGCCCCTAGGGACTGAGAAATCAACGACAAACTGCTGTCACGGGTGACGTGTGGATTCAACAACCGACAAAG
This sequence comes from Populus nigra, assembly GCF_951802175.1. NCBI lineage: Eukaryota > Viridiplantae > Streptophyta > Magnoliopsida > Malpighiales > Salicaceae > Populus > Populus nigra. The sequence goes on along the minus strand of NC_084855.1, from coordinate 19,002,951 downwards.
CCCTTAGAAACCTAGAAATCATCGACGAACAGCTCTCACGGGTGATGCATGGATTCAACACCCGACACAGCACCTAGGGACTGAGAAATCATCGACGAACTACTATCACGGGTGACGCGGGATTCCACAGCCGATACTGCCCCTAGGGCCTGTGAAATCATCGACGAACAGCTCTCACAGGGGGCGCGTGGATTCGACAGCCGACACAGCCCCTACGGACTGAGAAATCATCGACGAAATACTGTCACAGGTGACATTCTACTGTCACGGGTGACATTCTACAGCCGACATAGCCCCTAGGGACTGAGAAATCATCGACGAACTACTCTCATGGGTGACGGGTGGATTCCACAGCCCCTAGGGACTGGGAAATCATCGACGTACTGCTGTCACGGGTGACGCGTGGATTCGACAGCCGACACAGCCCCTAGGGACTGAGAAATCATCGAGGTACTACTGTCACGAGTGACGCGTGGATTCTAAAGCCGACACCGCCCCTAGAGACTGAGAAATCATCGACGAATTGCTTTCACAGGTGACGCGGGATTCCACAACCGAAACTGCCCCGAGGGACTGTGAAATCATCGACGAAATGCTCTCACTGCTGACGCGTGGATTCCACAGCCGACAGAGCCCCTAGGGACTGAGAAATCATCGACGAACTGCTCTCACGGGTGACGCGGGATTCCACAACCAAAACTGTCCCTACGGACTGTGAAATCATCCACGAACTGCTCTCACGAGTGGCGCGTGGATTCGACAGCCGACACAGCCCCTACGGACTGACAAATCATCGACGAACTTCTCTCACGGGTGCCGCGTGGATTCCACAGCCGACACAGCCCCAAGGGATTGAGAAATCATCGACGAACTGCTCTATACGGGTGATGCGTGGATTCAACAGCCGACACAGCCCTTAGAAACTGAGAAATCATCGACAAACTGCTCTCACGGGTGACGAGTGCAATCGACAGCTAACACAGCCCCAAGGGACTGAGAAATCATCGACGAACTGCTCTCTACGGGTGATGTGTGGATTCAACAATCGACACAGCCCTTAGAAACTGAGAAATCATCGACAAACTGCTCTCACGGGTGACGAGTGCACTCGACAGCTGACACAGCCCCTAGGGACTGACAAATCATCGACGTACTACTATCACGGGTGACGCGGGATTCCACAGCCGACACTGCCCCTAGGGATTGTGAAATCAATGACAAACTGCTCTCACGGGTGGCGCGTGGATTCGACAGCCGACACAGCCCTACAGACTGAGAAATCATTGACGAACTACTGTCACGGGTGACATTCTACAGGAGACACAGCCCCTAGGGACTGAGAAATCATCGACGAACTGCTCTCACGGGTGACGCGTGGATTCCACAGCCCCTAGGGACTGGGAAATCATCGACGTACTGCTGTCACGGGTGACGCGTGGATTCGACAGCCGACACAGCCCCTAGGGACTGAGAAATCATCGAGGTACTACTGTCACGAGTGACGCGTGGATTCTAAAGCCGACACCGCCCCTAAGGACTGTGAAATCATCGACGAACTGCTCTCACGGGTGATGCGTGGATTCAACAGCCGACACAGCCCTTAGAAACTGAGAAATCATCGACAAACTGCTCTTACGGGTGACAAGTGCAATCGACAGCTGACACAGCCCCTAGGGACTGAGAAATCATCGACGTACTACTATCACGGGTGACGCGGGATTCCACAGCCAACACTGCCCCTAGGGATTGTGAAATCATGGACGAACTGCTCTCACGGGTGGCTCGTGGATTCGTTAGCCGACACAGCCCTACAGCCTGAGAAATCATTGATGAACTACTGTCACGGGTGACATTCTACAGGAGACACAGCCCCTAGGGACTGAGAAATCATCGACGAACTGCTCTCAAGGGTGACGCGTGGATTCGACATTCGACACAGCCCCTACGGACTGAGAAATCATCGATGAACTACTGTCACGGGTGACATTCTACAGCCGACACAGCCCCTAGGGACTGAGAAATCATCGACGAACTACTGTCACGAGTGACCCGTGGATTCGACAGCCGACACCGCCCCTAAGGACGTAGAAATCATCGACGAACTGCTCTCTTTGGTAACGCGTGGATTCCACAGCCGACAGAGCCCCTAGGGACTGAGAAATCATCGACGAACTGCTCTCACGGGTGACGCGGGATTCCACAACCGAAACTGCCCCTAAGGACTGTGAAATCATCGACGAACTGCTCTCACGGGTGATGCGTGGATTCAACAGCCGACACAGCCCTTAGAAACTGAGAAATCATCGACAAACTGCTCTTACGGGTGACAAGTGCAATCGACAGCTGACACAGCCCCTAGGGACTGAGAAATCATCGACGTACTACTATCACGGGTGACGCGGGATTCCACAGCCAACACTGCCCCTAGGGATTGTGAAATCATGGACGAACTGCTCTCACGGGTGGCGCGTGGATTCGTTAGCCGACACAGCCCTACAGCCTGAGAAATCATTGATGAACTACTGTCACGGGTGACATTCTACAGGAGACACAGCCCCTAGGGACTGAGAAATCATCGAAGAACTGCTCTCAAGGGTGACGCGTGGATTCGACATCCGACACAGCCCCTACGGACTGAGAAATCATCGATGAACTACTGTCACGGGTGACATTCTACAGCCGACACAGCCCCTAGGGACTGAGAAATCATCGACGAACTGCTGTCACGAGTGACTCGTGGATTCGACAGCCGACACCGCCCCTAATGACTTAGAAATCATCGACGAACTGCTCTCTTTGGTGACGCGTGGATTCCACAGCCGACAGAGCCCCTAGGGACTGAGAAATCATCGACAAACTGCTCTCACGGGTGACGCGGGATTCCACAACCGAAACTGCCCCTAAGGACTGTGAAATCATCGACAAACTGCTCTCACGGGTGATGCGTGGATTCAACAGCCGACACAGCCCTTAGAAACTGAGAAATCATCGACAAACTGCTCTCACGGGTGACGAGTGCAATCGACAGCTGACACAGCCCCTAGGGACTGAGAAATCATCGACGTACTACTATCACGGGTGACGCGGGATTCCACAGCCCACACTGCCCCTAGGGATTGTGAAATCATGGACGAACTGCTCTCACGGGTGGAGCGTGGATTCGACAGCCGACACAGCCCTACAGCCTGAGAAATCATTGATGAACTACTGTCACGGGTGACATTCTACAGGAGACACAGCCCCTAGGGACTGAGAACTCATCGACGAACTGCTCTCAAGGGTGACGCGTGGATTCGACATCCGACACAGCCCCTACGGACTGAGAAATCATCGATGAACTACTGTCACGGGTGACATTCTACAGCCGACACAGCCCCTAGGGACTGAGAAATCATCGACGAACTGCTGTCACGAGTGACCCGTGGATTCGACAGCCGACACCGCCCCTAAGGACTTAGAAATCATCGACGAACTGCTCTCTTTGGTGACGCGTGGATTCCACAGCCGACAGAGCCCCTAGGGACTGAGAAATCATCGACAAACTGCTCTCACGGGTGACGCGGGATTCCACAACCGAAACTGCCCCTAAGGACTGTGAAATCATCGACAAACTGCTCTCACGGGTGATGCGTGGATTCAACAGCCGACACAGCCCTTAGAAACTGAGAAATCATCGACAAACTGCTCTCACGGGTGACGAGTGCAATCGACAGCTGACACAGCCCCTAGGGACTGAGAAATCATCGACGTACTACTATCACGGGTGACGCGGGATTCCACAGCCCACACTGCCCCTAGGGATTGTGAAATCATGGACGAACTGCTCTCACGGGTGGAGCGTGGATTCGACAGCCGACACAGCCCTACAGCCTGAGAAATCATTGATGAACTACTGTCACGGGTGACATTCTACAGGAGACACAGCCCCTAGGGACTGAGAAATCATCGACGAACTGCTCTCAAGGGTGACGCGTGGATTCGACATCCGACACAGCCCCTACGGACTGAGAAATCATCGATGAACTACTGTCACGGGTGACATTCTACAGCCGACACTGCCCCTAGGGACTTAGAAATCATCGACGAACTGCTCTCACGGGTGACCCGTGGATTCGACTGCCGACACAGCCCCTAAACACTGAGAAATCAATGACGAACTGCTGTCACGGGTGACGCGTGGATTCCACAGCCGATAGAGCCCCTAGGGACTGAGAAATCATCGACGAACTGCTGTAACGAGTGACACGTGGATTCGACAGCCGACACTGCCCCTACGGACTGAGAAATCATCGATGAACTACTGTCACGGGTGACATTCTACAGCCGACACAGCCCCTAGGGACTGAGAAATCATCGACGAACTACTGTCACGAGTGACCCGTGGATTCGACAGCCGACACCGCCCCTAAGGACTTAGAAATCATCGACGAACTGCTCTTTTTGGTGACGCGTGGATTCCACAGCCGACAGAGCCCCTAGGGACTGAAAATCATCGACAAACTACTCTCACGGGTGACGCGGGATTCCACAACCGAAACTGCCCCTAAGGACTGTGAAATCATCGACGAACTGCTCTCACGGGTGATGCGTGGATTCAACAGCCGACACAGCCCTTAGAAACTGAGAAATCATCGACAAACTGCTCTCACGGGTGACAAGTGCAATCGACAGCTGACACAGCCCCTAGGGACTGAGAAATCATCGACGTACTACTATCACGGGTGACGCGGGATTCCACAGCCCACACTGCCCCTAGGGATTGTGAAATCATGGACGAACTGCTCTCACGGGTGGCGCGTGGATTCGACAGCCGACACAGCCCTACAGCCTGAGAAATCATTGATGAACTACTGTCACGGGTGACATTCTACAGGAGACACAGCCCCTAGGGACTGAGAAATCATCGACGAACTGCTCTCAAGGGTGACGCGTGGATTCGACATCCGACACAGCCCCTACGGACTGAGAAATCATCGATGAACTACTGTCACGGGTGACATTCTACAGCCGACACTGCCCCTAGGGACTTAGAAATCATCGACGAACTGCTCTCACGGGTGACCCGTGGATTCGACTGCCGACACAGCCCCTAAACACTGAGAAATCAATGACGAACTGCTGTCACGGGTGACGCGTGGATTCCACAGCCGATAGAGCCCCTAGGGACTGAGAAATCATCGACGAACTGCTGTAACGAGTGACACGTGGATTCGACAGCCGACACTGCCCCTACGGACTGAGAAATCATCGATGAACTACTGTCACGGGTGACATTCTACAGCCGACACAGCCCCTAGGGACTGAGAAATCATCGACGAACTGCTGTCACGAGTGACCCGTGGATTCGACAGCCGACACCGCCCCTAAGGACTTAGAAATCATCGACGAACTGCTCTCTACGGGTGATACGTGGATTCAACAGCCCTTAGAAACTGAGAAATCATCGACAAACTGCTCTTACGGGTGACGAGTGCAATCGACAGCTGACACAGCCCCAAGGGACTGTGAAATCATCGACGAACTGCTCTCACGGGTGATGCGTGGATTCAACAGCCGACACAGCCCTTAGAAACTGAGAAATCATCGACAAACTGCTCTCAAGGGTGACGAGTGCAATCGACAGCTGACACAGCCCCAAGGGACTGAGAAATCATCGACGAACTGCTCTCTACGGGTGATGTGTGGATTCAACAGCCGACACAGCCCTTAGAAACTGAGAAATCATCGACAAACTGCTCTCACGGGTGACGAGTGCACTCGACAGCTGACACAGCCCCTAGGGACTGAGAAATCATCGACGTACTACTATCACGGGTGACGCGGGATTCCACAGCCGACACTGCCCCTAGGGATTGTGAAATCATTGACAAACTGCTCTCACGGGTGGCGCGTGGATTCGACAGCCGACACAGCCCTACAGACTGAGAAATCATGGACGAACTACTGTCACGGGTGACATTCTACAGGAGACACAGCCCCTAGGGACTGAGAAATCATCGATGAACTACTGTCACGGGTGACATTCTACAGCCGACACTGCCCCTAGGGACTTAGAAATCATCGACGAACTGCTGTCACGAGTGACCCGTGGATTCGACAGCCGACACCGCCCCTAAGGACTTAGAACTCATCGACGAACTGCTCTCTTTGGTGACGCGTGGATTCCACAGCCGACAGAGCCCCTAGGGACTGAGAAATCATCGACAAACTGCTCTCACGGGTGACGCGGGATTCCACAACCGAAACTGCCCCTAAGGACTGTGAAATCATCGACGAACTGCTCTCACGGGTGATGCGTGGATTCAACAGCCGACACAGCCCTTAGAAACTGAGAAATCATCGACAAACTGCTCTCACGGGTGACGAGTGCAATCGACAGCTGACACAGCCCCTAGGGACTGAGAAATCATCGACGTACTACTATCACGGGTGACGCGGGATTCCACAGCCCACACTGCCCCTAGGGATTGTGAAATCATGGACGAACTGCTCTCACGGGTGGCGCGTGGATTCGACAGCCGACACAGTCCTACAGCCTGAGAAATCATTGATGAACTACTGTCACGGGTGACATTCTACAGGAGACACAGCCCCTAGGGACTGATAAATCATCGACGAACTGCTCTCAAGGGTGACGCGTGGATTCGACATCCGACACAGCCCCTACGGACTGAGAAATCATCGATGAACTACTGTCACGGGTGACATTCTACAGCCGACACTGCCCCTAGGGACTTAGAAATCATCGACGAACTGCTCTCACGGGTGACCCGTGGATTCGACTGCCGACACAGCCCCTAAACACTGAGAAATCAATGACGAATTGCTGTCACGGGTGACGCGTGGATTCCACAGCCGATAGAGCCCCTAGGGACTGAGAAATCATCGACGAACTGCTGTAACGAGTGACACGTGGATTCGACAGCCGACACTGCCCCTAAGGACTGAGAAATCATCGACGAACTGCTGTCACGAGTGACGCGTGGATTCGACTGCCGACACTGCCCCTAGGGACTTAGAAATCATCGACGACCTGCTCTCACGGGTGAGGCGTGGATTCAACTGCCGACACAGCCCCTAGACACTGAGAAATCAATGTCGAACTGCTGTCACGGGTAAGGCGTGGATTCGACAGCAGACTCAGCCTTAAGGGACTGAGAAATCATCGACGTACTCCTTTCATGGGTGACACGTGGATTCGACAGCCCCCACAGCCCCTAGGGACTGAGAAATGATCGATGAACTGCTGTCACGGGTGACATTCTACAGCCGACACAGTCCCCAGGGACTGAGAAATCATCGACGTACTCCTCTCACTGGTGATGCGTGGATTCTACAGCCGATAGAGCCCCTAGGGACTGAGAAATCATCGACGAACTGCTCTCACGGGTGATGCGGGATTCCACAACTGAAACTGCCCCTAGGGACTGTGAAATCATCGACGAACTGCTCTCACGGGTGGCGCGTGGATTCGACAGCCGACACAGCCCCTACGGACTGAGAAATCATCAACGAACTACTGTCACGGGTGACATTCTACAGGAGACACAGCCCCTAGGGACTGAGAAATCATCGACGAACTGCTCTCAAGGGTGACGCGTGGATTCGACAGCCGACACAGCCCCTACAGACTTAGAAATCATCGATGAACTACTGTTACGGGTGACATTCTACAGCCGACACAGCCCCTAGGGACTGAGAAATCATCGACGAACTACTGTCACGAGTGACCCGTGGATTCGACAGCCGATACTGCCCCTAGGGACTTAGAAATCATCGACGAACTACTGTCACGGGTGACATTCTACAGCCGACACAGCCCCTAGGGACTGAGAAATCATCGACGACCTGCTGTCACGAGTGACCCGTGGATTCGACAGCCGACACTGCCCCAGGGACTTAGAAATCATCGACGAACTGCTCTCACGGGTGACGCGTGGATTCCACAGCCAACATAGCCCCTAGGGACTTAGAAATCATCGACGAACTGCTCTCACGGGTGACGCGTGGATTCCACAGCCGACACTGCCCCTAGGGACTTAGAAATCATCGACGAACTGCTCTCACGGGTGACGCGTGGATTCAACTGCCGACACTGCCCCTAGGGACTGAGAAATCATCGACGAACTGCTGTCACGAGTGACGCGTGGATTCGACAGCCGACACTGCCCCTAGGGACTTAGAAATCATCGACGAACTACTGTCACGGGTGACATTCTACAGCCGACACAGCCCCTAGGGACTGAGAAATCATCGACGTACTACTGTCACGGGTGACGCAAGATTCCACAGCCGAAACTACCCCTAGGGATTGTGAAATCATCGACGAACTGCTCTCACGGGTGACGTGTGGATTCCACAGCCGACACAGCCCCTAGGGATTGAGAAATCATCGACGTACTTCTGTCACGGGTGACGCAGGATTCCACAGCCGAAACTACCCCTAGGGACTGTGAAATCATCGACGAACTGCTCTAACGGGTGACGCGTGGATTCGACAACCGATACAGCCCCTAAGGACTGAGGAATCATCGACGTACTGCTGTCACGGGTGACGCGTGGATTTCACGGCCGACACAGCCCCTAGGGACTGCGAAATCATGGACGATCTGCTGTCACAGGTGACACGTGGATTCGATAGCCGACACTGCCCCTAGGGACTGAGAAATCATGGACGAACTGCTGTCACGAGTGACACGTGGATTCCACAGCCCCTAGGGACTGAGAAATCATCGACGAACTGCTCTCACGGGTGACGCGTGGATTCCACAGTCGACACAGCCCCTAGGGACTGAGAAATCATCGACGTACTACTGTCACGGTGACGCAGGATTCCACAGCCGAAACTGCCCCTAGGGACTGTGAAATCATCGACGAACTGCTCTCACGGGTGACGCGTGGATTCATCAACAAAGTACTCCCATCGGTGACGCGTGTATTCGACACCCGACACATCCCCTAGGGACTGAGAAATCATCGACGAACTGCTGTCACGGGTGATGCATGTATTCGACAGTTGACAGAGCCCCTAGGGACTGGGAAATCATCGACGTACTGCTGTCACGAGTGACGCAGGATTCCACAGCCGAAACTGCCCTAGGGACTGGGAAATCATCGACGTACTGCTGTCACGGGTGACGCAGGATTCCACAGCCGAAACTGCCTCTAGGGACTGTGAAATCATCGACGAACTGCTGTCACGGGTGACGTGTGGATTTCACGGCCGACATAGCCCCTAGGGACTGAGAAATCATCGACGAACTGCTGTCACGAGTGACACGTGGATTCGACAGCCGACACTGCCCCTAGGGACTGAGAAATCATCGACGAACTGCTGTCACGAGTGACGCGTGGATTCGACAGCCGACACTGCCCTAGGGACTTAGAAATCATCGATGTACTACTGTCTCGGGTGACGCGTGGATTCGACACCCGACACAGCACCTACGGACTGAGAAATCGTCGACGAACTACTGTCACGGGTGACACGTGGATTCGACAGCCGACACTGCCCCAGGGACTTAGAAATCATCGACGAACTGCTCTCACGGGTGACGCGTGGATTCCACAGCCAACATAGCCCCTAGGGACTTAGAAATCATCGACGAACTGCTCTCACGGGTGACGCGTGGATTCCACAGCCGACACTGCCCCTAGGGACTTAGAAATCATCGACGAACTGCTCTCACGGGTGAGGCGTGGATTCAACTGCCGACACTGCCCCTAGGGACTGAGAAATCATCGACGAACTGCTGTCACGAGTGACGCGTGGATTCGACAGCCGACACTGCCCCTAGGGACTTAGAAATCATCGACGAACTACTGTCACGGGTGACATTCTACAGCCGACACAGCCCCTAGGGACTGAGAAATCATCGACGTAATGCTGTCACAGGTGACGCAAGATTCCACAGCCGAAACTGCCCCTAGGGACTGTGAAATCATCGACGAACTGCTCTCACGGGTGACGTGTGGATTCCACAGCCGACACAGCCCCTAGGGATTGAGAAATCATCGACGTACTTCTGTCACGGGTGACGCAGGATTCCACAGCCGAAACTACCCCTAGGGACTGTGAAATCATCGACGAACTGCTCTAACTGGTGACGCGTGGATTCGACAACCGATACAGCCCCTAAGGACTGAGGAATCATCGACGTACTGCTGTCACGGGTGACGCGTGGATTTCACGGCCGACACAGCCCCTAGGGACTGCGAAATCATGGACGATCTGCTGTCACAGGTGACACGTGGATTCGATAGCCGACACTGCCCCTAGGGACTGAGAAATCATGGACGAACTGCTGTCACGAGTGACACGTGGATTCCACAGCCCCTAGGGACTGAGAAATCATCGACGAACTGCTCTCACGGGTGACGCGTGGATTCCACAGTCGACACAGCCCCTAGGGACTGAGAAATCATCGACGTACTACTGTCACGGTGACGCAGGATTCCACAGCCGAAACTGCCCCTAGGGACTGTGAAATCATCGACGAACTGCTCTCACGGGTGACGCGTGGATTCGACAGCCGACACAGCCCCTAGGGACTAGGAAATCATCGACGTACTGCTGTCACGGGTGACGCGTGGATTTCACGGCCGACATAGCCCCTAGGGACTGAGAAATCATCGACGAACTGCTGTCACGAGTGACACGTGGATTCGACAGCCGACACTGCCCCTAGGGACTGAGAAGTCATTGACGAACTGCTGTAACGAGTGACACGTGGATTCGACAGCCGACAGAGCCCCTAGGGACTGAGAAATCATCGACGAACTGCTCTCATGGGTGACGCGTGAATTCCACAGCCGACACAGCCCCAAGGGACTGAGAAATCATCGACGTACTGCTGTCACAGGTGACGCAGGATTCCACAGCCGAAACTGCCCCTAGGGACTGAGAAATCATCGACGTACTGCTGTCACGGGTGACGCAGGATTCCACAGCCGAAACTGCCCCTAGGGACTGTGAAATCATCGACGAACTGCTCTCACGGGTGACGCGTGGATTCGACAGCCGACACAGCCCCTAGGGACTGAGGAATCATCGACGTACTACTATCACGAGTGACGCAGGATTCCAGAGCTGAAATTGCCCCTAGGGACAGTGAAATCATCGACGAACTGCTCTCTCGGGTGGCGCGTGAATTCGACAGCCGACACAGCACCTACGGACTGAGAAATCATCGACGTACTGCTGTCACGGGTAACATTCTACAGCCGACACAGGCCCTAGGGACTGAGAAATCATCGACGTACTGCTGTCACGGGTGACGCGTGGATTTCACGGCCGACATAGCCCCTAAGGACTGAGAAATCATCAACAAAGTACTCCCATCGGTGACGCGTGTATTCGACACCCGACACATCCCCTAGGGACTGAGAAATCATCGACGAACTGCTGTCACGGGTGATGCATGTATTCGACAGTTGACAGAGCCCCTAGGGACTGGGAAATCATCGACGTACTGCTGTCACGAGTGACGCAGGATTCCACAGCCGAAACTGCCCTAGGGACTGGGAAATCATCGACGTACTGCTGTCACGGGTGACGCAGGATTCCACAGCCGAAACTGCCTCTAGGGACTGTGAAATCATCGACGAACTGCTGTCACGGGTGACGCGTGGATTTCACGGCCGACATAGCCCCTAGGGACTGAGAAATCATCGACGAACTGCTGTCACGAGTGACACGTGGATTCGACAGCCGACACTGCCCCTAGGGACTGAGAAATCATCGACGAACTGCTGTCACGAGTGACGCGTGGATTCGACAGCCGACACTGCCCTAGGGACTTAGAAATCATCGATGTACTACTGTCACGGGTGACGCGTGGATTCCACACCCGACACAGCCCCTAGGGACTGAGAAATCATCGACGTACTCCTGTCATGGGTGACACGTGGATTCGACAGCCGACACTGCCCCTAAGGACTTAGAAATCATTGATGAACTCCTCTCACGGGTGACGCGTGGATTCGACAGCCGACACTGCCCCTAGGGACTTAGAAATCATCGACGAACTACTGTCACGGGTGACATTCTACAGCCGACACAGCCCCTAGGGACTGAGAAATCATCGACGAAATGCTGTCACAGGTGACGCAAGATTCCACAGCCGAAACTGCCCCTAGGGACTGTGAAATCATCGACGAACTGCTCTCATGGGTGACGCGTGGATTCGACAGCCGACACAGCCCCTAGGGACTGATAAATCATCGATGAACTGCTCTCACGGGTGACGGATGGATTCCACAGCCGACACAGCCTCTAGGGACTGGGAAATCATCGACGTACTGCTGTCACAGGTGACGCGTGGATTTCACGGCCGACATAGCCCCTAGGGACTAAGAAATCATCGACGAACTGCTGTCACGGGTGACACGTGGATTCGACAGCCGACACTGCCCCTAGGGACTGAGAAATCATTGACGAACTGCTGTCACGAGTGACACGTGGATTCCACAGCCGACAGAGCCCATAGGGACTGAGAAATCATCGACGAACTGCTCTCACGGGTGACGCGTGGATTCCACAGCTGACACAGCCCCAAGGGACTGAGAAATCATCGACGTACTGCTATCACAGGTGACGTAGGATTCCACAGCCGAAAACTGCCCCTAGGGACTATGAAATGATCGACGAACTGCTCTCACGGGTGACGCGTGGATTCGACAGCCGATACAGCCCCTAGGGACTGTGGAATCATCGACGTACTACTATCACGAGTGACGCAGGATTCCAGAGCCGAAATTGCCCCTAGGGACAGTGAAATCGTCGACTAACTGCTCTCACGGGTGCCGCGTGGATTCCACAGCCGACACAACCCCTAGGGACTGGGAAATCATCGACGTACTGCTGTCACGGGTGACGCGTGGATTTCACGGCCGACATAGCCCCTAGGGACTGAGAAATCATGGACGAACTGCTCTCACGGACGATGCGTGGATTTGGGAGCCGACAGAGCCCCTAAGGACTGAGAAATCATCGACGAACTGCTGTCACGAGTTACACGTGGATTCGACAGCCGACACTGCCCCTAGGGACTGAGAAATCATCGACGAACTGCTGTCACGGGTGACGCGTGGATTCCACAGCCGACAGAGCCCCTAGGGACTGAGAAATCATCGACGAACTGCTCTCACGGGTGACGCGTGGATTCCACAGCCGACACAGCCCCTAGGGACTCAGAAATCATCGACGGACTGCTGTCACGGGTGACGCAGGATTCCACAGCCGAAACTGCCCCTAGGGACTGTGAAATCATCGACGAACTGCTCTCACGGGTGACGCGTGGATTCCACAGCCGACACAGCCCCTAGGGACTGGGAAATCATCAACGTACTGCTGTCACGGGTGACGCGTGGATTCGACAGCCGACACAACCCCTAGGGACTGAGAAATCATCGACGAACTGCTCTCACGGGTGACATTCTACAGCCGACACAGCCCCTAGGGACTGGGAAATCATCGACGTACTGATGTGACGTGTGACGCGCGGATTTCACGGCCGACATAACTTCTTGGGACTGAGAAATCATCAAGAAAGTACCCTCATCGGTGACGCGTGGATTCGACACCAGACACATCCCCTAGGGACTGAGAAATCATCGACGAACTGCTCTCACGGGTGACACGTGGATTCCACAGCCGAGAGAGCCCCTAGGGACTAAGAAATCATCGAAGAACTGCTGTCACGAGTGACGCGTGGATTCGACTACCGACACTGCCCCTAGGGACTTAGAAATCATCGACGAACTGCTCTCACGGATGGAGCGTGGATTCGACAGCCGACACAGCCCCTACGGACTGAGAAATCATCGACGAACTACTGTCACGGGTGACATTCTACAGGAGACACAGCCCCTAGGGACTGAGAAATCATCGACGAACTGCTGTCAAGGGTGACGCGTGGATTCGACAGCCGACACAGCCCCTACGGACTGAGAAATCATCGATGAACTACTGTTACGGGTGACATTCTACAGCCGACACAGCCTTTAGGGACTGAGAAATCATCGACGAACTGCTGTCACGAGTGACCCGTGGATTCGACAGCCGACACTGCCCCTAGGGACATAGAAATCATCGACGAACTACTGTCACGGGTGATATTCTACAGCCGACACAGCCCCTAGGGACTGAGAAATCATCGACGAACTGCTGTCACGAGTGACCCGTGGATTCGACAGCCGACACTGCCCCTAGGGACTGAGAAATCATCGACGAACTGCTGTCACGAGTGACACGTGCATTCGACTGCCGACACTGCCCCTAGGGACTTAGAAATCATTGAAGAACTGCTCTCACGGGTGAGGCGTGGATTCAACTGCCGACACAGCCCCTAGACACTGAGAAATCAATGTCGAACTGCTGTCACGGGTAACGCGTGGATTCGACAGCAGACTTAGCACCAAGGGACTGAGAAATCATCGACGTACTCCTGTCATGGGTGACACGTGGATTCGACAGTCGACACTGCCCCTAAGGACTTAGAAATCATTGACGAACTCCTCTCACGGGTGACGCGTGGATTCCACAGCCGACAGAGCCCTAAGGGACTGAGAAATCATCGACGAACTGCTGTCACGAGTGACGCGTGGATTCGACAGCCGACACTGCCCCTAGGGACTTAGAAATCATCGATGTACTACTGTCACGGGTGACGCGTGGATTCCACACCCGACACAGCCCCTAGGGACTGAGAAATCATCGACGTACTCCTGTCATGGGTGACACGTGGATTCGACAGCCGACACTGCCCCTAAGGACTTAGAAATCATTGACGAACTCCTCTCACGGGTGACGCGTGGATTCGATAGCCGACACTGCCCCTAGGGACTTAGAAATCATCGACGAACTACTGTCACGGGTGACATTCTACAGCCGACACAGCCCCTAGGGACTGAGAAATCATTGACGTAATGCTGTCACAGGTGACGCAAGATTCCACAGCCGAAACTACCCCTAGGGACTGTGAAATCATCGACGAACTGCTCTCACGGGTGACGTGTGGATTCACAGCCGACACAGCCCCTAGGGATTGAGAAATCATCGACGTAGTTCTGTCACGGGTGACGCAGGATTCCACAGCCGAAACTGCCCCTAGGGACTGTGAAATCATCGACGAACTGCTCTCACGGGTGACACGTGGATTCGACAGCCGACACTGCCCCTAGGGACTGAGAAATCATCGACGTACTACTATCACGAGTGACGCAGGATTCCAGAGCCGAAATTGCCCCTAGGGACTGTGAAATCATCGACGTACTGCTGTCACGGGTGACGCGTGGATTTCACGGCCGACATAGCCCCAAGGGACTGAGAAATCATCGACGAACTGCTGTCACGAGTGACGCGTGGATTCGACAGCCGACACTGCCCCTAGGGACTTAGAAATCATCAACGAACTACTGTCACGGGTGACATTCTACAGCCGACACAGCCCCTAGGGACTGAGAAATCATCGACGTAATGCTGTCACAGGTGACGCAAGATTCCACAGCCGAAACTGCCCCTAGGGACTGTGAAATCATCGACGAACTGCTCTCACGGGTGACGTGTGGATTCCACAGCCGACACAGCCCCTTGGGATTGAGAAATCATCGACGTACTTCTGTCACGGGTGACGCAGGATTCCACAGCCGAAACTGCCCCTAGGGACTGTGAAATCATCGACGAACTGCTCTCACGGGTGACACGTGGATTCGACAGCCGACACTGCCCCTAGGGACTGAGAAATCATCGACGAACTGCTATCACGAGTGACACGTGGATTCGACAGCCGACACTGCCCCTAGGGGCTTAGAAATCATCGACGAACTGCTCTCACGGGTGACGCGTGGATTCCACAGCCGACAGAGCCCCTAGGGACTGAGAAATCATCGACGACCTGCTCTCACGGACGACGCGTGGATTTGACAGCCGACACAACCCCTAGGGACTGAGAAAATCATCGACGAACTGCTCTCATGGGTGACGTGTGGATTCCACAGCTGACACAGCCCCAAGGGACTGAGAAATCATCGACGTACTGCTGTCACGGGTGACGCAGGATTCCACAGCCGAAACTGCCCTAGGGACTGTGAAATCATCGACGAACTGCTCTCACGGGTGACACGTGGATTCGACAGCCGACACAGCCCCTAGGGACTGAGGAATCATCGACGTACTACTATCACGAGTGACGCAGGATTCCAGAGCCGAAATTGCCCCTAGGGACAGTGAAATCATCGACGAGCTGCACTCTCGGGTGGCGCGTGAATTCGACAGCCGACAGAGCACCTACGGACTGAGAAATCGTCGACGAACTACTATCACGGGTAACATTCTACAGCCGACACAGGCCCTAGGGACTGAGAAATCATCGACGTACTGCTGTCACGGGTGACGCGTGGATTTCACGGCCGACATTGCCCCTACGGACTGAGAAATCATCAACAAAGTACTCTCCTCGGTGACGCGTGGATTCGACAGCCGACACTGCCCCTAGGGACTGAGAAAATCATCGACGAACTGCTCTCATGGGTGACGTGTGGATTCCACAGCTGACACAGCCCCAAGGGACTGAGAAATCATCGACGTACTGCTGTCACGGGTGACGCAGGATTCCACAGCCGAAACTGCCCTAGGGACTGTGAAATCATCGACGAACTGCTCTCACGGGTGACACGTGGATTCGACAGCCGACACAGCCCCTAGGGACTGAGGAATCATCGACGTACTACTATCACGAGTGACGCAGGATTCCAGAGCCGAAATTGCCCCTAGGGACAGTGAAATCATCGACGAGCTGCACTCTCGGGTGGCGCGTGAATTCGACAGCCGACAGAGCACCTACGGACTGAGAAATCGTCGACGAACTACTATCACGGGTAACATTCTACAGCCGACACAGGCCCTAGGGACTTAGAAATCATCGACGTACTGCTGTCACGGGTGACGCGTGGATTCCACAGCCGACAGAGCCCCTAGGGACTGAGAAATCATCGACGACTTGCTCTCACGGACGACGCGTGGATTCCACAGCTGACACAGCCTCAAGGGACTGAGAAATCATCGACGTACTGCTGTCACGGGTGACGCAGGATTCCACAGCCGAAACTGCCCCTAGGGACTGCGAAATCATCGACGAACTGCTGTCACGGGTGATGCATGGATTCAATAGTTGACAGAGCCCCTAAGGACTGGGAAATCATCGACGTACTGCTGTCACGGGTGACGCTGAATTCCACAGGCCAAACTGCCCTAGGGACTAGGAAATCATCGACGTACTGCTGTCACGGGTGACGCAGGATTCCACAGCCGAAACTGCCTCTAGGGACTGTGAAATCATCGACGAACTGCTCTCACGGGTGACGCGTGGATTCGACAGCCGACACAGCCCTTAGAAACTGAGAAATCATCGACGAACTGCTGTCACGGGTGACGCGTGGATTGCACGGCCGACATAGCCCCTAGGGACTGAGAAATCATCGACGAACTGCTGTCACGAGTGCCACGTGGATTCGACAGCCGACACTGCCCCTAGGGACTGCGAAATCATCGACGAACTGCTGTCACGAGTGACACGACTGAGAAATCATCGACGAACTGCTGTCACGAGTGACACGTGGATTCGACAGCCGACATTGCCCTTAGGGACTAAGAAATCATCGACGAACTGCTCTCACGAGTGACACGTGGATTCCACAGCCGACAAAGCCCCTAGGGACTGAGAAATCATCGACGAACTGCTCTCATGGGTGACGCGTGGATTCCACAGCCGACACAGCCCCTAGGGACTGAGAAATCATCGACGTACTGCTGTCACAGGTGACGCAGGATTCCACAGCCGAAACTGCCCCTAGGGCCTGTTAAATCATCGACGAACTGCTCTTACGGGTGACGCGTGGATTCTACAGCCGATACAGCCCCTAGGGACTGTGGAATCATCGACGTACTACTATCACGAGTGACGCAGGATTCCAGAGCCGAAATTGCCCCTAGGGACAGTGAAATCATCGACGAACTACTCTCTCGGGTGGCGCGTGAATTCGACAGCCGACAGAGCACCTACGGACTAAGAAATCGTCGACGAACTACTATCACGGGTAACATTCTACAGCCGACACAGGCCCTAGGGACTGAGAAATCATCGACGTACTGCTGTCACGGGTGACGCGTGGATTTCACGGCCGACATTGCCCCTACGGACTGAGAAATCATCAACAAAGTACTCTCCTCGGTGACGCGTGGATTCGACAGCCGACACTGCCCCTAGGGACTTAGAAATCATCGACGAACTGCTCTCACGGGGGACGCGTGGATTCCACAGCCGACACAAGCCCTAGGGACTGAGAAAATCATCGACGAACTGCTCTCACGGGTGACGCGTGGATTCCACAGCTGACACAGCCCCAAGGGACTGAGAAATCATCGACGTACTGCTGTCACGGGTGACGCAGGATTCCACAGCCGAAACTGCCCCTAGGGACTGCGAAATCATCGACGAACTGCTGTCACGGGTGACGCATGGATTCGATAGTTGACAGAGCCCCTAAGGACTGGGAAATCATCGACGTACTGCTGTCACGTGTGACGCTGGATTCCACAGGCCAAACTGCCCTAGGGACTAGGAAATCATCGACGTACTGCTGTCACGGGTGACGCAGGATTCCACAGCCGAAACTGCCTCTAGGGACTGTGAAATCATCGACGAACTGCTCTCACGGGTGACGCGTGGATTCGACAGCCGACACAGCCCCTAGGGATTGATAAATCATCGACGAACTGCTCTCACGGGTGACGGCTGGATTCAACAGCCGACACAGCCCCTAGGGACTGGGAAATCATCGACGTACTGCTGTCACGGGTGACGCGTGGATTGCACGGCTGACAGAGCCCCTAGGGACTGAGAAATCATCGACGAACTGCTGTCACGAGTGACGCGTGGATTCGACAGCCGACACTGCCCCTAGGGACTGCGAAATCATCGACGAACTGCTGTCACGAGAGACACGACTGAGAAATCATCGACGAACTGCTGTCACGAGTGACACGTGGATTCGACAGCCGACATTGCCCTTAGGGACTGAGAAATCATCGACGAACTGCTGTCACGAGTGACACGTGGATTTGACAGCCGACATTGCCCGTAGGGACTGAGAAATCATCGACGAACTGCTCTCACGAGTGACACGTGGATTCGACAGCCGACAAAGCCCCTAGGGACTGAGAAATCATCGACGAACAGATCTCATGGGTGACGCGTGGATTCCACAGCCGACACAGCCCCTAGGGACTGAGAAATAATCGACGTACTGCTGTCACAGGTGACGCAGGATTCCACAGCCGAAACTGCCCCTAGGGCCTGTTAAATCATCGACGAACTGCTCTCACGGGTGACGCATGGATTCTACAGCCGATACAGCCCCTAGGGACTGTGGAATCATCGACGTACTACTATCACGAGTGACGCAGGATTCCAGATCCGAAATTGCCCCTAGGGACAGTGAAATCATCGATTAACTGCTTTCACGGGTGCCGCGTGGATTCCACAGTCGACGCAGCCCCTAGGGACTTAGAAATCATCGATGAACTGCTCTCACGGGCGACGCGTGGATTCCACAGCCGATAGAGCCCCTAGGGACCGAGAAATCATCGACAACCTGCTCTCACGGACGACGCGTGGATTGGACAGCCGACACACCCCTAGGGACTGAGAAATCATCGACGAACTGCTCTCACGGGTGACGCGCGGATTCCACAGCCGACACAGCCCCTAGGGACTGAGAAATCATCGACGTACTGCTATCACGGGTGACGCAGGATTCCACAGCCGAAACTGCCCCTAGGGACTGTGAAATCATCGACGAACTGCTCTCACGGGTGACGCGTGGATTCGACAGCCGATAGAGCCCCTAGGGACTGAGGAATCATCAACGTACTACTATCACGAATGACGCAGGATTCTAGAGCCGAAATTGCCCCTAGGGACTGTGAAATCATCGACGAACTTCTCTCTCTGGTGGCGCGTGGATTCGACAGCCGACACAGAACCTACGGACTGAGATATCGTCGACGAACTACTGTCACGGGTAACATTCTACACCCGACACAGCCCCTAGGGACTGAGAAATCATCGACGTACTGCTGTCACGGGTGACGCGTGGATTGGACAGCCGACACAACCCCTAGGGACTCAGAAATCATCGACGAACTGCTCTCACGGGTGACGCGTGGATTCGACAGCCGATACAGCCCCTAGGGACTGAAGAATCATCGAAGTACTCCTATCACGAGTGACGCAGGATTCCAAAGCCGAAATTGCCCCTAGGGACTGTGAAATCATCGACGAACTGCTGTCACGAGTGACACGTGGATTCCACAGCCGACATAGCCCCTAGGGACTGAGAAATCATGGACGAACTGCTGTCACGAGTGACACGTGGATTCAACAGCCAACACTGCCCCTAGGGACTGAGAAATCATCGACGAACTGCTCTCACGACTGACACATGGATTCGACAGCCGACACTGCCCCTAGGGACTCAAAAATCATCGACGAACTGCTCTCACGGGTGACGCGTGGATTCCACAGCCGACACAGCCCCTAGGGACTGAGGAATCATCGACGTACTACTATCACGAGTGACGCCGGATTCCAGAGCCGAAATTGCCCCTAGGGACTGTGAAATCATCGACGAACTGCTCTCTCGGGTGGCGCGTGAATTCGACAGCCGACACAGCACCTACGGACTGAGAAATCGTCGACGAACTACTATCACGAGTGACGCAGGATTCCAGAGCCGAAATTGCCCCTAGGGACAGTGAAATCATCGACGAACTGCTCTCACGGGTGACGCGTGGATTTCACGGCCGACATAGCCCCTAAGGACTGAGAAATCATCGACGAACTGCTGTCACGAGTGACACGTGGATTCGACAGCCGACACTGCCCCTAGGGACTGAGAAATCATCGACGTACTACTATCACGGGTGACGCAGGATTCCACAGCCGAAACTTCCTCTAGGGACTGTGAAATCATCGACGAACTGCTCTCACGGGTGACGCGTGGATTCGACAGCCGACACAGCCCCTAGGGAATGAGGAATCATCGACGTACTACTATCACGAGTGACGTAGGATTCCAGAGCCGAAAGTGCCCCTAGGGACTGTGAAATCATCGACGAACTGCTCTCACGGACGACGCGTGAATTTGACAGCCGACACAACCCCTAGGGACTAGGAAATCGTCGACGAACTACTATCACGGGTAACATTCTACAGCTGACACAGCCCCTAGGGACTGAGAAATCATCGACGTACTGCTGTCACGGGTGACGCAGGATTCCACAGCCGAAACTGCTCCTAGGGACTGTGAAATCATCGACGAACTGCTCTCACGGGTGACGCGTGGATTCGACAGTCGACACAGCCCCTAGGGACTGAGGAATCATCGACGTACTACTATCACGAATGACGCAGGATTCTAGAGCCGAAATTGCCCCTAGGGACTGTGAAATCATCGACGAACTGCTCTCTCTGGTGGCGCGTGGATTCGACAGCCGACACAGCACCTACGGACTGAGATATCGTCGACGAACTACTGTCACGGGTAACATTCTACAGCCGACACAGCCCCTAGGGACTGAGAAATCATCGACGTACTGCTGTCACGGGTGACGCGTGGATTGGACAGCCGACACAACCCCTAGGGACTCAGAAATCATCGACGAACTGCTCTCACGGGTGACGCGTGGATTCGACAGCCGATACAGCCCCTAGGGACTGAAGAATCATCGACGTACTCCTATCACGAGTGACGCAGGATTCCAGAGCCGTAATTGCCCTAGGGACTGTGAAATCATCGACTAACTGCTCTCACGGGTGACGCGTGGATTCCACAGCCGATACAGCCCCTAGGGACTGAGAAATCATCGACGAACTACTATCACGGGTAACATTCTACAGCCGACACAGCCCCTAGGGACTGAGAAATCATCGACGTACTGCTGTCACGGGTGACGCGTGGATTTCACGGCCGACATAGCCCCTAAGGACTGAGAAATCATCAACAAAGTACTCTCATCGGTGACGCGTGTATTCAACACCCGACACATCCCCTAGGGACTGAGAAATCATCGACGAACTGCTGTCACGGGTGACGCATGGATTCGACAGTTGACAGAGCCCCTAGGGACTGGGAAATCATTGGCGTACTGCTGTCACGGGTGACGCAGGATTCCACAGCCGAAACTGCCTCTAGGGACTGGGAAATCGTCGACGTACTGCTGTCACGGGTGACCCAGGATTCCACAGCCGAAACTGCCTCTAGGGACAGTGAAATCATCGACGAACTGCTCTCACGGGTGACGCGTGGATTCGACAGCCGACACAGCCCCTAGGGACTGATAAATCATCGACAAACTGCTCTCACGGGTGACAGCTGGATTCCACAGCCGACACAGCCCCTAGGGACTGCGAAATCATCGACGAACTGCTGTCACGAGTGACACGTGAATTCGACAGCCGACACAGCCCCTAGGGACTGAGAAATCATCGACGTACTGCTGTCACCGGTGACGCAGGATTCCACAGCCGAAACTGCCCCTAGGGACTGTGAAATCATCGACGAACTGCTCTCACGGGTGACGCGTGGATTCCACAGCTGACACAGCCCGTAGGGACTGGGAAATTATCGACGTACTGCTGTCACGGGTGACGCGTGGATTTCACGGCCGACATAGCCCCTAGGGACTGAGAAATCATTGACGAACTGCTGTCACGAGTGACACGTGGATTCGACAGCCGACACTGCCCCTAGGGACTGAGAAATCATGGACGAACTACTATCACGAGTGACGCAGGATTCGCCAGCCGACACTGCCCCTAGAGACTGAGAAATCATCGACGAACTGCTCTCACGGGTGACGCGTGGATTCCACAGCTGACACAGCCCGTAGGGAATGGGAAATCATCGACGTACTGCTGTCACGGGTGACGCGTGGATTTCACGGCCGACAGAGCCCCTAGGGACTGAGAAATCATGGACGAATTGCTCTCACTAGTGACACGTGGATTCGACAGCCGACACTGCCCCTAAGGATTGCGAAATCATCGACGAACTGCTGTCACGAGTGCCACATGGATTCGACAGCCGACACAGCCCTAGGGACTGGGAAATCATCGACGTACTGCTGTCACGGGTGACGCAGGATTCCACAGCCGAAACTGCCTCTAGGGCCTGTGAAAACATCGACGAACTGCTCTCACGGGTGACGCGTGGGTTCGACAGCCGACACGGCCCCTAGGGACTGAGGAATCATCGACGTACTACTATCACGAGTGACGCAGGATTCCAGAGCCGAAATTGCCCCTAGGGACAGTGAAATCATCGATTAACTGCTCTCACGGGTGACGCGTGGATTCCACAGCTGACACAGCCCGTAGGGAATGGGAAATCATCGACGCACTGCTGTCACGGGTGACGCGTGGATTTTGACGGCCGACAGAGCCCCTAGGGACTGAGAAATCATGGACGAACTGCTGTCACGAGTGACACGTGGATTCGACAGCCGACACTGCCCCTAGGGACTGAGAAATCATGGACGAACTGCTCTCACGAGTGACACGTGGATTCGACAGCCGACACTGCCCCTAGGGACTGAGAAATCATCGACGAACTGCTGTCACGAGTGACACGTGGATTCGACAGCCGACACTGCCCCTAGGGACTGAGAAATCATGGACCAACTGCTCTCACGAGTGACACGTGGATTCGACAGCCGACACTGCCCCTAGGGACTGAGAAATCATCGACGAACTGCTGTCACGAGTGACACGTGGATTCGACAGCCGACACTGCCCCTAGGGACTGAGAAATCATGGATGAACTGCTCTCACGAGTGACACGTGGATTCGACAGCCGACACTGCCCCTAGGGACTGAGAAATCATCGATGAACTGCTGTCACGAGTGACACGTGGATTCGACAGCCGACACAGCCCTAGGGACTGGGAAATCATCGACGTACTGCTGTCACGGGTGACGCAGGATTCCACAGCCGAAACTGCCTCTAGGGCCTGTGAAAACATCGACGAACTGCTCTCACGGGTGACGCGTGGGTTCGACAGCCGACACGGCCCCTAGGGACTGAGGAATCATCGACGTACTACTATCACGAGTGACGCAGGATTCCAGAGCTGAAATTGCCCCTAGGGACAGTGAAATCATCGAGGAACTGCTCTCACGGGTGACGCGTGGATTCCACAGCCGACAGAGCCCCTAGGGACTGAGAAATCATCGACGACCTGCTCTCACGGACGACGCCTGGATTGGACAGCCGACACAACCCCTAGGGACTGAGAAATCATCGACGAACTGCTCTCACGGGTGACGCGTGGATTCCACAGCCGACACAGCCCCTAGGGACTGAGAAATCATCAACGTACTGCTGTCACGGGTGACGCAGGATTCCACAGCCGAAACTGCCCCTAGGGACTGTGAAATCATCGACGAACTGCTCTCACGGGTGACGCGTGGATTTCACGGCCGACAGAGCCCCTAGGGACTGAGAAATCATTGACGAACTGCTGTCACGAGTGACACGTGGATTCGACAGCCGACACTGCCCCTAGGGACTGAGAAATCATGGACGAACTGCTCTCATGAGTGACACGTGGATTAGACAGCCGACACTGCCCCTAGGGACTGAGAAATCATGGACGAACTGCTCTCACGAGTGACACGTGGATTCGACAGCCGACACTGCCCCTAGGGACTGAGAAATCATCGACGAACTGCTGTCACGAGTGACACGTGGATTCGACAGCCGACACAGCCCTAGGGACTGGGAAATCATCGACGTACTGCTGTCACGGGTGACGCAGGATTCCACAGCCGAAACTGCCTCTAGGGCCTGTGAAAACATCGACGAACTGCTCTCACGGGTGACGCGTGGGTTTGACAGCCGACACGGCCCCTAGGGACTGAGGAATCATCGACGTACTACTATCACGAGTGACGCAGGATTCCAGAGCTGAAATTGCCCCTAGGGACAGTGAAATCATCGAGGAACTGCTCTCACGGGTGACGCGTGGTTTCGACAGCCGAGACAGCCCCTAGGGACTGTGGAATCATCGACGTACTGCTATCACGAGTGACGTAGGATTCCAGAGCCGAAATTGCCCCTAGGGACAGTGAAATCATCGACGAACTGCTCTCACGGGTGACGCGTGGCTTCGACAGCCGAGACAGCCCCTAGGGACTGTGGAATCATCGACGTACTACTATCACGAGTGACGCAGGATTCCAGAGCCGAAATTGCCCCTAGGGACAGTGAAATCATCGATTAACTGCTCTCACGGGTGACGCGTGGATTCCACAGCTGACACAGCCCGTAGGGAATGGGAAATCATCGACGTACTGCTGTCACGGGTGACGCGTGGATTTCACGGCCGACAGAGCCCCTAGGGACTGAGAAATCATGGACGAACTGCTGTCACGAGTGACACGTGGATTCGACAGCCGACACTGCCCCTAGGGACTGAGAAATCATGGACGAACTGCTCTCACGAGTGACACGTGGATTCGACAGCCGACACTGCCCCTAGGGACTGAGAAATCATCGACGAACTGCTGTCACGAGTGACACGTGGATTCGACAGCCGACACTGCCCCTAGGGACTGAGAAATCATGGATGAACTGCTCTCACGAGTGACACGTGGATTCGACAGCCGACACTGCCCCTAGGGACTGAGAAATCATGGATGAACTGCTCTCACGAGTGACACGTGGATTCGACAGCCGACACTGCCCCTAGGGACTGAGAAATCATCGACGAACTGCTGTCACGAGTGACACGTGGATTCGACAGCCGACACAGCCCTAGGGACTGGGAAATCATCGACGTACTGCTGTCACGGGTGACGCAGGATTCCACAGCCGAAACTGCCTCTAGGGCCTGTGAAAACATCGACGAACTGCTCTCACGGGTGACGCGGGGGTTCGACAGCCGACACGGCCCCTAGGGACTGAGGAATCATCGACGTACTACTATCACGAGTGACGCAGGATTCCAGAGCTGAAATTGCCCCTAGGGACAGTGAAATCATCGAGGAACTGCTCTCACGGGTGACGCGTGGCTTCGACAGCCGAGACAGCCCCTAGGGACTGTGGAATCATCGACGTACTGCTATCACGAGTGACGCAGGATTCCAGAGCCGACATTGCCCTTAGGGACAGTGAAATCATCGACGAACTGCTCTCACGGGTGACGCGTGGATTCCACAGCCGACAGAGCCCCTAGGGACTGAGAAATCATCGACGACCTGCTCTCACGGACGACGCGTGGATTGGACAGCCGACACAACCCCTAGGGACTGAGAAATCATCGACGAACTGCTCTCACGGGTGACGCGTGGATTTCACGGCCGACAGAGCCCCTAGGGACTGAGAAATCATTGACGAACTGCTGTCACGAGTGACACGTGGATTCGACAGCCGACACTGCCCCTAGGGACTGAGAAATCATGGACGAACTGCTCTCACGAGTGACACGTGGATTAGACAGCCGACACTGCCCCTAGGGACTGAGAAATCATGGACGAACTGCTCTCACGAGTGACACGTGGATTCGACAGCCGACATTGCCCCTAGGGACTGAGAAATCATCGACGAACTGCTGTCACGAGTGACACGTGGATTCGACAGCCGACACAGCCCTAGGGACTGGGAAATCATCGACGTACTGCTGTCACGGGTGACGCAGGATTCCACAGCCGAAACTGCCTCTAGGGCCTGTGAAAACATCGACGAACTGCTCTCACGGGTGACGCGTGGGTTCGACAGCCGACACGGCCCCTAGGGACTGAGGAATCATCGACGTACTACTATCACGAGTGACGCAGGATTCCAGAGCTGAAATTGCCCCTAGGGACTGTGAAATCATCGAGGAACTGCTCTCACGGGTGACGCGTGGATTTCACGGCCGACAGAGCCCCTAGGGACTGAGAAATCATTGACGAACTGCTGTCACGAGTGACACGTGGATTCGACAGCCGACACTGCCCCTAGGGACTGAGAAATCATGGACGAACTGCTCTCACGAGTGACACGTGGATTAGACAGCCGACACTGCCCCTAGGGACTGAGAAATCATGGACGAACTGCTCTCACGAGTGACACGTGGATTCGACAGCCGACATTGCCCCTAGGGACTGAGAAATCATCGACGAACTGCTGTCACGAGTGACACGTGGATTCGACAGCCGACACAGCCCTAGGGACTGGGAAATCATCGACGTACTGCTGTCACGGGTGACGCAGGATTCCACAGCCGAAACTGCCTCTAGGGCCTGTGAAAACATCGACGAACTGCTCTCACGGGTGACGCGTGGGTTCGACAGCCGACACGGCCCCTAGGGACTGAGGAATCATCGACGTACTACTATCACGAGTGACGCAGGATTCCAGAGCTGAAATTGCCCCTAGGGACAGTGAAATCATCGAGGAACTGCTCTCACGGGTGACGCGTGGCTTCGACAGCCGAGACAGCCCCTAGGGACTGTGGAATCATCGACGTACTGCTATCACGAGTGACGCAGGATTCCAGAGCCGAAATTGCCCCTAGGGACAGTGAAATCATCGATTAACTGCTCTCACGGGTGACGCGTGGATTCCACAGCTGACACAGCCCGTAGGGAATGGGAAATCATCGACGTACTGCTGTCACGGGTGACGCGTGGATTTCACGGCCGACAGAGCCCCTAGGGACTGAGAAATCATGGACGAACTGCTGTCACGAGTGACACGTGGATTCGACAGCCGACACTGCCCCTAGGGACTGAGAAATCATGGACGAACTGCTCTCACGAGTGACACGTGGATTCGACAGCCGACACTGCCCCTAGGGACTGAGAAATCATCGACGAACTGCTGTCACGAGTGACACGTGGATTCGACAGCCGACACTGCCCCTAGGGACTGAGAAATCATGGATGAACTGCTCTCACGAGTGACGCAGGATTCGCCAGCCGACACTGCCCCTAGAGACTGAGAAATCATCGACGAACTGCTCTCACGGGTGACGCGTGGATTCCACAGCTGACACAGCCCGTAGGGAATGGGAAATCATCGACGTACTGCTGTCACGGGTGACGCGTGGATTTCACGGCCGACAGAGCCCCTAGGGACTGAGAAATCATGGACGAATTGCTCTCACTAGTGACACGTGGATTCGACAGCCGACACTGCCCCTAAGGATTGCGAAATCATCGACGAACTGCTGTCACGAGTGCCACATGGATTCGACAGCCGACACAGCCCTAGGGACTGGGAAATCATCGACGTACTGCTGTCACGGGTGACGCAGGATTCCACAGCCGAAACTGCCTCTAGGGCCTGTGAAAACATCGACGAACTGCTCTCACGGGTGACGCGTGGGTTCGACAGCCGACACGGCCCCTAGGGACTGAGGAATCATCGACGTACTACTATCACGAGTGACGCAGGATTCCAGAGCCGAAATTGCCCCTAGGGACAGTGAAATCATCGATTAACTGCTCTCACGGGTGACGCGTGGATTCCACAGCTGACACAGCCCGTAGGGAATGGGAAATCATCGACGCACTGCTCTCACGGGTGACGCGTGGATTTCACGGCCGACAGAGCCCCTAGGGACTGAGAAATCATTGACGAACTGCTGTCACGAGTGACACGTGGATTCGACAGCCGACACTGCCCCTAGGGACTGAGAAATCATGGACGAACTGCTCTCACGAGTGACACGTGGATTAGACAGCCGACACTGCCCCTAGGGACTGAGAAATCATGGACGAACTGCTCTCACGAGTGACACGTGGATTCGACAGCCGACATTGCCCCTAGGGACTGAGAAATCATCGACGAACTGCTGTCACGAGTGACACGTGGATTCGACAGCCGACACAGCCCTAGGGACTGGGAAATCATCGACGTACTGCTGTCACGGGTGACGCAGGATTCCACAGCCGAAACTGCCTCTAGGGCCTGTGAAAACATCGACGAACTGCTCTCACGGGTGACGCGTGGGTTCGACAGCCGACACGGCCCCTAGGGACTGAGGAATCATCGACGTACTACTATCACGAGTGACGCAGGATTCCAGAGCTGAAATTGCCCCTAGGGACAGTGAAATCATCGAGGAACTGCTCTCACGGGTGACGCGTGGCTTCGACAGCCGAGACAGCCCCTAGGGACTGTGGAATCATCGACGTACTGCTATCACGAGTGACGCAGGATTCCAGAGCCGAAATTGCCCCTAGGGACAGTGAAATCATCGATTAACTGCTCTCACGGGTGACGCGTGGATTCCACAGCTGACACAGCCCGTAGGGAATGGGAAATCATCGACGTACTGCTGTCACGGGTGACGCGTGGATTTCACGGCCGACAGAGCCCCTAGGGACTGAGAAATCATGGACGAACTGCTGTCACGAGTGACACGTGGATTCGACAGCCGACACTGCCCCTAGGGACTGAGAAATCATGGACGAACTGCTCTCACGAGTGACACGTGGATTCGACAGCCGACACTGCCCCTAGGGACTGAGAAATCATCGACGAACTGCTGTCACGAGTGACACGTGGATTCGACAGCCGACACTGCCCCTAGGGACTGAGAAATCATGGATGAACTGCTCTCACGAGTGACGCAGGATTCGCCAGCCGACACTGCCCCTAGAGACTGAGAAATCATCGACGAACTGCTCTCACGGGTGACGCGTGGATTCCACAGCTGACACAGCCCGTAGGGAATGGGAAATCATCGACGTACTGCTGTCACGGGTGACGCGTGGATTTCACGGCCGACAGAGCCCCTAGGGACTGAGAAATCATGGACGAATTGCTCTCACTAGTGACACGTGGATTCGACAGCCGACACTGCCCCTAAGGATTGCGAAATCATCGACGAACTGCTGTCACGAGTGCCACATGGATTCGACAGCCGACACAGCCCTAGGGACTGGGAAATCATCGACGTACTGCTGTCACGGGTGACGCAGGATTCCACAGCCGAAACTGCCTCTAGGGCCTGTGAAAACATCGACGAACTGCTCTCACGGGTGACGCGTGGGTTCGACAGCCGACACGGCCCCTAGGGACTGAGGAATCATCGACGTACTACTATCACGAGTGACGCAGGATTCCAGAGCCGAAATTGCCCCTAGGGACAGTGAAATCATCGACGAACTGCTCTCACGGGTGACGCGTGGATTCCACAGCTGACACAGCCCGTAGGGAATGGGAAATCATCGACGTACTGCTGTCACGGGTGACGCGTGGATTTCACGGCCGACAGAGCCCCTAGGGACTGAGAAATCATGGACGAATTGCTCTCACTAGTGACACGTGGATTCGACAGCCGACACTGCCCCTAAGGATTGCGAAATCATCGACGAACTGCTGTCACGAGTGCCACATGGATTCGACAGCCGACACAGCCCTAGGGACTGGGAAATCATCGACGTACTGCTGTCACGGGTGACGCAGGATTCCACTGCCGAAACTGCCTCTAGGGCCTGTGAAAACATCGACGAACTGCTCTCACGGGTGACGCGTGGGTTCGACAGCCGACACGGCCCCTAGGGACTGAGGAATCATCGACGTACTACTATCACGAGTGACGCAGGATTCCAGAGCCGAAATTGCCCCTAGGGACAGTGAAATCATCGATTAACTGCTCTCACGGGTGACGCGTGGATTCCACAGCTGACACAGCCCGTAGGGAATGGGAAATCATCGACGCACTGCTCTCACGGGTGACGCGTGGATTTCACGGCCGACAGAGCCCCTAGGGACTGAGAAATCATTGACGAACTGCTGTCACGAGTGACACGTGGATTCGACAGCCGACACTGCCCCTAGGGACTGAGAAATCATGGACGAACTGCTCTCACGAGTGACACGTGGATTAGACAGCCGACACTGCCCCTAGGGACTGAGAAATCATGGACGAACTGCTCTCACGAGTGACACGTGGATTCGACAGCCGACATTGCCCCTAGGGACTGAGAAATCATCGACGAACTGCTGTCACGAGTGACACGTGGATTCGACAGCCGACACAGCCCTAGGGACTGGGAAATCATCGACGTACTGCTGTCACGGGTGACGCAGGATTCCACAGCCGAAACTGCCTCTAGGGCATGTGAAAACATCGACGAACTGCTCTCACGGGTGACGCGTGGGTTCGACAGCCGACACGGCCCCTAGGGACTGAGGAATCATCGACGTACTACTATCACGAGTGACGCAGGATTCCAGAGCTGAAATTGCCCCTAGGGACAGTGAAATCATCGAGGAACTGCTCTCACGGGTGACGCGTGGCTTCGACAGCCGAGACAGCCCCTAGGGACTGTGGAATCATCGACGTACTGCTATCACGAGTGACGCAGGATTCCAGAGCCGAAATTGCCCCTAGGGACAGTGAAATCATCGATTAACTGCTCTCACGGGTGACGCGTGGATTCCACAGCTGACACAGCCCGTAGGGAATGGGAAATCATCGACGTACTGCTGTCACGGGTGACGCGTGGATTTCACGGCCGACAGAGCCCCTAGGGACTGAGAAATCATGGACGAACTGCTGTCACGAGTGACACGTGGATTCGACAGCCGACACTGCCCCTAGGGACTGAGAAATCATGGACGAACTGCTCTCACGAGTGACACGTGGATTCGACAGCCGACACTGCCCCTAGGGACTGAGAAATCATCGACGAACTGCTGTCACGAGTGACACGTGGATTCGACAGCCGACACTGCCCCTAGGGACTGAGAAATCATGGATGAACTGCTCTCACGAGTGACGCAGGATTCGCCAGCCGACACTGCCCCTAGAGACTGAGAAATCATCGACGAACTGCTCTCACGGGTGACGCGTGGATTCCACAGCTGACACAGCCCGTAGGGAATGGGAAATCATCGACGTACTGCTGTCACGGGTGACACGTGGATTTCACGGCCGACAGAGCCCCTAGGGACTGAGAAATCATGGACGAATTGCTCTCACTAGTGACACGTGGATTCGACAGCCGACACTGCCCCTAAGGATTGCGAAATCATCGACGAACTGCTGTCACGAGTGCCACATGGATTCGACAGCCGACACAGCCCTAGGGACTGGGAAATCATCGACGTACTGCTGTCACGGGTGACGCAGGATTCCACAGCCGAAACTGCCTCTAGGGCCTGTGAAAACATCGACGAACTGCTCTCACGGGTGACGCGTGGGTTCGACAGCCGACACGGCCCCTAGGGACTGAGGAATCATCGACGTACTACTATCACGAGTGACGCAGGATTCCAGAGCCGAAATTGCCCCTAGGGACAGTGAAATCATCGATTAACTGCTCTCACGGGTGACGCGTGGATTCCACAGCTGACACAGCCCGTAGGGAATGGGAAATCATCGACGCACTGCTGTCACGGGTGACGCGTGGATTTTGACGGCCGACAGAGCCCCTAGGGACTGAGAAATCATGGACGAACTGCTGTCACGAGTGACACGTGGATTCGACAGCCGACACTGCCCCTAGGGACTGAGAAATCATGGACGAACTGCTCTCACGAGTGACACGTGGATTCGACAGCCGACACTGCCCCTAGGGACTGAGAAATCATCGACGAACTGCTGTCACGAGTGACACGTGGATTCGACAGCCGACACTGCCCCTAGGGACTGAGAAATCATGGATGAACTGCTCTCACGAGTGACACGTGGATTCGACAGCCGACACTGCCCCTAGGGACTGAGAAATCATGGACCAACTGCTCTCACGAGTGACACGTGGATTCGACAGCCGACACTGCCCCTAGGGACTGAGAAATCATCGACGAACTGCTGTCACGAGTGACACGTGGATTCGACAGCCGACACTGCCCCTAGGGACTGAGAAATCATGGATGAACTGCTCTCACGAGTGACACGTGGATTCGACAGCCGACACTGCCCCTAGGGACTGAGAAATCATGGACAAACTGCTCTCACGAGTGACACGTGGATTCGACAGCCGACACTGCCCCTAGGGACTGAGAAATCATCGATGAACTGCTGTCACGAGTGACACGTGGATTCGACAGCCGACACAGCCCTAGGGACTGGGAAATCATCGACGTACTGCTGTCACGGGTGACGCAGGATTCCACAGCCGAAACTGCCTCTAGGGCCTGTGAAAACATCGACGAACTGCTCTCACGGGTGACGCGTGGGTTCGACAGCCGACACGGCCCCTAGGGACTGAGGAATCATCGACGTACTACTATCACGAGTGACGCAGGATTCCAGAGCTGAAATTGCCCCTAGGGACAGTGAAATCATCGAGGAACTGCTCTCACGGGTGACGCGTGGATTCCACAGCCGACAGAGCCCCTAGGGACTGAGAAATCATCGACGACCTGCTCTCACGGACGACGCGTGGATTGGACAGCCGACACAACCCCTAGGGATTGAGAAATCATCGACGAACTGCTCTCACGGGTGACGCGTGGATTCCACAGCCGACACAGCCCCTAGGGACTGAGAAATCATCAACGTACTGCTGTCACGGGTGACGCAGGATTCCACAGCCGAAACTGCCCCTAGGGACTGTGAAATCATCGACGAACTGCTCTCACGGGTGACGCGTGGATTTCACGGCCGACAGAGCCCCTAGGGACTGAGAAATCATTGACGAACTGCTGTCACGAGTGACACGTGGATTCGACAGCCGACACTGCCCCTAGGGACTGAGAAATCATGGACGAACTGCTCTCATGAGTGACACGTGGATTAGACAGCCGACACTGCCCCTAGGGACTGAGAAATCATGGACGAACTGCTCTCACGAGTGACACGTGGATTCGACAGCCGACACTGCCCCTAGGGACTGAGAAATCATCGACGAACTGCTGTCACGAGTGACACGTGGATTCGACAGCCGACACAGCCCTAGGGACTGGGAAATCATCGACGTACTGCTGTCACGGGTGACGCAGGATTCCACAGCCGAAACTGCCTCTAGGGCCTGTGAAAACATCGACGAACTGCTGTCACGAGTGACACGTGGATTCGACAGCCGACACTGCCCCTAGGGACTGAGAAATCATGGATGAACTGCTCTCACGAGTGACGCAGGATTCGCCAGCCGACACTGCCCCTAGAGACTGAGAAATCATCGACGAACTGCTCTCACGGGTGACGCGTGGATTCCACAGCTGACACAGCCCGTAGGGAATGGGAAATCATCGACGTACTGCTGTCACGGGTGACGCGTGGATTTCACGGCCGACAGAGCCCCTAGGGACTGAGAAATCATGGACGAATTGCTCTCACTAGTGACACGTGGATTCGACAGCCGACACTGCCCCTAAGGATTGCGAAATCATCGACGAACTGCTGTCACGAGTGCCACATGGATTCGACAGCCGACACAGCCCTAGGGACTGGGAAATCATCGACGTACTGCTGTCACGGGTGACGCAGGATTCCACAGCCGAAACTGCCTCTAGGGCCTGTGAAAACATCGACGAACTGCTCTCACGGGTGACGCGTGGGTTCGACAGCCGACACGGCCCCTAGGGACTGAGGAATCATCGACGTACTACTATCACGAGTGACGCAGGATTCCAGAGCCGAAATTGCCCCTAGGGACAGTGAAATCATCGATTAACTGCTCTCACGGGTGACGCGTGGATTCCACAGCTGACACAGCCCGTAGGGAATGGGAAATCATCGACGCACTGCTGTCACGGGTGACGCGTGGATTTTGACGGCCGACAGAGCCCCTAGGGACTGAGAAATCATGGACGAACTGCTGTCACGAGTGACACGTGGATTCGACAGCCGACACTGCCCCTAGGGACTGAGAAATCATGGACGAACTGCTCTCACGAGTGACACGTGGATTCGACAGCCGACACTGCCCCTAGGGACTGAGAAATCATCGACGAACTGCTGTCACGAGTGACACGTGGATTCGACAGCCGACACTGCCCCTAGGGACTGAGAAATCATGGATGAACTGCTCTCACGAGTGACACGTGGATTCGACAGCCGACACTGCCCCTAGGGACTGAGAAATCATGGACCAACTGCTCTCACGAGTGACACGTGGATTCGACAGCCGACACTGCCCCTAGGGACTGAGAAATCATCGACGAACTGCTGTCACGAGTGACACGTGGATTCGACAGCCGACACTGCCCCTAGGGACTGAGAAATCATGGATGAACTGCTCTCACGAGTGACACGTGGATTCGACAGCCGACACTGCCCCTAGGGACTGAGAAATCATGGACAAACTGCTCTCACGAGTGACACGTGGATTCGACAGCCGACACTGCCCCTAGGGACTGAGAAATCATCGATGAACTGCTGTCACGAGTGACACGTGGATTCGACAGCCGACACAGCCCTAGGGACTGGGAAATCATCGACGTACTGCTGTCACGGGTGACGCAGGATTCCACAGCCGAAACTGCCTCTAGGGCCTGTGAAAACATCGACGAACTGCTCTCACGGGTGACGCGTGGGTTCGACAGCCGACACGGCCCCTAGGGACTGAGGAATCATCGACGTACTACTATCACGAGTGACGCAGGATTCCAGAGCTGAAATTGCCCCTAGGGACAGTGAAATCATCGAGGAACTGCTCTCACGGGTGACGCGTGGATTCCACAGCCGACAGAGCCCCTAGGGACTGAGAAATCATCGACGACCTGCTCTCACGGACGACGCGTGGATTGGACAGCCGACACAACCCCTAGGGACTGAGAAATCATCGACGAACTGCTCTCACGGGTGACGCGTGGATTCCACAGCCGACACAGCCCCTAGGGACTGAGAAATCATCAACGTACTGCTGTCACGGGTGACGCAGGATTCCACAGCCGAAACTGCCCGTAGGGACTGTGAAATCATCGACGAACTGCTCTCACGGGTGACGCGTGGATTTCACGGCCGACAGAGCCCCTAGGGACTGAGAAATCATTGACGAACTGCTGTCACGAGTGACACGTGGATTCGACAGCCGACACTGCCCCTAGGGACTGAGAAATCATGGACGAACTGCTCTCATGAGTGACACGTGGATTAGACAGCCGACACTGCCCCTAGGGACTGAGAAATCATGGACGAACTGCTCTCACGAGTGACACGTGGATTCGACAGCCGACACTGCCCCTAGGGACTGAGAAATCATCGACGAACTGCTGTCACGAGTGACACGTGGATTCGACAGCCGACACAGCCCTAGGGACTGGGAAATCATCGACGTACTGCTGTCACGGGTGACGCAGGATTCCACAGCCGAAACTGCCTCTAGGGCCTGTGAAAACATCGACGAACTGCTCTCACGGGTGACGCGTGGGTTTGACAGCCGACACGGCCCCTAGGGACTGAGGAATCATCGACGTACTACTATCACGAGTGACGCAGGATTCCAGAGCTGAAATTGCCCCTAGGGACAGTGAAATCATCGAGGAACTGCTCTCACGGGTGACGCGTGGTTTCGACAGCCGAGACAGCCCCTAGGGACTGTGGAATCATCGACGTACTACTATCACGAGTGACGCAGGATTCCAGAGCTGAAATTGCCCCTAGGGACAGTGAAATCATCGAGGAACTGCTCTCACGGGTGACGCGTGGATTCCACAGCCGACAGAGCCCCTAGGGACTGAGAAATCATCGACGACCTGCTCTCACGGACGACGCGTGGATTGGACAGCCGACACAACCCCTAGGGACTGAGAAATCATCGACGAACTGCTGTCACGAGTGACACGTGGATTCGACAGCCGACACTGCCCCTAGGGACTGAGAAATCATGGACGAACTGCTCTCACGAGTGACACGTGGATTCGACAGCCGACACTGCCCCTAGGGACTGAGAAATCATCGACGAACTGCTGTCACGAGTGACACGTGGATTCGACAGCCGACACTGCCCCTAGGGACTGAGAAATCATGGACGAACTGCTCTCACGAGTGACACGTGGATTCGACAGCCGACACTGCCCCTAGGGACTGAGAAATCATGGACCAACTGCTCTCACGAGTGACACGTGGATTCGACAGCCGACACTGCCCCTAGGGACTGAGAAATCATCGACGAACTGCTGTCACGAGTGACACGTGGATTCGACAGCCGACACTGCCCCTAGGGACTGAGAAATCATGGATGAACTGCTCTCACGAGTGACACGTGGATTCGACAGCCGACACTGCCCCTAGGGACTGAGAAATCATGGACAAACTGCTCTCACGAGTGACACGTGGATTCGACAGCCGACACTGCCCCTTGGGACTGAGAAATCATCGATGAACTGCTGTCACGAGTGACACGTGGATTCGACAGCCGACACAGCCCTAGGGACTGGGAAATCATCGACGTACTGCTGTCACGGGTGACGCAGGATTCCACAGCCGAAACTGCCTCTAGGGCCTGTGAAAACATCGACGAACTGCTCTCACGGGTGACGCGTGGGTTCGACAGCCGACACGGCCCCTAGGGACTGAGGAATCATCGACGTACTACTATCACGAGTGACGCAGGATTCCAGAGCTGAAATTGCCCCTAGGGACAGTGAAATCATCGAGGAACTGCTCTCACGGGTGACGCGTGGATTCCACAGCCGACAGAGCCCCTAGGGACTGAGAAATCATCGACGACCTGCTCTCACGGACGACGCGTGGATTGGACAGCCGACACAACCCCTAGGGACTGAGAAATCATCGACGAACTGCTCTCACGGGTGACGCGTGGATTCCACAGCCGACACAGCCCCTAGGGACTGAGAAATCATCAACGTACTGCTGTCACGGGTGACGCAGGATTCCACAGCCGAAACTGCCCCTAGGGACTGTGAAATCATCGACGAACTGCTCTCACGGGTGACGCGTGGATTTCACGGCCGACAGAGCCCCTAGGGACTGACAAATCATTGACGAACTGCTGTCACGAGTGACACGTGGATTCGACAGCCGACACTGCCCCTAGGGACTGAGAAATCATGGACGAACTGCTCTCATGAGTGACACGTGGATTAGACAGCCGACACTGCCCCTAGGGACTGAGAAATCATGGACGAACTGCTCTCACGAGTGACACGTGGATTCGACAGCCGACACTGCCCCTAGGGACTGAGAAATCATCGACGAACTGCTGTCACGAGTGACACGTGGATTCGACAGCCGACACAGCCCTAGGGACTGGGAAATCATCGACGTACTGCTGTCACGGGTGACGCAGGATTCCACAGCCGAAACTGCCTCTAGGGCCTGTGAAAACATCGACGAACTGCTCTCACGGGTGACGCGTGGGTTTGACAGCCGACACGGCCCCTAGGGACTGAGGAATCATCGACGTACTACTATCACGAGTGACGCAGGATTCCAGAGCTGAAATTGCCCCTAGGGACAGTGAAATCATCGAGGAACTGCTCTCACGGGTGACGCGTGGTTTCGACAGCCGAGACAGCCCCTAGGGACTGTGGAATCATCGACGTACTGCTATCACGAGTGACGTAGGATTCCAGAGCCGAAATTGCCCCTAGGGACAGTGAAATCATCGACGAACTGCTCTCACGGGTGACGCGTGGCTTCGACAGCCGAGACAGCCCCTAGGGACTGTGGAATCATCGACGTACTACTATCACGAGTGACGCAGGATTCCAGAGCCGAAATTGCCCCTAGGGACAGTGAAATCATCGATTAACTGCTCTCACGGGTGACGCGTGGATTCCACAGCTGACACAGCCCGTAGGGAATGGGAAATCATCGACGTACTGCTGTCACGGGTGACGCGTGGATTTCACGGCCGACAGAGCCCCTAGGGACTGAGAAATCATGGACGAACTGCTGTCACGAGTGACACGTGGATTCGACAGCCGACACTGCCCCTAGGGACTGAGAAATCATGGACGAACTGCTCTCACGAGTGACACGTGGATTCGACAGCCGACACTGCCCCTAGGGACTGAGAAATCATCGACGAACTGCTGTCACGAGTGACACGTGGATTCGACAGCCGACACTGCCCCTAGGGACTGAGAAATCATGGATGAACTGCTCTCACGAGTGACACGTGGATTCGACAGCCGACACTGCCCCTAGGGACTGAGAAATCATGGACAAACTGCTCTCACGAGTGACACGTGGATTCGACAGCCGACACTGCCCCTAGGGACTGAGAAATCATCGACGAACTGCTGTCACGAGTGACACGTGGATTCGACAGCCGACACAGCCCTAGGGACTGGGAAATCATCGACGTACTGCTGTCACGGGTGACGCAGGATTCCACAGCCGAAACTGCCTCTAGGGCCTGTGAAAACATCGACGAACTGCTCTCACGGGTGACGCGGGGGTTCGACAGCCGACACGGCCCCTAGGGACTGAGGAATCATCGACGTACTACTATCACGAGTGACGCAGGATTCCAGAGCTGAAATTGCCCCTAGGGACAGTG
Organism: Populus nigra; assembly: GCF_951802175.1. Lineage (NCBI taxonomy): Eukaryota > Viridiplantae > Streptophyta > Magnoliopsida > Malpighiales > Salicaceae > Populus > Populus nigra. Next base: position 18,963,475 of record NC_084855.1, on the reverse strand, counting down.
AAATCATCGAGGAACTGCTCTCACGGGTGACGCGTGGCTTCGACAGCCGAGACAGCCCCTAGGGACTGTGGAATCATCGACGTACTGCTATCACGAGTGACGCAGGATTCCAGAGCCGACATTGCCCTTAGGGACAGTGAAATCATCGACGAACTGCTCTCACGGGTGACGCGTGGATTCCACAGCCGACAGAGCCCCTAGGGACTGAGAAATCATCGACGACCTGCTCTCACGGACGACGCGTGGATTGGACAGCCGACACAACCCCTAGGGACTGAGAAATCATCGACGAACTGCTCTCACGGGTGACGCGTGGATTCCACAGCCGACACAGCCCCTAGGGACTGAGAAATCATCAACGTACTGCTGTCACGGGTGACGCAGGATTCCACAGCCGAAACTGCCCCTAGGGACTGTGAAATCATCGACGAACTGCTCTCACGGGTGACGCGTGGATTTCACGGCCGACAGAGCCCCTAGGGACTGAGAAATCATTGACGAACTGCTGTCACGAGTGACACGTGGATTCGACAGCCGACACTGCCCCTAGGGACTGAGAAATCATGGACGAACTGCTCTCACGAGTGACACGTGGATTAGACAGCCGACACTGCCCCTAGGGACTGAGAAATCATGGACGAACTGCTCTCACGAGTGACACGTGGATTCGACAGCCGACATTGCCCCTAGGGACTGAGAAATCATCGACGAACTGCTGTCACGTGTGACACGTGGATTCGACAGCCGACACAGCCCTAGGGACTGGGAAATCATCGACGTACTGCTGTCACGGGTGACGCAGGATTCCACAGCCGAAACTGCCTCTAGGGACTGAGACTGAGGAATCATCGACGTACTACTATCACGAGTGACGCAGGATTCCAGAGCTGAAATTGCCCCTAGGGACAGTGAAATCATCGAGGAACTGCTCTCACGGGTGACGCGTGGCTTCGACAGCCGAGACAGCCCCTAGGGACTGTGGAATCATCGACGTACTGCTATCACGAGTGACGCAGGATTCCAGAGCCGACATTGCCCTTAGGGACAGTGAAATCATCGACGAACTGCTCTCACGGGTGACGCGTGGATTCCACAGCCGACAGAGCCCCTAGGGACTGAGAAATCATCGACGACCTGCTCTCACGGACGACGCGTGGATTGGACAGCCGACACAACCCCTAGGGACTGAGAAATCATCGACGAACTGCTCTCACGGGTGACGCGTGGATTCCACAGCCGACACAGCCCCTAGGGACTGAGAAATCATCAACGTACTGCTGTCACGGGTGACGCAGGATTCCACAGCCGAAACTGCCCCTAGGGACTGTGAAATCATCGACGAACTGCTCTCACGGGTGACGCGTGGGTTCGACAGCCGACACTGCCCCTAGGGACTGAGAAATCATGGACGAACTGCTCTCACGAGTGACACGTGGATTCGACAGCCGACACTGCCCCTAGGGACTGAGAAATCATCGACGAACTGCTGTCACAAGTGACACGTGGATTCGACAGCCGACACTGCCCCTAGGGACTGAGAAATCATGGAGGAACTGCTCTCACGAGTGACACGTGGATTCGACAGCCGACACTGCCCCTAGGGACTGAGAAATCATGGACAAACTGCTCTCACGAGTGACACGTGGATTCGACAGCCGACACTGCCCCTAGGGACTGAGAAATCATCGACGAACTGCTGTCACGAGTGACACGTGGATTCGACAGCCGACACAGCCCTAGGGACTGGGAAATCATCGACGTACTGCTGTCACGAGTGACACGTGGATTCGACAGCCGACACAGCCCTAGGGACTGGGAAATCATCGACGTACTGCTGTCACGGGTGACGCAGGATTCCACAGCCGAAACTGCCTCTAGGGCCTGTGAAAACATCGACGAACTGCTCTCACGGGTGACGCGTGGGTTCGACAGCCGACACGGCCCCTAGGGACTGAGGAATCATCGACGTACTACTATCACGAGTGACGCAGGATTCCAGAGCTGAAATTGCCCCTAGGGACAGTGAAATCATCGAGGAACTGCTCTCACGGGTGACGCGTGGCTTCGACAGCCGAGACAGCCCCTAGGGACTGTGGAATCATCGACGTACTGCTATCACGAGTGACGCAGGATTCCAGAGCCGACATTGCCCCTAGGGACAGTGAAATCATCGACGAACTGCTCTCACGGGTGACGCGTGGATTCCACAGCCGACAGAGCCCCTAGGGACTGAGAAATCATCGACGACCTGCTCTCACGGACGACGCGTGGATAGGACAGCCGACACAACCCCTAGGGACTGAGAAATCATCGACGAACTGCTCTCACGGGTGACGCGTGGATTCCACAGCCGACACAGCCCCTAGGGACTGAGAAATCATCAACGTACTGCTGTCACGGGTGACGCAGGATTCCACAGCCGAAACTGCCCCTAGGGACTGTGAAATCATCGACGAACTGCTCTCACGGGTGACGCGTGGATTCGACAGCCGACACTGCCCCTAGGGACTGAGAAATCATGGAGGAACTGCTCTCACGAGTGACACGTGGATTCGACAGCCGACACTGCCCCTAGGGACTGAGAAATCATGGACGAACTGCTCTCACGAGTGACACGTGGATTAGACAGCCGACACTGCCCCTAGGGACTGAGAAATCATGGACGAACTGCTCTCACGAGTGACACGTGGATTCGACAGCCGACACTGCCCCTAGGGACTGAGAAATCATCGACGAACTGCTGTCACGAGTGACACGTGGATTCGACAGCCGACACAGCCCTAGGGACTGGGAAATCATCGACGTACTGCTGTCACGGGTGACGCAGGATTCCACAGCCGAAACTGCCTCTAGGGCCTGTGAAAACATCGACGAACTGCTCTCACGGGTGACGCGTGGGTTCGACAGCCGACACGGCCCCTAGGGACTGAGGAATCATCGACGTACTACTATCACGAGTGACGCAGGATTCCAGAGCCCAAATTGCCCCTAGGGACAGTGAAATCATCGACGAACTGCTCTCACGGGTGACGCGTGGATTTCACGGCCGACAGAGCCCCTAGGGACTGAGAAATCATCAACGTACTGCTGTCACGAGTGACACGTGGATTCCACAGCCGAAACTGCCCCTAGGGACTGTGAAATCATCGACGAACTGCTCTCACGGGTGACGCGTGGATTTCACGGCCGACAGAGCCCCTAGGGACTGAGAAATCATTGACGAACTGCTGTCACGAGTGACACGTGGATTCGACAGCCGACACTGCCCCTAGGGACTGAAAAATCATGGACGAACTGCTCTCACGAGTGACACGTGGATTAGACAGCCGACACTGCCCCTAGGGACTGAGAAATCATGGACGAACTGCTCTCACGAGTGACACGTGGATTCGACAGCCGACACTGCCCCTAGGGACTGAGAAATCATCGACGAACTGCTGTCACGAGTGACACGTGGATTCGACAGCCGACACAGCCCTAGGGACTGGGAAATCATCGACGTACTGCTGTCACGGGTGACGCAGGATTCCACAGCCGAAACTGCCTCTAGGGCCTGTGAAAACATCGACGAACTGCTCTCACGGGTGACGCGTGGGTTCGACAGCCGACACGGCCCCTAGGGACTGAGGAATCATCGACGTACTCCTCTCACGAGTGACGCAGGATTCCAGAGCCCAAATTGCCCCTAGGGACAGTGAAATCATCGACGAACTGCTCTCACGGGTGACGCGTGGATTTCACGGCCGACAGAGCCCCTAGGGACTGAGAAATCATTGACGAACTGCTGTCACGAGTGACACGTGGATTCGACAGCCGACACTGCCCCTAGGGACTGAGAAATCATGGACGAACTGCTCTCACGAGTGACACGTGGATTAGACAGCCGACACTGCCCCTAGGGACTGAGAAATCATGGACGAACTGCTCTCACGAGTGACACGTGGATTCGACAGCCGACACTGCCCCTAGGGACTGAGAAATCATCGACGAACTGCTGTCACGAGTGACACGTGGATTCGACAGCCGACACAGCCCTAGGGACTGGGAAATCATAGACGTACTGCTGTCACGGGTGACGCAGGATTCCACAGCCGAAACTGCCTCTAGGGCCTGTGAAAACATCGACGAACTGCTCTCACGGGTGACGCGTGGGTTCGACAGCCGACACGGCCCCTAGGGACTGAGGAATCATCGACGTACTACTATCACGAGTGACGCAGGATTCCAGAGCTGAAATTGCCCCTAGGGACAGTGAAATCATCGAGGAACTGCTCTCACGGGTGACGCGTGGCTTCGACAGCCGAGACAGCCCCTAGGGACTGTGGAATCATCGACGTACTGCTATCACGAGTGACGCAGGATTCCAGAGCCGAAATTGCCCCTAGGGACAGTGAAATCATCGACGAACTGCTCTCACGGGTGACGCGTGGCTTCGACAGCCGAGACAGCCCCTAGGGACTGTGGAATCATCGACGTACTACTATCACGAGTGACGCAGGATTCCAGAGCCGAAATTGCCCCTAGGGACAGTGAAATCATCGATTAACTGCTCTCACGGGTGACGCGTGGATTCCACAGCTGACACAGCCCGTAGGGAATGGGAAATCATCGACGTACTGCTGTCACGGGTGACGCGTGGATTTCACGGCCGACAGAGCCCCTAGGGACTGAGAAATCATGGACGAACTGCTGTCACGAGTGACACGTGGATTCGACAGCCGACACTGCCCCTAGGGACTGAGAAATCATGGACGAACTGCTCTCACGAGTGACACGTGGATTCGACAGCCGACACTGCCCCTAGGGACTGAGAAATCATCGACGAACTGCTGTCACGAGTGACACGTGGATTCGACAGCCGACACAGCCCTAGGGACTGGGAAATCATCGACGTACTGCTGTCACGGGTGACGCAGGATTCCACAGCCGAAACTGCCTCTAGGGCCTGTGAAAACATCGACGAACTGCTCTCACGGGTGACGCGTGGGTTCGACAGCCGACACGGCCCCTAGGGACTGAGGAATCATCGACGTACTACTATCACGAGTGACGCAGGATTCCAGAGCCCAAATTGCCCCTAGGGACAGTGAAATCATCGACGAACTGCTCTCACGGGTGACGCATGGATTCCACAGCCGAGACAGCCCCTAGGGACTGAGAAATCATCAACGTACTGCTGTCACGGGTGACGCAGGATTCCACAGCCGAAACTGCCCCTAGGGACTGTGAAATCATCGACGAACTGCTCTCACGGGTGACGCGTGGATTTCACGGCCGACAGAGCCCCTAGGGACTGAGAAATCATTGACGAACTGCTGTCACGAGTGACACGTGGATTCGACAGCCGACACTGCCCCTAGGGACTGAAAAATCATGGACGAACTGCTCTCACGAGTGACACGTGGATTAGACAGCCGACACTGCCCCTAGGGACTGAGAAATCATGGACGAACTGCTCTCACGAGTGACACGTGGATTCGACAGCCGACACTGCCCCTAGGGACTGAGAAATCATCGACGAACTGCTGTCACGAGTGACACGTGGATTCGACAGCCGACACAGCCCTAGGGACTGGGAAATCATCGACGTACTGCTGTCACGGGTGACGCAGGATTCCACAGCCGAAACTGCCTCTAGGGCCTGTGAAAACATCGACGAACTGCTCTCACGGGTGACGCGTGGGTTCGACAGCCGACAGGGCCCCTAGGGACTGAGGAATCATCGACGTACTACTATCACGAGTGACGCAGGATTCCAGAGCCCAAATTGCCCCTAGGGACAGTGAAATCATCGACGAACTGCTCTCACGGGTGACGCATGGATTCCACAGCCGAGACAGCCCCTAGGGACTGAGAAATCATCAACGTACTGCTGTCACAGGTGACGCAGGATTCCACAGCCGAAACTGCCCCTAGGGACTGTGAAATCATCGACGAACTGCTCTCACGGGTAACGCGTGGATTTCACGGCCGACAGAGCCCCTAGGGACTGAGAAATCATTGACGAACTGCTGTCACGAGTGACACGTGGATTCGACAGCCGACACTGCCCCTAGGGACTGAAAAATCATGGACGAACTGCTCTCACGAGTGACACGTGGATTAGACAGCCAACACTGCCCCTAGGGACTGAGAAATCATGGACGAACTGCTCTCACGAGTGACACGTGGATTCGACAGCCGACACTGCCCCTAGGGACTGAGAAATCATCGACGAACTGCTGTCACGAGTGACACGTGGATTCGACAGCCGACACAGCCCTAGGGACTGGGAAATCATCGACGTACTGCTGTCACGGGTGACGCAGGATTCCACAGCCGAAACTGCCTCTAGGGCCTGTGAAAACATCGACGAACTGCTCTCACGGGTGACGCGTGGGTTCGACAGCCGACACGGCCCCTAGGGACTGAGGAATCATCGACGTACTACTATCACGAGTGACGCAGGATTCCAGAGCTGAAATTGCCCCTAGGGACAGTGAAATCATCGAGGAACTGCTCTCACGGGTGACGCGTGGCTTCGACAGCCGAGACAGCCCCTAGGGACTGTGGAATCATCGACGTACTGCTATCACGAGTGACGCAGGATTCCAGAGCCGACATTGCCCCTAGGGACAGTGAAATCATCGACGAACTGCTCTCACGGGTGACGCGTGGATTCCACAGCCGACAGAGCCCCTAGGGACTGAGAAATCATCGACGACCTGCTCTCACGGACGACGCGTGCATTGGACAGCCGACACAACCCCTAGGGACTGAGAAATTATCGACGAACTGCTCTCACGGGTGACGCGTGGATTCCACAGCCGACACAGCCCCTAGGGACTGAGAAATCATCAACGTACTGCTGTCACGGGTGACGCAGGATTCCACAGCCAAAACTGCCCCTAGGGACTATGAAATCATCGACGAACTGCTCTCACGGGTGACGCGTGGATTTCACGGCCGACAGAGCCGAAACTGCCCCTAGGGACTGAGAAATCATCGACGAACTGCTCTCACGGGTGACGCGTGGATTTCACGGCCGACAGAGCCCCTAGGGACTGAGAAATCATTGACGAACTGCTGTCACGAGTGACACGTGGATTCGACAGCCGACACTGCCCCTAGGGACTGAGAAATCATGGAGGAACTGCTCTCACGAGTGACACGTGGATTCGACAGCCGACACTGCCCCTAGGGACTGAGAAATCATGGACGAACTGCTCTCACGAGTGACACGTGGATTCGACAGCAGACACGTGGATTCGACAGCAGACACTGCCCCTAGGGACTGAGAAATCATCGACGAACTGCTGTCACGAGTGACACGTGGATTCGACAGCCGACACAGCCCTAGGGACTGGGAAATCATCGACGTACTGCTGTCACGGGTGACGCAGGATTCCACAGCCGAGACAGCCCCTAGGGACTGTGGAATCATCGACGTACTACTATCACGAGTGACGCAGGATTCCAGAGCCGAAATTGCCCCTAGGGACAGTGAAATCATCTACGAACTGCTCTCACGGGTGACGCATGGATTCCACAGCCGACAAAGCCCCTAGGGACTGATAAATCATCGACAAACTGCTCTCACGGGTGACGGATGGATTCCACAGCCGACACAGCCCCTAGGGACTGCGAAATCATCGACGAACTGCTGTCACGAGTGACGCGTGGGTTCGACATCCGACACGGCCCCTAGGGACTGAGGAATCATCGACGTACTACTATCACGAGTGACGCAGGATTCCAGAGCCGAAATTGCCCCTAGGGACAGTGAAATCAGCGACTAACTGCTCTCACGGGTGACGCGTCGATTCCACAGCTGACACAGCCCGTAGGGAATGGGAAATCATCGACGTACTGCTGTCACGAGTGACGCAAGATTCCAGAGCCGAAATTGCCCCTAGGGACAGTGAAATCATCGACGAACTGCTCTCACGGGTGACGCGTGGCTTCGACAGCCGAGACAGCCCCTAGGGACTGTGGAATCATCGACGTACTACTATCACGAGTGACGCAGGATTCCAGAGCCGAAATTGCCCCTAGGGACAGTGAAATCATCAACGAACTGCTCTCACGGGTGACGCGTGGATTCCACAGCCGACACAGCCCCTACGGACTGATAAATCATCGACAAACTGCTCTCACGGGTGACGGATGGATTCCACAGCCGACACAGCCCCTAGGGACTGCGAAATCATCGACGAACTGCTGTCACGAGTGACGCGTGGGTTCGACAGCCGACACGGCCCCTAGGGACTGGGGAATCATCGACGTACTACTATCACCAGTGACGCAGGATTCCAGAGCCGAAATTGCCCCTAGGGACAGTGAAATCATCGACTAACTGCTCTCACGGGTGACGCGTGGATTCCACAGCTGACACAGCCCGTAGGGACTGGGAAATCATCGACGTACTGCTGTCACGGGTGACGCGTGGATTGCACGGCCGACATAGCCCCTAGGGACTGAGAAATCATTGACGAACTGCTGTCACGAGTGACACGTGGATTCGACAGCCGACACTGCCCCTAGGGACTGAGAAATCATGGACGAACTGCTCTCACGAGTGACACGTGGATTCGACAGCAGACACGTGGATTCGACAGCAGACACTGCCCCTAGGGACTGAGAAATCATCGACGAACTGCTGTCACGAGTGACACGTGGATTCGACAGCCGACACAGCCCTAGGGACTGGGAAATCATCGACGTACTGCTGTCACGGGTGACGCAGGATTCCACAGCCGAAACTGCCTCTAGGGCCTGTGAAAACAACGACGAACTGCTCTCACGGGTGACGCGTGGGTTCGACAGCCGAGACAGCCCCTAGGGACTGTGGAATCATCGACGTACTACTATCACGAGTGACGCAGGATTCCAGAGCCGAAATTGCCCCTAGGGACAGTGAAATCATCGACTAACTGCTCTCACGGGTGACGCGTGGCTTCGACAGCCGAGACAGCCCCTAGGGACTGTGGAATCATCGACGTACTACTATCACGAGTGACGCAGGATTCCAGAGCCGAAATTGCCCCTAGGGACAGTGAAATCATCGACTAACTGCTCTCACGGGTGACGCGTGGATTCCACAGCTGACACAGCCCGTAGGGAATGGGAAATCATCGACGTACTGCTGTCACGAGTGACGCAAGATTCCAGAGCCGAAATTGCCCCTAGGGACAGTGAAATCATCGACTAACTGCTCTCACGGGTGACGCGTGGATTCCACAGCTGACACAGCCCGTAGGGAATGGGAAATCATCGACGTACTGCTGTCACGGGTGACGCGTGGATTTCACGGCCGCCATAGCCCCTAGGGACTGAGAAATCATGGACGAACTGCTGTCACGAGTGACACGTGGATTCGACAGCCGACACTGCCCCTAGGGACTGAGAAATCATGGACGAACTGCTCTCACGAGTGACACGTGGATTCGACAGCAGACACGTGGATTCGACAGCAGACACTGCCCCTAGGGACTGAGAAATCATCGACGAACTGCTGTCACGAGTGACACGTGGATTCGACAGCCGACACAGCCCTAGGGACTGGGAAATCATCGACGGACTGCTGTCACGGGTGACGCAGGATTCCACAGCCGAAACTGCCTCTAGGGCCTGTGAAAACAACGACGAACTGCTCTCACGGGTGACGCGTGGGTTCGACAGCCGAGACAGCCCCTAGGGACTGTGGAATCATCGACGTACTACTATCACGAGTGACGCAGGATTCCAGAGCCGAAATTGCCCTAGGGACAGTGAAATCATCGATTAACTGCTCTCACGGGTGACGCGTGGCTTCGACAGCCGAGACAGCCCCTAGGGACTGTGGAATCATCGACGTACTACTATCACGAGTGACGCAGGATTCCAGAGCCGAAATTGCCCCTAGGGACAGTGAAATCATCGACTAACTGCTCTCACGGGTGACGCGTCGATTCCACAGCTGACACAGGCCGTAGGGAATGGGAAATCATCGACGTACTGCTGTCACGAGTGACGCAAGATTCCAGAGCCGAAATTGCCCCTAGGGACAGTGAAATCATCGACGAACTGCTCTCACGGGTGACGCGTGGCTTCGACAGCCGAGACAGCCCCTAGGGACTGTGGAATCATCGACGTACTACTATCACGAGTGACGCAGGATTCCAGAGCCGAAATTGCCCCTAGGGACAGTGAAATCATCAACGAACTGCTCTCACGGGTGACGCGTGGATTCCACAGCCGACACAGCCCCTACGGACTGATAAATCATCGACAAACTGCTCTCACGGGTGACGGATGGATTCCACAGCCGACACAGCCCCTAGGGACTGCGAAATCATCGACGAACTGCTGTCACGAGTGACGCGTGGGTTCGACAGCCGACACGGCCCCTAGGGACTGGGGAATCATCGACGTACTACTATCACCAGTGACGCAGGATTCCAGAGCCGAAATTGCCCCTAGGGACAGTGAAATCATCGACTAACTGCTCTCACGGGTGACGCGTGGATTCCACAGCTGACACAGCCCGTAGGGACTGGGAAATCATCGACGTACTGCTGTCACGGGTGACGCGTGGATTGCACGGCCGACATAGCCCCTAGGGACTGAGAAATCATTGACGAACTGCTGTCACGAGTGACACGTGGATTCGACAGCCGACACTGCCCCTAGGGACTGAGAAATCATGGAGGAACTGCTCTCACGAGTGACACGTGGATTCGACAGCCGACACTGCCCCTAGGGACTGAGAAATCATGGACGAACTGCTCTCACGAGTGACACGTGGATTCGACAGCAGACACGTGGATTCGACAGCAGACACTGCCCCTAGGGACTGAGAAATCATCGACGAACTGCTGTCACGAGTGACACGTGGATTCGACAGCCGACACAGCCCTAGGGACTGGGAAATCATCGACGTACTGCTGTCACGGGTGACGCAGGATTCCACAGCCGAAACTGCCTCTAGGGCCTGTGAAAACAACGACGAACTGCTCTCACGGGTGACGCGTGGGTTCGACAGCCGAGACAGCCCCTAGGGACTGTGGAATCATCGACGTACTACTATCACGAGTGACGCAGGATTCCAGAGCCGAAATTGCCCCTAGGGACAGTGAAATCATCGACTAACTGCTCTCACGGGTGACGCGTGGCTTCGACAGCCGAGACAGCCCCTAGGGACTGTGGAATCATCGACGTACTACTATCACGAGTGACGCAGGATTCCAGAGCCGAAATTGCCCCTAGGGACAGTGAAATCATCGACTAACTGCTCTCACGGGTGACGCGTGGATTCCACAGCTGACACAGCCCGTAGGGAATGGGAAATCATCGACGTACTGCTGTCACGAGTGACGCAAGATTCCAGAGCCGAAATTGCCCCTAGGGACAGTGAAATCATCGACTAACTGCTCTCACGGGTGACGCGTGGATTCCACAGCTGACACAGCCCGTAGGGAATGGGAAATCATCGACGTACTGCTGTCACGGGTGACGCGTGGATTTCACGGCCGCCATAGCCCCTAGGGACTGAGAAATCATGGACGAACTGCTGTCACGAGTGACACGTGGATTCGACAGCCGACACTGCCCCTAGGGACTGAGAAATCATGGACGAACTGCTCTCACGAGTGACACGTGGATTCGACAGCAGACACGTGGATTCGACAGCAGACACTGCCCCTAGGGACTGAGAAATCATCGACGAACTGCTGTCACGAGTGACACGTGGATTCGACAGCCGACACAGCCCTAGGGACTGGGAAATCATCGACGGACTGCTGTCACGGGTGACGCAGGATTCCACAGCCGAAACTGCCTCTAGGGCCTGTGAAAACAACGACGAACTGCTCTCACGGGTGACGCGTGGGTTCGACAGCCGAGACAGCCCCTAGGGACTGTGGAATCATCGACGTACTACTATCACGAGTGACGCAGGATTCCAGAGCCGAAATTGCCCTAGGGACAGTGAAATCATCGATTAACTGCTCTCACGGGTGACGCGTGGCTTCGACAGCCGAGACAGCCCCTAGGGACTGTGGAATCATCGACGTACTACTATCACGAGTGACGCAGGATTCCAGAGCCGAAATTGCCCCTAGGGACAGTGAAATCATCGACTAACTGCTCTCACGGGTGACGCGTCGATTCCACAGCTGACACAGGCCGTAGGGAATGGGAAATCATCGACGTACTGCTGTCACGAGTGACGCAAGATTCCAGAGCCGAAATTGCCCCTAGGGACAGTGAAATCATCGACGAACTGCTCTCACGGGTGACGCGTGGCTTCGACAGCCGAGACAGCCCCTAGGGACTGTGGAATCATCGACGTACTACTATCACGAGTGACGCAGGATTCCAGAGCCGAAATTGCCCCTAGGGACAGTGAAATCATCAACGAACTGCTCTCACGGGTGACGCGTGGATTCCACAGCCGACACAGCCCCTACGGACTGATAAATCATCGACAAACTGCTCTCACGGGTGACGGATGGATTCCACAGCCGACACAGCCCCTAGGGACTGCGAAATCATCGACGAACTGCTGTCACGAGTGACGCGTGGGTTCGACAGCCGACACGGCCCCTAGGGACTGGGGAATCATCGACGTACTACTATCACCAGTGACGCAGGATTCCAGAGCCGAAATTGCCCCTAGGGACAGTGAAATCATCGACTAACTGCTCTCACGGGTGACGCGTGGATTCCACAGCTGACACAGCCCGTAGGGACTGGGAAATCATCGACGTACTGCTGTCACGGGTGACGCGTGGATTGCACGGCCGACATAGCCCCTAGGGACTGAGAAATCATTGACGAACTGCTGTCACGAGTGACACGTGGATTCGACAGCCGACACTGCCCCTAGGGACTGAGAAATCATGGACGAACTGCTCTCACGAGTGACACGTGGATTCGACAGCAGACACGTGGATTCGACAGCAGACACTGCCCCTAGGGACTGAGAAATCATCGACGAACTGCTGTCACGAGTGACACGTGGATTCGACAGCCGACACAGCCCTAGGGACTGGGAAATCATCGACGTACTGCTGTCACGGGTGACGCAGGATTCCACAGCCGAAACTGCCTCTAGGGCCTGTGAAAACAACGACGAACTGCTCTCACGGGTGACGCGTGGGTTCGACAGCCGAGACAGCCCCTAGGGACTGTGGAATCATCGACGTACTACTATCACGAGTGACGCAGGATTCCAGAGCCGAAATTGCCCCTAGGGACAGTGAAATCATCGACTAACTGCTCTCACGGGTGACGCGTGGCTTCGACAGCCGAGACAGCCCCTAGGGACTGTGGAATCATCGACGTACTACTATCACGAGTGACGCAGGATTCCAGAGCCGAAATTGCCCCTAGGGACAGTGAAATCATCGACTAACTGCTCTCACGGGTGACGCGTGGATTCCACAGCTGACACAGCCCGTAGGGAATGGGAAATCATCGACGTACTGCTGTCACGAGTGACGCAAGATTCCAGAGCCGAAATTGCCCCTAGGGACAGTGAAATCATCGACTAACTGCTCTCACGGGTGACGCGTGGATTCCACAGCTGACACAGCCCGTAGGGAATGGGAAATCATCGACGTACTGCTGTCACGGGTGACGCGTGGATTTCACGGCCGCCATAGCCCCTAGGGACTGAGAAATCATGGACGAACTGCTGTCACGAGTGACACGTGGATTCGACAGCCGACACTGCCCCTAGGGACTGAGAAATCATGGACGAACTGCTCTCACGAGTGACACGTGGATTCGACAGCAGACACGTGGATTCGACAGCAGACACTGCCCCTAGGGACTGAGAAATCATCGACGAACTGCTGTCACGAGTGACACGTGGATTCGACAGCCGACACAGCCCTAGGGACTGGGAAATCATCGACGGACTGCTGTCACGGGTGACGCAGGATTCCACAGCCGAAACTGCCTCTAGGGCCTGTGAAAACAACGACGAACTGCTCTCACGGGTGACGCGTGGGTTCGACAGCCGAGACAGCCCCTAGGGACTGTGGAATCATCGACGTACTACTATCACGAGTGACGCAGGATTCCAGAGCCGAAATTGCCCCTAGGGACAGTGAAATCATCTACGAACTGCTCTCACGGGTGACGCATGGATTCCACAGCCGACAAAGCCCCTAGGGACTGATAAATCATCGACAAACTGCTCTCACGGGTGACGGATGGATTCCACAGCCGACACAGCCCCTAGGGACTGCGAAATCATCGACGAACTGCTGTCACGAGTGACGCGTGGGTTCGACAGCCGACACGGCCCCTAGGGACTGAGGAATCATCGACGTACTACTATCACGAGTGACGCAAGATTCCAGAGTCGAAATTGCCCCTAGGGACAGTGAAATCATCGACGAACTGCTCTCACGGGTGACGCGTGGCTTCGACAGCCGAGACAGCCCCTAGGGACTGTGGAATCATCGACGTACTACTATCACGAGTGACGCAGGATTCCAGAGCCGAAATTGCCCCTAGGGACAGTGAAATCATCGACGAACTGCTCTCACGGGTGACGCGTGGATTCCACAGCCGACACAGCCCCTACGGACTGATAAATCATCGACAAACTGCTCTCACGGGTGACGGATGGATTCCACAGCCGACACAGCCCCTAGGGACTGCGAAATCATCGACGAACTGCTGTCACGAGTGACGCGTGGGTTCGACAGCTGACACGGCCCCTAGGGACTGATGAATCATCGACGTACTACTATCACCAGTGACGCAGGATTCCAGAGCCGACATTGCCCCTAGGGACAGTGAAATCATCGACTAACTGCTCTCACGGGTGACGCGTGGATTCCACAGCTTACACAGCCCGTAGGGACTGGGAAATCATCGACGTACTGCTGTCACGGGTGACGCGTGGATTTCACGGCCGACATAGCCCCTAGGGACTGAGAAATCATTGACGAACTGCTGTCACGAGTGACACGTGGATTCGACAGCCGACACTGCCCCTAGGGACTGAGAAATCATGGACGAACTGCTCTCACGAGTGACACGTGGATTCGACAGCAGACACGTGGATTCGACAGCAGACACTGCCCCTAGGGACTGAGAAATCATCGACGAACTGCTGTCACGAGTGACACGTGGATTCGACAGCCGACACAGCCCTAGGGACTGGGAAATCATCGACGTACTGCTGTCACGGGTGACACAGGATTCCACAGCCGAAACTGCCTCTAGGGCCTGTGAAAACAACGACGAACTGCTCTCACGGGTGACGCGTGGGTTCGACAGCCGAGACAGCCCCTAGGGACTGTGGAATCATCGACGTACTACTATCACGAGTGACGCAGGATTCCAGAGCCGAAATTGCCCCTAGGGACAGTGAAATCATCGATTAACTGCTCTCACGGGTGACGCGTGGCTTCGACAGCCGAGACAGCCCCTAGGGACTGTGGAATCATCGACGTACTACTATCACGAGTGACGCAGGATTCCAGAGCCGAAATTGCCCCTAGGGACAGTGAAATCATCGACTAACTGCTCTCACGGGTGACGCGTGGATTCCACAGCTGACACAGCCCGTAGGGAATGGGAAATCATCGACGTACTGCTGTCACGAGTGACGCAAGATTCCAGAGCCGAAATTGCCCCTAGGGACAGTGAAATCATCGACGAACTGCTCTCACGGGTGACGCGTGGCTTCGACAGCCGAGACAGCCCCTAGGGACTGTGGAATCATCGACGTACTACTATCACGAGTGACGCAGGATTCCAGAGCCGAAATTGCCCCTAGGGACAGTGAAATCATCGACGAACTGCTCTCACGGGTGACGCTTGGATTCCACAGCCGACACAGCCCCTACGGACTGATAAATCATCGACAAACTGCTCTCACGGGTGACGGATGGATTCCACAGCCGACACAGCCCCTAGGGACTGCGAAATCATCGACGAACTGCTGTCACGAGTGACGCGTGGGTTCGACAGCCGACACGGCCCCTAGGGACTGGGGAATCATCGACGTACTACTATCACCAGTGACGCAGGATTCAAGAGCCGACATTGCCCCTAGGGACAGTGAAATCATCGACTAACTGCTCTCACGGGTGACGCGTGGATTCCACAGCTTACACAGCCCGTAGGGACTGGGAAATCATCGACGTACTGCTGTCACGGGTGACGCGTGGATTGCACGGCCGACATAGCCCCTAGGGACTGAGAAATCATTGACGAACTGCTGTCACGAGTGACACGTGGATTCGACAGCCGACACTGCCCCTAGGGACTGAGAAATCATGGACGAACTGCTCTCACGAGTGACACGTGGATTCGACAGCAGACACGTGGATTCGACAGCAGACACTGCCCCTAGGGACTGAGAAATCATCGACGAACTGCTGTCACGAGTGACACGTGGGTTCGACAGCCGACACAGCCCTAGGGACTGGGAAATCATCGACGTACTGCTGTCACGGGTGACGCAGGATTCCACAGCCGAAACTGCCTCTAGGGCCTGTGAAAACAACGACGAACTGCTCTCACGGGTGACGCGTGGGTTCGACAGCCGAGACAGCCCCTAGGGACTGTGGAATCATCGACGTACTACTATCACGAGTGACGCAGGATTCCAGAGCCGAAATTGCCCCTAGGGACAGTGAAATCATCGACTAACTGCTCTCACGGGTGACGCGTGGCTTCGACAGCCGAGACAGCCCCTAGGGACTGTGGAATCATCGACGTACTACTATCACGAGTGACGCAGGATTCCAGAGCCGAAATTGCCCCTAGGGACAGTGAAATCATCGACTAACTGCTCTCACGGGTGACGCGTGGATTCCACAGCTGACACAGCCCGTAGGGAATGGGAAATCATCGACGTACTGCTGTCACGAGTGACGCAAGATTCCAGAGCCGAAATTGCCCCTAGGGACAGTGAAATCATCGACTAACTGCTCTCACGGGTGACGCGTGGATTCCACAGCTGACACAGCCCGTAGGGAATGGGAAATCATCGACGTACTGCTGTCACGGGTGACGCGTGGATTTCACGGCCGCCATAGCCCCTAGGGACTGAGAAATCATTGACGAACTGCTGTCACGAGTGACACGTGGATTCGACAGCCGACACTGCCCCTAGGGACTGAGAAATCATGGACGAACTGCTCTCACGAGTGACACGTGGATTCGACAGCAGACACGTGGATTCGACAGCAGACACTGCCCCTAGGGACTGAGAAATCATCGACGAACTGCTGTCACGAGTGACACGTGGATTCGACAGCCGACACAGCCCTAGGGACTGGGAAATCATCGACGGACTGCTGTCACGGGTGACGCAGGATTCCACAGCCGAAACTGCCTCTAGGGCCTGTGAAAACAACGACGAACTGCTCTCACGGGTGACGCGTGGGTTCGACAGCCGAGACAGCCCCTAGGGACTGTGGAATCATCGACGTACTACTATCACGAGTGACGCAGGATTCCAGAGCCGAAATTGCCCCTAGGGACAGTGAAATCATCTACGAACTGCTCTCACGGGTGACGCATGGATTCCACAGCCGACAAAGCCCCTAGGGACTGATAAATCATCGACAAACTGCTCTCACGGGTGACGGATGGATTCCACAGCCGACACAGCCCCTAGGGACTGCGAAATCATCGACGAACTGCTGTCACGAGTGACGCGTGGGTTCGACAGCCGACACGGCCCCTAGGGACTGAGGAATCATCGACGTACTACTATCACGAGTGACGCAAGATTCCAGAGTCGAAATTGCCCCTAGGGACAGTGAAATCATCGACGAACTGCTCTCACGGGTGACGCGTGGCTTCGACAGCCGAGACAGCCCCTAGGGACTGTGGAATCATCGACGTACTACTATCACGAGTGACGCAGGATTCCAGAGCCGAAATTGCCCCTAGGGACAGTGAAATCATCGACGAACTGCTCTCACGGGTGACGCGTGGATTCCACAGCCGACACAGCCCCTACGGACTGATAAATCATCGACAAACTGCTCTCACGGGTGACGGATGGATTCCACAGCCGACACAGCCCCTAGGGACTGCGAAATCATCGACGAACTGCTGTCACGAGTGACGCGTGGGTTCGACAGCTGACACGGCCCCTAGGGACTGATGAATCATCGACGTACTACTATCACCAGTGACGCAGGATTCCAGAGCCGACATTGCCCCTAGGGACAGTGAAATCATCGACTAACTGCTCTCACGGGTGACGCGTGGATTCCACAGCTTACACAGCCCGTAGGGACTGGGAAATCATCGACGTACTGCTGTCACGGGTGACGCGTGGATTTCACGGCCGACATAGCCCCTAGGGACTGAGAAATCATTGACGAACTGCTGTCACGAGTGACACGTGGATTCGACAGCCGACACTGCCCCTAGGGACTGAGAAATCATGGACGAACTGCTCTCACGAGTGACACGTGGATTCGACAGCAGACACGTGGATTCGACAGCAGACACTGCCCCTAGGGACTGAGAAATCATCGACGAACTGCTGTCACGAGTGACACGTGGATTCGACAGCCGACACAGCCCTAGGGACTGGGAAATCATCGACGTACTGCTGTCACGGGTGACACAGGATTCCACAGCCGAAACTGCCTCTAGGGCCTGTGAAAACAACGACGAACTGCTCTCACGGGTGACGCGTGGGTTCGACAGCCGAGACAGCCCCTAGGGACTGTGGAATCATCGACGTACTACTATCACGAGTGACGCAGGATTCCAGAGCCGAAATTGCCCCTAGGGACAGTGAAATCATCGATTAACTGCTCTCACGGGTGACGCGTGGCTTCGACAGCCGAGACAGCCCCTAGGGACTGTGGAATCATCGACGTACTACTATCACGAGTGACGCAGGATTCCAGAGCCGAAATTGCCCCTAGGGACAGTGAAATCATCGACTAACTGCTCTCACGGGTGACGCGTGGATTCCACAGCTGACACAGCCCGTAGGGAATGGGAAATCATCGACGTACTGCTGTCACGAGTGACGCAAGATTCCAGAGCCGAAATTGCCCCTAGGGACAGTGAAATCATCGACGAACTGCTCTCACGGGTGACGCGTGGCTTCGACAGCCGAGACAGCCCCTAGGGACTGTGGAATCATCGACGTACTACTATCACGAGTGACGCAGGATTCCAGAGCCGAAATTGCCCCTAGGGACAGTGAAATCATCGACGAACTGCTCTCACGGGTGACGCTTGGATTCCACAGCCGACACAGCCCCTACGGACTGATAAATCATCGACAAACTGCTCTCACGGGTGACGGATGGATTCCACAGCCGACACAGCCCCTAGGGACTGCGAAATCATCGACGAACTGCTGTCACGAGTGACGCGTGGGTTCGACAGCCGACACGGCCCCTAGGGACTGGGGAATCATCGACGTACTACTATCACCAGTGACGCAGGATTCAAGAGCCGACATTGCCCCTAGGGACAGTGAAATCATCGACTAACTGCTCTCACGGGTGACGCGTGGATTCCACAGCTTACACAGCCCGTAGGGACTGGGAAATCATCGACGTACTGCTGTCACGGGTGACGCGTGGATTGCACGGCCGACATAGCCCCTAGGGACTGAGAAATCATTGACGAACTGCTGTCACGAGTGACACGTGGATTCGACAGCCGACACTGCCCCTAGGGACTGAGAAATCATGGACGAACTGCTCTCACGAGTGACACGTGGATTCGACAGCAGACACGTGGATTCGACAGCAGACACTGCCCCTAGGGACTGAGAAATCATCGACGAACTGCTGTCACGAGTGACACGTGGATTCGACAGCCGACACAGCCCTAGGGACTGGGAAATCATCGACGTACTGCTGTCACGGGTGACGCAGGATTCCACAGCCGAAACTGCCTCTAGGGCCTGTGAAAACAACGACGAACTGCTCTCACGGGTGACGCGTGGGTTCGACAGCCGAGACAGCCCCTAGGGACTGTGGAATCATCGACGTACTACTATCACGAGTGACGCAGGATTCCAGAGCCGAAATTGCCCCTAGGGACAGTGAAATCATCGACTAACTGCTCTCACGGGTGACGCGTGGCTTCGACAGCCGAGACAGCCCCTAGGGACTGTGGAATCATCGACGTACTACTATCACGAGTGACGCAGGATTCCAGAGCCGAAATTGCCCCTAGGGACAGTGAAATCATCGACTAACTGCTCTCACGGGTGACGCGTGGATTCCACAGCTGACACAGCCCGTAGGGAATGGGAAATCATCGACGTACTGCTGTCACGGGTGACGCGTGGATTTCACGGCCGCCATAGCCCCTAGGGACTGAGAAATCATGGACGAACTGCTGTCACGAGTGACACGTGGATTCGACAGCCGACACTGCCCCTAGGGACTGAGAAATCATGGACGAACTGCTCTCACGAGTGACACGTGGATTCGACAGCCGACACTGCCCCTAGGGACTGAGAAATCATGGACGAACTGCTCTCACGAGTGACACGTGGATTCGACAGCAGACACGTGGATTCGACAGCAGACACTGCCCCTAGGGACTGAGAAATCATCGACGAACTGCTGTCACGAGTGACACGTGGATTCGACAGCCGACACAGCCCTAGGGACTGGGAAATCATCGACGTACTGCTGTCACGGGTGACGCAGGATTCCACAGCCGAAACTGCCTCTAGGGCCTGTGAAAACAACGACGAACTGCTCTCACGGGTGACGCGTGGGTTCGACAGCCGAGACAGCCCCTAGGGACTGTGGAATCATCGACGTACTACTATCACGAGTGACGCAGGATTCCAGAGCCGAAAGTGCCCCTAGGGACAGTGAAATCATCGACTAACTGCTCTAACGGGTGACGCGTGGCTTCGACAGCCGAGACAGCCCCTAGGGACTGTGGAATCATCGACGTACTACTATCACGAGTGACGCAGGATTCCAGAGCCGAAATTGCCCCTAGGGACAGTGAAATCATCGACTAACTACTCTCACGGGTGACGCGTGGATTCCACAGCGGACACAGCCCGTAGGGAATGGGAAATCATCGACGTACTGCTGTCACGGGTGACGCGTGGATTTCACGGCCGACAGAGCCCCTAGGGACTGAGAAATCATGGACGAACTGCTGTCACGAGTGACACGTGGATTCGACAGCCGACACTGCCCCTAGGGACTGAGAAATCATGGACGAACTGCTCTCACGAGTGACACGTGGATTCGACAGCCGACACTGCCCCTAGGGACTGAGAAATCATCGACGAACTGCTGTCACGAGTGACACGTGGATTCGACAGCCGACACTGCCCCTAGGGACTGAGAAATCATGGACGAACTGCTCTCACGAGTGACACGTGGATTCGACAGCCGACACTGCCCCTAGGGACTGAGAAATCATGGACGAACTGCTCTCACGAGTGACACGTGGATTCGACAGCCGACACTGCCCCTAGGGACTGAGAAATCATCGACGAACTGCTGTCACGAGTGACACGTGGATTCGACAGCCGACACAGCCCTAGGGACTGGAAAATCATCGACGGACTGCTGTCACGGGTGACGCAGGATTCCACAGCCGAAACTGCCTCTAGGGCCTGTGAAAACAACGACGAACTGCTCTCACGGGTGACGCGTGGGTTCGACAGCCGAGACAGCCCCTAGGGACTGTGGAATCATCGACGTACTACTATCACGAGTGACGCAGGATTCCAGAGCCGAAAGTGCCCCTAGGGACAGTGAAATCATCGACTAACTGCTCTAACGGGTGACGCGTGGCTTCGACAGCCGAGACAGCCCCTAGGGACTGTGGAATCATCGACGTACTACTATCACGAGTGACGCAGGATTCCAGAGCCGAAATTGCCCCTAGGGACAGTGAAATCATCGACTAACTACTCTCACGGGTGACGCGTGGATTCCACAGCTGACACAGCCCGTAGGGAATGGGAAATCATCGACGTACTGCTGTCACGGGTGACGCGTGGATTTCACGGCCGACATAGCCCCTAGGGACTGAGAAATCATGGACGAACTGCTGTCACGAGTGACACGTGGATTCGACAGCCGACACTGCCCCTAGGGACTGAGAAATCATGGACGAACTGCTGTCACGAGTGACACGTGGATTCGACAGCCGACACTGCCCCTAGGGACTGAGAAATCATGGACGAACTGCTCTCACGAGTGACACGTGGATTCGACAGCCGACACTGCCCCTAGGGACTGAGAAATCATCGACGAACTGCTGTCACGAGTGACACGTGGATTCGACAGCCGACACTGCCCCTAGGGACTGAGAAATCATGGACGAACTGCTCTCACGAGTGACACGTGGATTCGACAGCCGACACTGCCCCTAGGGACTGAGAAATCATGGACGAACTGCTCTCACGAGTGACACGTGGATTCGACAGCCGACACTGCCCCTAGGGACTGAGAAATCATCGACGAACTGCTGTCACGAGTGACACGTGGATTCGACAGCCGACACAGCCCTAGGGACTGGGAAATCATCGACGTACTGCTGTCACGGGTGACGCAGGATTCCACAGCCGAAACTGCCTCTAGGGCCTGTGAAAACATCGACGAACTGCTCTCACGGGTGACGCGTGGGTTCGACAGCCGACACGGCCCCTAGGGACTGAGGAATCATCGACGTACTACTATCACGAGTGACGCAGGATTCCAGAGCTGAAATTGCCCCTAGGGACAGTGAAATCATCGAGGAACTGCTCTCACGGGTGACGCGTGGCTTCGACAGCAGAGACAGCCCCTAGGGACTGTGGAATCATCGACGTACTACTATCACGAGTGACGCAGGATTCCAGAGCCCACATTGCCCCTAGGGACAGTGAAATCATCGACGAACTGCTCTCACGGGTGACGCGTGGATTCCACAGCCGAGACAGCCCCTAGGGACTGTGGAATCATCGACGTACTACTATCACGAGTGACGCAGGATTCCAGAGCCGAAATTGCCCCTAGGGACAGTGAAATCATCGACGAACTGCTCTCACGGGTGACGCGTGGATTCCACAGCCGACACAGCCCCTAGGGACTGATAAATCATCGACAAACTGCTCTCACGGGTGACGGATGGATTCCACAGCTGACACAGCCCCTAGGGACTCAGAAATCATCGACGAACTGCTGTCACGAGTCACACGTGGATTCGACAGCCGACACTGCCCCTAGGGACTCAGAAATCATCGACGTACTGCTGTCACCGGTGACGCAGGATTCCACAGCCGAAACTGCCCCTAGGGACTGTGAAATCATCGACGAACTGCTCTCACGGGTGACGCGTGGATTCCACAGCTGACACAGCCCGTAGGGACTGGGAAATCATCGACGTACTGCTGTCACGGGTGACGCGTGGATTTCATGGCCGACATAGCCCCTAGGGACTGAGAAATCATTGACGAACTGCTGTCACGAGTGACACGTGGATTCGACAGCCGACACTGCCCCTAGGGACTGAGAAATCATGGACGAACTGCTCTCACGAGTGACACGTGGATTCGACAGCCGACACTGCCCCTAGGGACTGAGAAATCATCGACGAACTGCTGTCACGAGTGACACGTGGATTCGACAGCCGACACTGCCCTAGGGACTGGGAAATCATCGACGGACTGCTGTCACGGGTGACGCAGGATTCCACAGCCGAAACTGCCTCTAGGGCCTGTGAAAACAACGACGAACTGCTCTCACGGGTGACGCGTGGGTTCGACAGCCGAGACAGCCCCTAGGGACTGTGGAATCATCGACGTACTACTATCACGAGTGACGCAGGATTCCAGAGCCGAAATTGCCCCTAGGGACAGTGAAATCATCGACTAACTGCTCTCACGAGTGACGCGTGGCTTCGACAGCCGAGACAGCCCCTAGGGACTGTGGAATCATCGACGTACTACTATCACGAGTGACGCAGGATTCCAGAGCCGAAATTGCCCCTAGGGACAGTGAAATCATCGACGAACTGCTCTCACGGGTGACGCGTGGATTCCACAGCCGACACAGCCCCTACGGACTGATAAATCATCGACAAACTGCTCTCACGGGTGACGGATGGATTCCACAGCCGACACAGCCCCTAGGGACTGATAAATCATCGACCAACTGCTCTCACGGGTGACGGATGGATTCCACAGCTGACACAGCCCCTAGGGACTCAGAAATCATCGACGAACTGCTGTCACGAGTCACACGTGGATTCGACAGCCGACACTGCCCCTAGGGACTCAGAAATCATCGACGTACTGCTGTCACCGGTGACGCAGGATTCCACAGCCGAAACTGCCCCTAGGGACTGTGAAATCATCGACGAACTGCTCTCACGGGTGACGCGTGGATTCCACAGCCGAGACAGCCCCTAGGGACTGTGGAATCATCGACGTACTACTATCACGAGTGACGCAGGATTCCAGAGCCGAAATTGCCCCTAGGGACAGTGAAATCATCGACGAACTGCTCTCACGGGTGACGCGTGGATTCCACAGCCGACACAGCCCCTAGGGACTGATAAATCATCGACAAACTGCTCTCACGGGTGACGGATGGATTCCACAGCTGACACAGCCCCTAGGGACTCAGAAATCATCGACGAACTGCTGTCACGAGTCACACGTGGATTCGACAGCCGACACTGCCCCTAGGGACTCAGAAATCATCGACGTACTGCTGTCACCGGTGACGCAGGATTCCACAGCCGAAACTGCCCCTAGGGACTGTGAAATCATCGACGAACTGCTCTCACGGGTGACGCGTGGATTCCACAGCTGACACAGCCCGTAGGGACTGGGAAATCATCGACGTACTGCTGTCACGGGTGACGCGTGGATTTCATGGCCGACATAGCCCCTAGGGACTGAGAAATCATTGACGAACTGCTGTCACGAGTGACACGTGGATTCGACAGCCGACACTGCCCCTAGGGACTGAGAAATCATGGACGAACTGCTCTCACGAGTGACACGTGGATTCGACAGCCGACACTGCCCCTAGGGACTGAGAAATCATCGACGAACTGCTGTCACGAGTGACACGTGGATTCGACAGCCGACACTGCCCTAGGGACTGGGAAATCATCGACGGACTGCTGTCACGGGTGACGCAGGATTCCACAGCCGAAACTGCCTCTAGGGCCTGTGAAAACAACGACGAACTGCTCTCACGGGTGACGCGTGGGTTCGACAGCCGAGACAGCCCCTAGGGACTGTGGAATCATCGACGTACTACTATCACGAGTGACGCAGGATTCCAGAGCCGAAATTGCCCCTAGGGACAGTGAAATCATCGACTAACTGCTCTCACGAGTGACGCGTGGCTTCGACAGCCGAGACAGCCCCTAGGGACTGTGGAATCATCGACGTACTACTATCACGAGTGACGCAGGATTCCAGAGCCGAAATTGCCCCTAGGGACAGTGAAATCATCGACGAACTGCTCTCACGGGTGACGCGTGGATTCCACAGCCGACACAGCCCCTACGGACTGATAAATCATCGACAAACTGCTCTCACGGGTGACGGATGGATTCCACAGCCGACACAGCCCCTAGGGACTGATAAATCATCGACCAACTGCTCTCACGGGTGACGGATGGATTCCACAGCTGACACAGCCCCTAGGGACTCAGAAATCATCGACGAACTGCTGTCACGAGTCACACGTGGATTCGACAGCCGACACTGCCCCTAGGGACTCAGAAATCATCGACGTACTGCTGTCACCGGTGACGCAGGATTCCACAGCCGAAACTGCCCCTAGGGACTATGAAATCATCGACGAACTGCTCTCACGGGTGACGCGTGGATTCCACAGCTGACACAGCCCGTAGGGACTGTGAAATCATCGACGTACTGCTGTCACGGGTGACGCGTGGATTTCACGGCCGATATAGCCCCTAGGGACTGAGAAATCATTGACGAACTGCTGTCACGGGTGACGCAGGATTCCACAGCCGACACTGCCCCTAGGGACTTAGAAATCATGGACGAACTGCTCTCACGAGTGACACGTGGATTCGACAGCAGACACGTGGATTCGACAGCAGACACTGCCCCTAGGGACTGAGAAATCATCGACGAACTGCTGTCACGAGTGACACGTGGATTCGACAGCCGACACAGCCCTAGGAACTGGGAAATCATCGACGTACTGCTGTCACGGGTGACGCAGGATTCCACAGCCGAAACTGCCTCTAGGGCCTGTGAAAACAATGACGAACTGCTCTCACGGGTGACGCGTGGGTTCGACAGCCGACACGGCCCCTAGGGACTGAGGAATCATCGACGTACTGCTCTCACGGGTGACGCAGGATTCAAGAGCCGAAATTGCCCCTAGGGACTGATAAATCATCGACAAACTGCTCTCACGGGTGACGCGTGGATTCCACAACCGACATAGCCCCTAGGGACTGCGAAATCATCGACGAACTGCTCTCACGGGTGACGCGTGGATTCCACAGCCGACAGAGCCCCTACGGACTGATAAATCATCGACAAATTGCTCTCACGGGTGACGGATGGATTCCACAGCCGACACAGCCCCTAGGGACTGCGAAATCATCGACGAACTGCTGTCACGAGTGACGCGTGGGTTCGACAGCCGACACGGCCCCTAGGGACTGAGGAATCATCGACGTACTACTATCACGAGTGACGCAGGATTCCAGAGCCGAAATTGCCCCTAGGGACAGTGAAATCATCGACGAACTGCTCCCACGGGTGACGCGTGGATTCCACAGCCGAGACAGCCCCTAGGGACTATGGAATCATCGACGTACTACTATCACGAGTGACGCAGGATTCTAGAGCCGAAATTGCCCCTAGGGACAGTGAAATCATCGACGAACTGCTCTCACGGGTGACGCGTGGATTCCACAGCCGAGACAGCCCCTAGGGACTGTGGAATCATCGACGTACTACTATCACGAGTGACGCAGGATTCCAGAGCCGAAATTGCCCCTAGGGACAGTGAAATCATCGACGAACTGCTCTCACGGGTGACGCGTGGATTCCACAGCCGACACAGCCCCTAGGGACTGATAAATCATCGACAAACTGCTCTCACGGGTGACGGATGGATTCCACAGCTGACACAGCCCCTAGGGACTCAGAAATCATCGACGAACTGCTGTCACGAGTCACACGTGGATTCGACAGCCGACACTGCCCCTAGGGACTCAGAAATCATCGACGTACTGCTGTCACCGGTGACGCAGGATTCCACAGCCGAAACTGCCCCTAGGGACTGTGAAATCATCGACGAACTGCTCTCACGGGTGACGCGTGGATTCCACAGCTGACACAGCCCGTAGGGACTGGGAAATCATCGACGTACTGCTGTCACGGGTGACGCGTGGATTTCACGGCCGACATAGCCCCTAGGGACTGAGAAATCATTGACGAACTGCTGTCACGAGTGACACGTGGATTCGACAGCCGACACTGCCCCTAGGGACTGAGAAATCATGGACGAACTGCTCTCACGAGTGACACGTGGATTCGACAGCAGACACTGCCCCTAGGGACTGAGAAATCATCGACGAACTGCTGTCACGAGTGACACGTGGATTCGACAGCCGACACTGCCCCTAGGGACTGAGAAATCATGGACGAACTGCTCTCACGAGTGACACGTGGATTCGACAGCCAACACTGCCCCTAGGGACTCAGAAATCATCGACGAACTGCTGTCACGAGTGACACGTGGATTCGACAGCCGACACAGCCCTAGGGACTGGGAAATCATCGACGTACTGCTGTCACGGGTGACGCAGGATTCCACAACCGAAACTGCCTCTAGGGCCTGTGAAAACATCGACGAACTGCTCTCACGGGTGACGCGTGGGATCGACAGCCGACACGGCCCCTAGGGACTGAGGAATCATCGACGTACTACTATCACGAGTGACGCAGGATTCCAGAGCCGAAATTGCCCCTAGGGCCTGATAAATCATCGACAAACTGCTCTCACGGGTGCGCGTGGATTCCACAGCCGACACAGCCCCTAGGGACTGCGAAATCATCGACGAACTGCTGTCACGAGTGACGCGTGGGTTCGACAGCCGACACGGCCCCTAGGGACTGAGGAATCATCGACGTACTACTATCACGAGTGACGCAAGATTCCAGAGCCGAAATTGCCCCTAGGGACAGTGCAATCATCGACGAACTGCTCTCACGGGTGACACGTGGCTTCCACAGCCGAGACAGCGCCTAGGGACTGTGGAATCATCGACGTACTACTATCACGAGTGACGCAGGATTCCAGAGCCCAAATTGCCCCTAGGGACAGTGAAATCATCGACGAACTGCTCTCATGGGTGACGCGTGGATTCCACAGCCGACACAGCCCCTACGGACTAATAAATCATCGACAAACTGCTCTCACGGGTGACGGATGGATTCCACAGCCGACACAGCCCCTAGGGACTGCGAAATCATCGACGAACTGCTGTCAAGAGTGACGCGTGGGTTCGACACGGCCCCTAGGGACTGAGGAATCATCGACGTACTACTATCACGAGTGACGCAGGATTCCAGAGCCGAAATTGCCCCTAGGGACAGTGAAATCATCGACGAACTGCTCTCACGGGTGACGCGTGGATTCCACAGCCGAGACAGCCCCTAGGGACTGTGGAATCATCGACGTACTACTATCACGAGTGACGCAGGATTCCAGAGCCGAAATTGCCCCTAGGGACAGTGAAATCATTGACGAACTGCTCTCACGGGTGACACGTGGATTCCACAGCCGACACAGCCCCTAGGGACAGATAAATCATCGACAAACTGCTCTCACGGGTGACGGATGGATTCCACAGCCGACACAGCCCCTAGGGACTGAGAAATCATCGACGAACTGCTGTCACGAGTCACACGTGGATTCGACAGCCGACACTGCCCCTAGGGACTCAAAAATCATCGACGTACTGCTGTCACCGGTGACGCAGGATTCCACAGCCGAAACTGCC
This sequence comes from Populus nigra, assembly GCF_951802175.1. Classification (NCBI taxonomy): domain Eukaryota; kingdom Viridiplantae; phylum Streptophyta; class Magnoliopsida; order Malpighiales; family Salicaceae; genus Populus; species Populus nigra. The sequence continues at coordinate 18,934,513 of NC_084855.1, read as the reverse complement.
CCTAAGACTGTGAAATCATCGACGAACTGCTCTCACGGGTGACGCGTGGATTCCACAGCCGACACAGCCCCTAGGGACTGATAAATCATCAACAAACTGCTCTCACGGGTGACGGATGGATTCCACAGCTGACACAGCCCCAAGGGACTCAGAAATCATCGACGAACTGCTGTCACGAGTCACACGTGGATTCGACAGCCGACACTGCCCCTAGGGACTCAGAAATCATCGACGTACTGCTGTCACCGGTGACGCAGGATTCCACAGCCGAAACTGCCCCTAGGGACTGTGAAATTATCGACGAACTGCTCTCACGGGTGACGCGTGGATTCCACAGCCGACACAGCCCGTAGGGACTGGGAAATCATCGACGTACTGCTGTCACGGGTGACGCGTGGATTTCACGGCCGACAGAGCCCCTAGGGACTGAGAAATCATCGACGTACTGCTGTCACGGGTGACACGTGGATTCGACAGCCGACACTGCCCCTAGGGACTGAGAAATCATCGACGAACTGCTGTCACGAGTGACACGTGGATTCGACAGCCGACACTGCCCCTAGGGACTGAGAAATCATCGACGAACTGCTGTCACGAGTGACACGTGGATTTGACAGCCGACACAGCCCTAGGGACTGGGAAATCATCGACGTACTGCTGTCACGGGTGACGCAGGATTCCACAGCCGAAAATGCCTATAGGGCCTGTGAAAACATCGACGAACTGCTCTCACGGGTGACGCGTGGGTTCGACAGCAGACACGGCCCCTAGGGACTAAGGAATCATCGACGTACTACTATCACGAGTGACGCAGGATTCCAGAGCCGAAATTGCCCCTAGGGACTGATAAATCATCGACAAACTGCTCTCACGGGTGACGCGTGGATTCCACAGCCGACACAGCCCCTAGGGACTGCGAAATCATCGACGAACTGCTGTCACGAGTGACGCGTGGGTTCGACAGCCGACACGGCCCCTAGGGACTGAGGAATCATCGACGTACTACTATCACGAGTGACGCAAGATTCCAGAGCCGAAATTGCCCCGAGGGACAGTGAAATCATCGACGAACTGCTCTCACGGGTGACCCGTGGCTTCGACAGCCGAGACAGCCCCTAGGGACTGTGGAATCATCGACGTACTACTATCACGAGTGACGCAGGATTCCAGAGCCGAAATTGCCCCTAGGGACAGTGAAATCATCGACGTACTGCTGTCACGGGGGACGCAGGATTCCACAGCCGAAAATGCCTCTTGGGCCTGTGAAAACATTGACGAACTGCTCTCACGGGTGACGCGTGGGTTCGACAGCCGACACGGCCCCTAGGGACTGAGGAATCATCGACGTACTACTATCACGAGTGACGCAGGATTCCAGAGCCGAAACTGCCCCTAGGGACTGTGAAATCATCGACGAACTGCTCTCACGGGTGACGCGTGGATTCCACAGCCGACACAGCCCGTAGGGACTGGGAAATCATCGACGTACTGCTGTCACGGGTGACGCGTGGATTTCACGGCCGACATAGCCCCTAGGGACTGAGAAATCATCGACGTACTGCTGTCACAGGTGACACGTGGATTCGACAGCCGACACTGCCCCTAGGGACTGAGAAATCATCGACGAACTGCTCTCACGAGTGACTCGTGGATTCGACAGCCGACACTGCCCCTAGGGACTGAGAAATCATCGACGAACTGCTGTCACGAGTGACACGTGGATTCGACAGCCGACACAGCCCTAGGGACTGGGAAATCATCGACGTACTGCTGTCACGGGTGACGCAGGATTCCACAGCCGAAACTGCCTCTAGGGCCTGTGAAAACAACGACGAACTGCTCTCACGGGTGACACGTGGGTTCGACAGCCGACACGGCCCCTAGGGACTGAGGAATCATCGACGTACTGCTCTCACGGGTGACGCAGGATTCAAGAGCCGAAATTGCCCCTAGGGACTGATAAATCATCGACAAACTGCTCTCACGGGTGACGCGTGGATTCCACAACCGACATAGCCCCTAGGGACTGCGAAATCATCGACGAACTGCTGTCACGAGTGACGCGTGGGTTCGACAGCCGACACGGCCCCTTGGGACTGAGGAATCATCGACGTACTACTATCACGAGTGACGCAGGATTCCAGAGCCGAAATTGCCACTAGGGACAGTGAAATCATCGACGAACTGCTCTCACGGGTGACGCGTGGATTCCACAGCCGACAGAGCCCCTACGGACTGATAAATCATCGACAAATTGCTCTCACGGGTGACGGATGGATTCCACAGCCGACATAGCCCCTAGGGACTGCGAAATCATCGACGAACTGCTGTCACGAGTGACGCGTGGGTTCGACAGCCGACACGGCCCCTAGGGACTGAGGAATCATCGACGTACTACTATCACGAGTGACGCAGGATTCCAGAGCCGAAATTGCCACTAGGGACAGTGAAATCATCGACGAACTGCTATCACGGGTGACGCGTGGATTCCACAGCCGACAGAGCCCCTACGGACTAATAAATCATCGACAAACTGCTCTCACGGGTGACGGATGGATTCCACAGCCGACACAGCCCCTAGGGACTGCGAAATCATCGACGAACTGCTGTCACGAGTGACGCGTGGGTTCGACAGCCGACACGGCCCCTAGGGACTGAGGAATCATCGACGTACTACTATCACGAGTGACGCAGGATTCCAGAGCCGAAATTGCCACTAGGGACAGTGAAATCATCGACGAACTGCTCTCACGGGTGACGCGTGGATTCCACAGCCGACAGAGCCCCTACGGACTAATAAATCATCGACAAACTGCTCTCACGGGTGACGGATGGATTCCACAGCCGACACAGCCCCTAGGGACTGCGAAATCATCGACGAACTGCTGTCACGAGTGACGCGTGGGTTCGACAGCCGACACGGCCCCTAGGGACTGAGGAATCATCGACGTACTACTATCACGAGTGACGCAGGATTCCAGAGCCGAAATTGCCCCTAGGGACAGTGAAATCATCGACGAACTGCTCTCACGGGTGACGCGTGGATTCCACAGCCGAGACAGCCCCTAGGGACTGTGGAATCATCGACGTACTACTATCACGAGTGACGCAGGATTCCAGAGCCGAAATTGCCCCTAGGGACAGTGAAATCATTGACGAACTGCTCTCACGGGTGACACGTGGATTCCACAGCCGACACAGCCCCTAGGGACAGATAAATCATCGACAAACTGCTCTCACGGGTGACGGATGGATTCCACAGCCTACACAGCCCCTAGGGACTGAGAAATCATCGATGAACTGCTGTCACGAGTCACACGTGGATTCGACAGCCGACACTGCCCCTAGGGACTCAAAAATCATCGACGTACTGCTGTCACCGGTGACGCAGGATTCCACAGCCGAAACTGCCCCTAAGACTGTGAAATCATCGACGAACTGCTCTCACGGGTGACGCGTGGATTCCACAGCCGACACAGCCCCTAGGGACTGATAAATCATCAACAAACTGCTCTCACGGGTGACGGATGGATTCCACAGCGGACACAGCCCCAAGGGACTCAGAAATCATCGACGAACTGCTGTCACGAGTCACACGTGGATTCGACAGCCGACACTGCCCCTAGGGACTCAGAAATCATCGACGTACTGCTGTCACCGGTGACGCAGGATTCCACAGCCGAAACTGCCCCTAGGGACTGTGAAATCATCGACGAACTGCTCTCACGGGTGACGCGTGGATTCCACAGCCGACACAGCCCGTAGGGACGGGGAAATCATCGACGTACTGCTGTCACGGGTGACGCGTGGATTTCACGGCCGACAGAGCCCCTAGGGACTGAGAAATCATCGACGTACTGCTGTCACGGGTGACACGTGGATTCGACAGCCGACACTGCCCCTAGGGACTGAGAAATCATCGACGAACTGCTGTCACGAGTGACACGTGGATTCGACAGCCGACACTGCCCCTAGGGACTGAGAAATCATCGACGAACTGCTGTCACGAGTGACACGTGGATTTGACAGCCGACACAGCCCTAGGGACTGGGAAATCATCGACGTACTGCTGTCACGGGTGACGCAGGATTCCACAGCCGAAAATGCCTCTAGGGCCTGTGAAAACATCGACGAACTGCTCTCACGGGTGACGCGTGGGTTCGACAGCCGACACGGCCCCTAGGGACTGAGGAATCATCGACGTACTACTATCACGAGTGACGCAGGATTCCAGAGCCGAAATTGCCCCTAGGGACTGATAAATCATCGACAAACTGCTCTCACGGGTGACGCGTGGATTCCACAACCGACATAGCCCCTAGGGACTGCGAAATCATCGACGAACTGCTGTCACGAGTGACGCGTGGGTTCGACAGCCGACACGGCCCCTTGGGACTGAGGAATCATCGACGTACTACTATCACGAGTGACGCAGGATTCCAGAGCCGAAATTGCCACTAGGGACAGTGAAATCATCGACGAACTGCTCTCACGGGTGACGCGTGGATTCCACAGCCGACAGAGCCCCTACGGACTGATAAATCATCGACAAATTGCTCTCACGGGTGACGGATGGATTCCACAGCCGACATAGCCCCTAGGGACTGCGAAATCATCGACGAACTGCTGTCACGAGTGACGCGTGGGTTCGACAGCCGACACGGCCCCTAGGGACTGAGGAATCATCGACGTACTACTATCACGAGTGACGCAGGATTCCAGAGCCGAAATTGCCACTAGGGACAGTGAAATCATCGACGAACTGCTATCACGGGTGACGCGTGGATTCCACAGCCGACAGAGCCCCTACGGACTAATAAATCATCGACAAACTGCTCTCACGGGTGACGGATGGATTCCACAGCCGACACAGCCCCTAGGGACTGCGAAATCATCGACGAACTGCTGTCACGAGTGACGCGTGGGTTCGACAGCCGACACGGCCCCTAGGGACTGAGGAATCATCGACGTACTACTATCACGAGTGACGCAGGATTCCAGAGCCGAAATTGCCACTAGGGACAGTGAAATCATCGACGAACTGCTCTCACGGGTGACGCGTGGATTCCACAGCCGACAGAGCCCCTACGGACTAATAAATCATCGACAAACTGCTCTCACGGGTGACGGATGGATTCCACAGCCGACACAGCCCCTAGGGACTGCGAAATCATCGACGAACTGCTGTCACGAGTGACGCGTGGGTTCGACAGCCGACACGGCCCCTAGGGACTGAGGAATCATCGACGTACTACTATCACGAGTGACGCAGGATTCCAGAGCCGAAATTGCCCCTAGGGATAGTGAAATCATCGACGAACTGCTCTCACGGGTGACGCGTGGATTCCACAGCCGAGACATCCCCTAGGGACTGTGGAATCATCGACGTACTACTATCACGAGTGACGCAGGATTCCAGAGCCGAAATTGCCCCTAGGGACAGTGAAATCATTGACGAACTGCTCTCACGGGTGACACGTGGATTCCACAGCCGACACAGCCCCTAGGGACAGATAAATCATCGACAAACTGCTCTCACGGGTGACGGATGGATTCCACAGCCGACACAGCCCCTAGGGACTGAGAAATCATCGACGAACTGCTGTCACGAGTCACACGTGGATTCGACAGCCGACACTGCCCCTAGGGACTCAAAAATCATCGACGTACTGCTGTCACCGGTGACGCAGGATTCCACAGCCGAAACTGCCCCTAAGACTGTGAAATCATCGACGAACTGCTCTCACGGGTGACGCGTGGATTCCACAGCCGACACAGCCCCTAGGGACTGATAAATCATCAACAAACTGCTCTCACGGGTGACGGATGGATTCCACAGCTGACACAGCCCCAAGGGACTCAGAAATCATCGACGAACTGCTGTCACGAGTCACACGTGGATTCGACAGCCGACACTGCCCCTAGGGACTCAGAAATCATCGACGTACTGCTGTCACCGGTGACGCAGGATTCCACAGCCGAAACTGCCCCTAGGGACTGTGAAATCATCGACGAACTGCTCTCACGGGTGACGCGTGGATTCCACAGCCGACACAGCCCGTAGGGACGGGGAAATCATCGACGTACTGCTGTCACGGGTGACGCGTGGATTTCACGGCCGACAGAGCCCCTAGGGACTGAGAAATCATCGACGTACTGCTGTCACGGGTGACACGTGGATTCGACAGCCGACACTGCCCCTAGGGACTGAGAAATCATCGACGAACTGCTGTCACGAGTGACACGTGGATTCGACAGCCGACACTGCCCCTAGGGACTGAGAAATCATCGACGAACTGCTGTCACGAGTGACACGTGGATTTGACAGCCGACACAGCCCTAGGGACTGGGAAATCATCGACGTACTGCTGTCACGGGTGACGCAGGATTCCACAGCCGAAAATGCCTCTAGGGCATGTGAAAACATCGACGAACTGCTCTCACGGGTGACGCGTGGGTTCGACAGCCGACACGGCCCCTAGGGACTGAGGAATCATCGACGTACTACTATCACGAGTGACGCAGGATTCCAGAGCCGAAATTGCCCCTAGGGACTGATAAATCATCGACAAACTGCTCTCACGGGTGACGCGTGGATTCCACAGCCGACACAGCCCCTAGGGACTGCGAAATCATCGACGAACTGCTGTCACGAGTGACGCAGGATTCCAGAGCCGAAATTGCCCCGAGGGACAGTGAAATCATCGACGAACTGCTCTCACGGGTGACCCGTGGCTTCGACAGCCGAGACAGCCCCTAGGGACTGTGGAATCATCGACGTACTACTATCACGAGTGACGCAGGATTCCAGAGCCGAAATTGCCCCTAGGGACAGTGAAATCATCGACGTACTGCTGTCACGGGGGACGCAGGATTCCACAGCCGAAAATGCCTCTAGGGCCTGTGAAAACATTGACGAACTGCTCTCACGGGTGACGCGTGGGTTCGACAGCCGACACGGCCCCTAGGGACTGAGGAATCATCGACGTACTACTATCACGAGTGACGCAGGATTCCAGAGCCGAAATTGCCCCTAGGGACTGATAAATCATCGACAAACTGCTCTCACGGGTGACGCGTGGATTCCACAGCCGACACAGCCCCTAGGGACTGCGAAATCATCGACGAACTGCTGTCACGAGTGACGCGTGGGTTCGACAGCCGACACGGCCCCTAGGGACTGAGGAATCATCGACGTACTACTATCACGAGTGACGCAAGATTCCAGAGCCGAAATTGCCCCGAGGGACAGTGAAATCATCGACGAACTGCTCTCACGGGTGACCCGTGGCTTCGACAGCCGAGACAGCCCCTAGGGACTGTGGAATCATCGACGTACTACTATCACGAGTGACGCAGGATTCCAGAGCCGAAATTGCCCCTAGGGACAGTGAAATCATCGACGTACTGCTGTCACGGGGGACGCAGGATTCCACAGCCGAAAATGCCTCTTGGGCCTGTGAAAACATTGACGAACTGCTCTCACGGGTGACGCGTGGGTTCGACAGCCGACACGGCCCCTAGGGACTGAGGAATCATCGACGTACTACTATCACGAGTGACGCAGGATTCCAGAGCCGAAACTGCCCCTAGGGACTGTGAAATCATCGACGAACTGCTCTCACGGGTGACGCGTGGATTCCACAGCCGACACAGCCCGTAGGGACTGGGAAATCATCGACGTACTGCTGTCACGGGTGACGCGTGGATTTCACGGCCGACATAGCCCCTAGGGACTGAGAAATCATCGACGTACTGCTGTCACGGGTGACACGTGGATTCGACAGCCGACACTGCCCCTAGGGACTGAGAAATCATCGACGAACTGCTCTCACGAGTGACTCGTGGATTCGACAGCCGACACTGCCCCTAGGGACTGAGAAATCATCGACGAACTGCTGTCACGAGTGACACGTGGATTCGACAGCCGACACAGCCCTAGGGACTGGGAAATCATCGACGTACTGCTGTCACGGGTGACGCAGGATTCCACAGCCGAAACTGCCTCTAGGGCCTGTGAAAACAACGACGAACTGCTCTCACGGGTGACGCGTGGGTTCGACAGCCGACACGGCCCCTAGGGACTGAGGAATCATCGACGTACTGCTCTCACGGGTGACGCAGGATTCAAGAGCCGAAATTGCCCCTAGGGACTGATAAATCATCGACAAACTGCTCTCACGGGTGACGCGTGGATTCCACAACCGACATAGCCCCTAGGGACTGCGAAATCATCGACGAACTGCTGTCACGAGTGACGCGTGGGTTCGACAGCCGACACGGCCCCTTGGGACTGAGGAATCATCGACGTACTACTATCACGAGTGACGTAGGATTCCAGAGCCGAAATTGCCACTAGGGACAGTGAAATCATCGACGAACTGCTCTCACGGGTGACGCGTGGATTCCACAGCCGACAGAGCCCCTACGGACTGATAAATCATCGACAAATTGCTCTCACGGGTGACGGATGGATTCCACAGCCGACATAGCCCCTAGGGACTGCGAAATCATCGACGAACTGCTGTCACGAGTGACGCGTGGGTTCGACAGCCGACACGGCCCCTAGGGACTGAGGAATCATCGACGTACTACTATCACGAGTGACGCAGGATTCCAGAGCCGAAATTGCCACTAGGGACAGTGAAATCATCGACGAACTGCTATCACGGGTGACGCGTGGATTCCACAGCCGACAGAGCCCCTACGGACTAATAAATCATCGACAAACTGCTCTCACGGGTGACGGATGGATTCCACAGCCGACACAGCCCCTAGGGACTGCGAAATCATCGACGAACTGCTGTCACGAGTGACGCGTGGGTTCGACAGCCGACACGGCCCCTAGGGACTGAGGAATCATCGACGTACTACTATCACGAGTGACGCAGGATTCCAGAGCCGAAATTGCCACTAGGGACAGTGAAATCATCGACGAACTGCTCTCACGGGTGACGCGTGGATTCCACAGCCGACAGAGCCCCTACGGACTAATAAATCATCGACAAACTGCTCTCACGGGTGACGGATGGATTCCACAGCCGACACAGCCCCTAGGGACTGCGAAATCATCGACGAACTGCTGTCACGAGTGACGCGTGGGTTCGACAGCCGACACGGCCCCTAGGGACTGAGGAATCATCGACGTACTACTATCACGAGTGACGCAGGATTCCAGAGCCGAAATTGCCCCTAGGGACAGTGAAATCATCGACGAACTGCTCTCACGGGTGACGCGTGGATTCCACAGCCGAGACAGCCCCTAGGGACTGTGGAATCATCGACGTACTACTATCACGAGTGACGCAGGATTCCAGAGCCGAAATTGCCCCTAGGGACAGTGAAATCATTGACGAACTGCTCTCACGGGTGACACGTGGATTCCACAGCCGACACAGCCCCTAGGGACAGATAAATCATCGACAAACTGCTCTCACGGGTGACGGATGGATTCCACAGCCTACACAGCCCCTAGGGACTGAGAAATCATCGACGAACTGCTGTCACGAGTCACACGTGGATTCGACAGCCGACACTGCCCCTAGGGACTCAAAAATCATCGACGTACTGCTGTCACCGGTGACGCAGGATTCCACAGCCGAAACTGCCCCTAAGACTGTGAAATCATCGACGAACTGCTCTCACGGGTGACGCGTGGATTCCACAGCCGACACAGCCCCTAGGGACTGATAAATCATCAACAAACTGCTCTCACGGGTGACGGATGGATTCCACAGCTGACACAGCCCCAAGGGACTCAGAAATCATCGACGAACTGCTGTCACGAGTCACACGTGGATTCGACAGCCGACACTGCCCCTAGGGACTCAGAAATCATCGACGTACTGCTGTCACCGGTGACGCAGGATTCCACAGCCGAAACTGCCCCTAGGGACTGTGAAATCATCGACGAACTGCTCTCACGGGTGACGCGTGGATTCCACAGCCGACACAGCCCGTAGGGACGGGGAAATCATCGACGTACTGCTGTCACGGGTGACGCGTGGATTTCACGGCCGACAGAGCCCCTAGGGACTGAGAAATCATCGACGTACTGCTGTCACGGGTGACACGTGGATTCGACAGCCGACACTGCCCCTAGGGACTGAGAAATCATCGACGAACTGCTGTCACGAGTGACACGTGGATTCGACAGCCGACACTGCCCCTAGGGACTGAGAAATCATCGACGAACTGCTGTCACGAGTGACACGTGGATTTGACAGCCGACACAGCCCTAGGGACTGGGAAATCATCGACGTACTGCTGTCACGGGTGACGCAGGATTCCACAGCCGAAAATGCCTCTAGGGCCTGTGAAAACATCGACGAACTGCTCTCACGGGTGACGCGTGGGTTCGACAGCCGACACGGCCCCTAGGGACTGAGGAATCATCGACGTACTACTATCACGAGTGACGCAGGATTCCAGAGCCGAAATTGCCCCTAGGGACTGATAAATCATCGACAAACTGCTCTCACGGGTGACGCGTGGATTCCACAACCGACATAGCCCCTAGGGACTGCGAAATCATCGACGAACTGCTGTCACGAGTGACGCGTGGGTTCGACAGCCGACACGGCCCCTTGGGACTGAGGAATCATCGACGTACTACTATCACGAGTGACGCAGGATTCCAGAGCCGAAATTGCCACTAGGGACAGTGAAATCATCGACGAACTGCTCTCACGGGTGACGCGTGGATTCCACAGCCGACAGAGCCCCTACGGACTGATAAATCATCGACAAATTGCTCTCACGGGTGACGGATGGATTCCACAGCCGACATAGCCCCTAGGGACTGCGAAATCATCGACGAACTGCTGTCACGAGTGACGCGTGGGTTCGACAGCCGACACGGCCCCTAGGGACTGAGGAATCATCGACGTACTACTATCACGAGTGACGCAGGATTCCAGAGCCGAAATTGCCACTAGGGACAGTGAAATCATCGACGAACTGCTCTCACGGGTGACGCGTGGATTCCACAGCCGACAGAGCCCCTACGGACTAATAAATCATCGACAAACTGCTCTCACGGGTGACGGATGGATTCCACAGCCGACACAGCCCCTAGGGACTGCGAAATCATCGACGAACTGCTGTCACGAGTGACGCGTGGGTTCGACAGCCGACACGGCCCCTAGGGACTGAGGAATCATCGACGTACTACTATCACGAGTGACGCAGGATTCCAGAGCCGAAATTGCCACTAGGGACAGTGAAATCATCGACGAACTGCTCTCACGGGTGACGCGTGGATTCCACAGCCGACAGAGCCCCTACGGACTAATAAATCATCGACAAACTGCTCTCACGGGTGACGGATGGATTCCACAGCCGACACAGCCCCTAGGGACTGCGAAATCATCGACGAACTGCTGTCACGAGTGACGCGTGGGTTCGACAGCCGACACGGCCCCTAGGGACTGAGGAATCATCGACGTACTACTATCACGAGTGACGCAGGATTCCAGAGCCGAAATTGCCCCTAGGGATAGTGAAATCATCGACGAACTGCTCTCACGGGTGACGCGTGGATTCCACAGCCGAGACATCCCCTAGGGACTGTGGAATCATCGACGTACTACTATCACGAGTGACGCAGGATTCCAGAGCCGAAATTGCCCCTAGGGACAGTGAAATCATTGACGAACTGCTCTCACGGGTGACACGTGGATTCCACAGCCGACACAGCCCCTAGGGACAGATAAATCATCGACAAACTGCTCTCACGGGTGACGGATGGATTCCACAGCCGACACAGCCCCTAGGGACTGAGAAATCATCGACTAACTGCTGTCACGAGTCACACGTGGATTCGACAGCCGACACTGCCCCTAGGGACTCAAAAATCATCGACGTACTGCTGTCACCGGTGACGCAGGATTCCACAGCCGAAACTGCCCCTAAGACTGTGAAATCATCGACGAACTGCTCTCACGGGTGACGCGTGGATTCCACAGCCGACACAGCCCCTAGGGACTGATAAATCATCAACAAACTGCTCTCACGGGTGACGGATGGATTCCACAGCTGACACAGCCCCAAGGGACTCAGAAATCATCGACGAACTGCTGTCACGAGTCACACGTGGATTCGACAGCCGACACTGCCCCTAGGGACTCAGAAATCATCGACGTACTGCTGTCACCGGTGACGCAGGATTCCACAGCCGAAACTGCCCCTAGGGACTGTGAAATCATCGACGAACTGCTCTCACGGGTGACGCGTGGATTCCACAGCCGACACAGCCCGTAGGGACGGGGAAATCATCGACGTACTGCTGTCACGGGTGACGCGTGGATTTCACGGCCGACAGAGCCCCTAGGGACTGAGAAATCATCGACGTACTGCTGTCACGGGTGACACGTGGATTCGACAGCCGACACTGCCACTAGGGACTGAGAAATCATCGACGAACTGCTGTCACGAGTGACACGTGGATTCGACAGCCGACACTGCCCCTAGGGACTGAGAAATCATCGACGAACTGCTGTCACGAGTGACACGTGGATTTGACAGCCGACACAGCCCTAGGGACTGGGAAATCATCGACGTACTGCTGTCACGGGTGACGCAGGATTCCACAGCCGAAAATGCCTCTAGGGCATGTGAAAACATCGACGAACTGCTCTCACGGGTGACGCGTGGGTTCGACAGCCGACACGGCCCCTAGGGACTGAGGAATCATCGACGTACTACTATCACGAGTGACGCAGGATTCCAGAGCCGAAATTGCCCCTAGGGACTGATAAATCATCGACAAACTGCTCTCACGGGTGACGCGTGGATTCCACAGCCGACACAGCCCCTAGGGACTGCGAAATCATCGACGAACTGCTGTCACGAGTGACGCAGGATTCCAGAGCCGAAATTGCCCCGAGGGACAGTGAAATCATCGACGAACTGCTCTCACGGGTGACCCGTGGCTTCGACAGCCGAGACAGCCCCTAGGGACTGTGGAATCATCGACGTACTACTATCACGAGTGACGCAGGATTCCAGAGCCGAAATTGCCCCTAGGGACAGTGAAATCATCGACGTACTGCTGTCACGGGGGACGCAGGATTCCACAGCCGAAAATGCCTCTAGGGCCTGTGAAAACATTGACGAACTGCTCTCACGGGTGACGCGTGGGTTCGACAGCCGACACGGCCCCTAGGGACTGAGGAATCATCGACGTACTACTATCACGAGTGACGCAGGATTCCAGAGCCGAAACTGCCCCTAGGGACTGTGAAATCATCGACGAACTGCTCTCACGGGTGACGCGTGGATTCCACAGCCGACACAGCCCGTAGGGACTGGGAAATCATCGACGTACTGCTGTCACGGGTGACGCGTGGATTTCACGGCCGACATAGCCCCTAGGGACTGAGAAATCATCGACGTACTGCTGTCACGGGTGACACGTAGATTCGACAGCCGACACTGCCCCTAGGGACTGAGAAATCATCGACGAACTGCTCTCACGAGTGACTCGTGGATTCGACAGCCGACACTGCCCCTAGGGACTGAGAAATCATCGACGAACTGCTGTCACGAGTGACACGTGGATTCGACAGCCGACACAGCCCTAGGGACTGGGAAATCATCGACGTACTGCTGTCACGGGTGACGCAGGATTCCATAGCCGAAACTGCCTCTAGGGCCTGTGAAAACATCGACGAACTGCTCTCACGGGTGACGCGTGGGTTCGACAGCCGACACGGCCCCTAGGGACTGAGGAATCATCGACGTACTACTATCACGAGTGACGCAGGATTCCAGAGCCGAAATTGCCCCTAGGGACAGTGAAATCATCGACTAACTGCTCTCACGGGTGACGCGTGGATTCCACAGCTGACACAGCCCGTAGGGACTGGGTAATCATCGACGAACTGCTGTCACGAGTCACACGTGGATTCGACAGCCGACACAGCCCTAGGGACTGGGAAATCATCGACGTACTGCTGTCACGGGTGACGCAGGATTCCACAACCGAAAATGCCTCTAGGGCCTGTGAAAACATCGACGAACTGCTCTCACGGGTGACGCGTGGGTTCGACAGCCGACACGGCCCCTAGGGACTGAGGAATCATCGACGTACTACTATCACGAGTGACGCAGGATTCCAGAGCCGAAATTGCCCCTAGGGACTGATAAATCATCGACAAACTGCTCTCACGGGTGACGCGTGGATTCCACAGCCGACACAGCCCCTAGGGACTGCGAAATCATCGACGAACTGCTGTCACGAGTGACGCGTGGGTTCGACAGCCGACACGGCCCCTAGGGACTGAGGAATCATCGACGTACTACTATCACGAGTGACGCAAGATTCCAGAGCCGAAATTGCCCCGAGGGACAGTGAAATCATCGACGAACTGCTCTCACGGGTGACACGTGGCTTCGACAGCCGAGACAGCCCCTAGGGACTGTGGAATCATCGACGTACTACTATCACGAGTGACGCAGGATTCCAGAGCCGAAATTGCCCCTAGGGACAGTGAAATCATCGACGTACTGCTGTCACGGGGGACGCAGGATTCCACAGCCGAAAATGCCTCTAGGGCCTGTGAAAACATTGACGAACTGCTCTCACGGGTGACGCGTGGGTTCGACAGCCGACACGGCCCCAGGGACTGAGGAATCATCGACGTACTACTATCACGAGTGACGCAGGATTCCAGAGCCGAAATTGCCCCTAGGGACTGATAAATCATCGACAAACTGCTCTCACGGGTGACGCGTGGATTCCACAGCCGACACAGCCCCTAGGGACTGCGAAATCATCGACGAACTGCTGTCACGAGTCACACGTGGATTCGACAGCCGACACTGCCCCTAGGGACTCAGAAATCATCGACGTACTGCTGTCACGAGTGACACGTGGATTCGACAGCAGACACTGCCCCTAGGGACTGAGAAATCATCGACGAACTGCTGTCACGAGTGACACGTGGATTCGACAGCCGACACAGCCCTAGGGACTGGGAAATCATCGACGTACTGCTGTCACGGGTGACGCAGGATTCCACAGCCGAAACTGCCTCTAGGGCCTGTGAAAACATCGACGAACTGCTCTCACGGGGGACGCAGGATTCCACAGCCGAAAATGCCTCTAGGGCCTGTGAAAACATTGACGAACTGCTCTCACGGGTGACGCGTGGGTTCGACAGCCGACACGGCCCCTAGGGACTGAGGAATCATCGACGTACTACTATCACGAGTGACGCAGGATTCCAGAGCTGAAATTGCCCCTAGGGACAGTGAAATCATCGACGAACTGCTCTCACGGGTGACGCGTGGATTCCACAGCCGAGACAGCCCCTAGGGACTGTGGAATCATCGACGTACTCCTATCACGAGTGACGCAGGATTCCAGAGCCGAAAGTGCCCCTAGGGACAGTGAAATCATCGACGAACTGCTCTCACGGGTGACGCGTGGATTCCACAGCCGACACAGCCCCTAGGGACTGATAAATCATCGACAAACTGCTCTCACGGGTGACGGATGGATTCCACAGCTGACATAGCCCCTAGGGACTCAGAAATCATCGACGAACTGCTGTCACGAGTCACACGTGGATTCGACAGCCGACACTGCCCCTAGGGACTCAGAAATCATCGACGTACTGCTGTCACCGGTGACGCAGGATTCCACAGCCGAAACTGCCCCTAGGGACTGTGAAATCATCGACGAACTGCTCTCACGGGTGACGCGTGGATTCCACAGCTGACACAGCCCGTAGGGACTGGGAAATCATCGACGTACTGCTGTCACGGGTGACGCGTGGATTTCACTGCCGACATAGCCCCTAGGGACTGAGAAATCATCGACGAACTGCTGTCACGAGTGACACGTGGATTCGACAGCCGACACTGCCCCTAGGGACTGAGAAATCATCGACGAACTGCTGTCACGAGTGACACGTGGATTCGACAGCCGACACAGCCCTAGGGACTGGGAAATCATCGACGTACTGCTGTCACGGGTGACGCAGGATTCCACAGCCGAAAATGCCTCTAGGGCCTGTGAAAACATCGACGAACTGCTCTCACGGGTGACGCGTGGGTTCGACAGCCGACACGACCCCTAGGGACTGAGGAATCATCGACGTACTACTATCACGAGTGACGCAGGATTCCAGAGCCGAAATTGCCCCTAGGGACAGTGAAATCATCGACGAACTGCTCTCACGGGTGACGCGTGGATTCCACAGCTGACACAGCCCGTAGGGACTGGGAAATCATCGACGTACTGCTGTCACGGGTGACGCGTGGATTTCACGGCCGACATAGCCCCTAGGGACTGAGAAATCATTGACGAACTGCTGTCACGAGTGACACGTGGATTCGACAGCCGACACTGCCCCTAGGGACTGAGAAATCATGGACGAACTGCTCTCACGAGTGACACGTGGATTCGACAGCCGACACTGCCCCTAGGGATTGAGAAATCATCGACGAACTGCTGTCACGAGTGACACGTGGATTCGACAGCCGACACAGCCCTAGGGACTGGGAAATCATCGACGTACTGCTGTCACGGGTGACGCAGGATTCCACAGCCGAAATTGCCTCTAGGGCCTGTGAAAACAACGACGAACTGCTCTCACGGGTGACGCGTGGGTTCGACAGCCGACACGGCCCCTAGGGACTGAGGAATCATCGACGTACTGCTCTCACCGGTGACGCGTGGCTTCCACAGCCTACACAGCCCCTACGGACTGATAAATCATCGACAAACTGCTCTCACGGGTGACGGATGGATTCCACAGCCGACACAGCCCCTAGGGACTGCGAAATCATCGACGAACTGCTGTCACGAGTCACACGTGGATTCGACAGCCGACACTGCCCCTAGGGACTCAGAAATCATCGACGTACTGCTGTCACCGGTGACGCAGGATTCCAGAGCCGACATTGCCCCTAGGGACAGTGAAATCATCGACTAACTGCTCTCACGGGTGACGCGTGGATTCCACAGCTTACACAGCCCGTAGGGACTGGGAAATCATCGACGTACTGCTGTCACGGGTGACGCGTGGATTTCACGGCCGACATAGCCCCTAGGGACTGAGAAATCATTGACGAACTGCTGTCACGAGTGACACGTGGATTCGACAGCCGACACTGCCCCTAGGGACTGAGAAATCATGGACGAACTGCTCTCACGAGTGACACGTGGATTCGACAGCAGACACTGCCCCTAGGGACTGAGAAATCATCGACGAACTGCTGTCACGAGTGACACGTGGATTCGACAGCCGACACAGCCCTAGGGACTGGGAAATCATCGACGTACTGCTGTCACGGGTGACGCAGGATTCCACAGCCGAAACTGCCTCTAGGGCCTGTGAAAACATCGACGAACTGCTCTCACGAGTGACGCGTGGGTTCGACAGCCGACACGGCCCCTAGGGACTGAGGAATCATCGACGTACTTCTATCACGAGTGACGCAGGATTCCAGAGCCGAAATTGCCCCTAGGGACAGTGAAATCATCGACGAACTGCTCTCACGGGTGACGCGTTGATTCCACAGCCTAGACAGCCCCTAGGGACTGTGGAATCATCGACGTACTACTATCACGAGTGACGCAGGATTCCAGAGCCGAAATTGCCCCTAGGGACAGTGAAATCATCGACGTACTGCTGTCACGGGTGACGCGTGGATTTCACGGCCTACATAGCCCCTAGGGACTGAGAAATCATTGACGAACTGCTGTCACGAGTGACACGTGGATTCGACAGCCGACACTGCCCCTAGGGACTGAGAAATCATGGACGAACTGCTCTCACGAGTGACACGTGGATTCGACAGCAGACACTGCCCCTAGGGACTGAGAAATCATCGACGAACTGCTGTCACGAGTGACACGTGGATTCGACAGCCGACACAGCCCTAGGGACTGGGAAATCATCGACGTACTGCTGTCACGGGTGACGCAGGATTCCACAGCCGAAACTGCCTCTAGGGCCTGTGAAAACATCGACGAACTGCTCTCACGAGTGACGCGTGGGTTCGACAGCCGACACGGCCCCTAGGGACTGAGGAATCATCGACGTACTTCTATCACGAGTGACGCAGGATTCCAGAGCCGAAATTGCCCCTAGGGACAGTGAAATCATCGACGAACTGCTCTCACGGGTGACGCGTGGATTCCACAGCCGACACAGCCCCTAGGGAATGATAAATCATCGACAAACTGCTCTCACGGGTGACGGATGGATTCCACAGCCGACACAGCCCCTAGGGACTGAGAAATCATCGACGAACTGCTGTCACGAGTCACACGTGGATTCGACAGCCGACACTGCCCCTAGGGACTCAGAAATCATCGACGTACTGCTGTCACCGGTGACGCAGGATTCCACAGCCCAAACTGCCCCTAAGACTGTGAAATCATCGACGAACTGCTCTCACGGGTGACGCGTGGATTCCACAGCTGACACAGCCCGTAGGGACTGGGAAATCATCGACGTACTGCTGTCACGGGTGACGCGTGGATTTCACGGCCGACATAGCCCCTAGGGACTGAGAAATCATTGACGAACTGCTGGCACGAGTGACACGTGGATTCGACAGCCGACACTGCCCCTAGGGACTGAGAAATCATGGACGAACTGCTCTCACGAGTGACACGTGGATTCGACAGCCGACACTGCCCCTAGGGAGTGAGAAATCATCGACGAACTGCTGTCACGATTGACACGTGGATTCGACAGCCGACACAGCCCTAGGGACTGGGAAATCATCGACGTACTGCTGTCACGGGTGACGCAGGAATCCACAGCTGAAAATGCCTCTAGGGCCTGTGAAAACATCGACAAACTGCTCTCACGGGTGACGTGTGGGTTCGACAGCCGACACGGCCCCTAGGGACTGAGGAATCATCGACGTACTGCTCTCACCGGTGACGCATGGATTCCACAGCCGACACAGCCCCTACGGACTGATAAATCATCGACAAACTGCTCTCACGGGTGACGGATGGATTCCACAGCCGACACAGCCCCTAGGGACTGCGAAATCATCGACGAACTGCTGTCACGAGTCACACGTGGATTCGACAGCCGACACTGCCCCTAGGGACTCAGAAATCATCGACGTACTGCTGTCACCGGTGACGCAGGATTCCAGAGCCGACATTGCCCCTAGGGACTGGGAAATCATCGACTAACTGCTCTCACGGGTGACGCGTGGATTCCACAGCTTACACAGCCCGTAGGGACTGGGAAATCATCGACGTACTGCTGTCACGGGTGACGCGTGGATTTCACGGCCGACACTGCCCCTAGGGACTGAGAAATCATTGACGAACTGCTGTCACGGGTGACGCGTGGATTCCACAGCTTACACAGCCCGTAGGGACTGGGAAATCATCGACGTACTGCTGTCACCGGTGACGCAGGATTCCAGAGCCGACATTGCCCCTAGGGGATGGGAAATCATCGACTAACTGCTCTCACGGGTGAAGCGTGGATTCCACAGCTTACACAGCCCGTAGGGACTGGGAAATCATCGACGTACTGCTGTCACGGGTGACGCGTGGATTCGACGGCCGACACTGCCCCTAGGGACTGAGAAATCATGGACGAACTGCTGTCACGAGTGACACGTGGATTCGACAGCCGACACTGCCCCTAGGGACTGAGAAATCATCGACGAACTGCTGTCACGAGTGACACGTGGATTCGACAGCCGACACTGCCCCTAGGGACTGAGAAATCATCGACGAATTGCTGTCACGAGTGACACGTGGATTCGACAGCCGACACAGCCCTAGGGACTGGGAAATCATCGACGTACTGCTGTCACGGGTGACGCAGGATTCCACAGCTGAAAATGCCTCTAGGGCCTGTGAAAACATCGACGAACTGCTCTCACGGGTGACGCGTGGGTTCGACAGTCGACACGGCCCCTAGGGACTGGAAAATCATCGACGTACTGCTGTCACGAGTGACGCAGGATTCCAGAGCCGAAATTGCCCCTAGGGACTGATAAATCATCGACAAACTGCTCTCACGGGTGACGCGTGGATTCCACAGCCGACACAGCCCCTAGGGACTGCGAAATCATCGACGAACTGCTGTCACGAGTGACGCGTGGGTTCGACAGCCGACACGGCCCCTAGGGACTGAGGAATCATCGACGTACTACTATCACGAGTGACGCAAGATTCCAGAGCCGAAATTGCCCCGAGGGACAGTGAAATCATCGACGAACTGCTCTCACGGGTGACACGTGGCTTCGACAGCCGAGACAGCCCCTAGGGACTGTGGAATCATCGACGTACTACTATCACGAGTGACGCAGGATTCCAGAGCCGAAATTGCCCCTAGGGACAGTGAAATCATCGACGTACTGCTGTCACGGGGGACGCAGGATTCCACAGTCGAAAATGCCTCTAGGGCCTGTGAAAACATTGACGAACTGCTCTCACGGGTGACGCGTGGGTTCGACAGCCGACACGGCCCCTAGGGACTGAGGAATCATCGACGTACTACTATCACGAGTGACGCAGGATTCCAGAGCTGAAATTGCCCCTAGGGACTGATAAATCATCGACAAACTGCTCTCACGGGTGACGCGTGGATTCCACAGCCGACACAGCCCCTAGGGACTACGAAATCATCGACGAACTGCTGTCACGAGTCACACGTGGATTCGACAGCCGAGACAGCCCTAGGGACTGGGAAATCATCGACGTACTGCTGTCACGGGTGACGCAGGATTCCACAGCCGAAAATGCCTCTAGGGCCTGTGAAAACATCGACGAACTGCTCTCACGGGTGACGCGTGGGTTCGACAGCCGACACGGCCCCTAGGGACTGAGGAATCATCGACGTACTACTATCACGAGTGACGCAGGATTCCAGAGCCGAAATTGCCCCTAGGGACTGATAAATCATCGACAAACTGCTCTCACGGGTGCGCGTGGATTCCACAGCCGACACAGCCCCTAGGGACTGCGAAATCATCGACGAACTGCTGTCACGAGTGACGCGTGGGTTCGACAGCCGACACGGCCCCTAGGGACTGAGGAATCATCGACGTACTACTATCACGAGTGACGCAGGATTCCAGAGCCGAAATTGCCCCTAGGGACAGTGAAATCATCGACGAACTGCTCTCACGGGTGACGCGTGGATTCCACAGCCGACACAGCCCCTAGGGACTGCGCAATCATCGACGAACTGCTGTCACGAGTGACGCGTGGGTTCGACATCCGACACGGCCCCTAGGGACTGAGGAATCATCGACGTACTACTATCACGAGTGACGCAAGATTCCAGAGCCGAAATTGCCCCAAGGGACAGTGAAATCATCGACGAACTGCTCTCACGGGTGACACGTGGCTTCGACAGCCGAGACAGCCCCTAGGGACTGTGGAATCATCGACGTACTACTATCACGAGTGACGCAGGATTCCAGAGCCGAAATTGCCCCTAGGGACAGTGAAATCATCGACGTACTGCTGTCACGGGGGACGCAGGATTCCACAGCCGAAAATGCCTCTAGGGCCTGTGAAAACATTGACGAACTGCTCTCACGGGTGACGCGTGGGTTCGACAGCCGACACGGCCCCTAGGGACTGAGGAATCATCGACGTACTACTATCACGAGTGACGCAGGATTCCAGAGCCGAAATTGCCCCTAGGGACAGTGAAATCATCGACGAACTGCTCTCACGGGTGACGCGTGGATTCCACAGCCGACACAGCCCCTAGGGACTGATAAATCATCGACAAACTGCTCTCACGGGTGACGGATGGATTCCACAGCCGACACAGCCCCTAGGGACTGAGAAATCATCGACGAACTGCTGTCACGAGTGACACGTGGATTCGACAGCCGACACAGCCCTAGGGACTGGGAAATCATCGACGTACTGCTGTCACGGGTGACGCAGGATTCCACAGCCTAAACTGCCTCTAGGGCCTGTGAAAACAACGACGAACTGCTCTCACGGGTGACGCGTGGGTTCGACAGCCGACACGGCCCCTAGGGACTGAGGAATCATCGACGTACTGCTCTCACCGGTGACGCGTGGATTCGACAGCCGACACAGCCCCTAGGGACTGCGAAATCATCGACGAACTGCTGTCACGAGTCACACGTGGATTCGACAGCCGACACTGCCCCTAGGGACTCAGAAATCATCGACGTACTGCTGTCACCGGTGACGCAGGATTCCAGAGCCGACATTGCCCCTAGGGACAGTGAAATCATCGACTAACTGCTCTCACGGGTGACGCGTGGATTCCACAGCTTACACAGCCCGTAGGGACTGGGAAATCATCGACGTACTGCTGTCACGGGTGACGCGTGGATTTCACGGCCGACATAGCCCCTAGGGACTGAGAAATCATTGACGAACTGCTGTCACGAGTGACACGTGGATTCGACAGCCGACACTGCCCCTAGGGACTGAGAAATCATGGACGAACTGCTCTCACGAGTGACACGTGGATTCGACAGCAGACACTGCCCCTAGGGACTGAGAAATCATCGACGAACTGCTGTCACGAGTGACACGTGGATTCGACAGCCGACACAGCCCTAGGGACTAGGAAATCATCGACGTACTGCTGTCACGGGTGACGCAGGATTCCACAGCCGAAACTGCCTCTAGGGCCTGTGAAAACATCGACGAACTGCTCTCACGAGTGACGCGTGGGTTCGACAGCCGACACGGCCCCTAGGGACTGAGGAATCATCGACGTACTTCTATCACGAGTGACGCAGGATTCCAGAGCCGAAATTGCCCCTAGGGACAGTGAAATCATCGACGAACTGCTCTCACGGGTGACGCATTGATTCCACAGCCTAGACAGCCCCTAGGGACTGTGGAATCATCGACGTACTACTATCACGAGTGATGCAGGATTCCAGAGCCGAAATTGCCCCTAGGGACAGTGAAATCATCGACGAACTGCTCTCACGGGTGACGCGTGGATTCCACAGCCGACACAGCCCCTAGGGACTGATAAATCATCGACAAACTGCTCTCACGGGTGACGGATGGATTCCACATCCGACACAGCCCCTAGGGACTGAGAAATCATCGACGAACGGCTGTCACGAGTCACACGTGGATTCGACAGCCGACACAGCCCGTAGGGACTAGGAAATCATCGACGTACTGCTGTCACGGGTGACGCGTGGATTTCACGGCCGACAGAGGCCTAGGGACTCAGAAATCATTGACGAACTGCTGTCACGAGTGACACGTGGATTCGACAGCCGACACTGCCCCTAGGGACTGAGAAATCATGGACGAACTGCTCTCACGAGTGACACGTGGATTCGACAGCCGACACTGCCCCTAGGGACTGAGAAATCATTGACGTACTGCTGTCACGAGTGACACGTGGATTCGACAGCCGACACAGCCCTAGGGACTGGGAAATCATCGACGTACTGCTGTCACGGGTGACGCAGGATTCCACAGCCGAAACTGCCTCTAGGGCCTGTGAAAACAACGACGAACTGCTCTCACGGGTGACGCGTGGGTTCGACAGCCGACACGGCCCCTAGGGACTGAGGAATCATCGACGTACTACTATCACGAGTGACGCAGGATTCCAGAGCCGAAATTGCCCCTAGGGACTGATAAAACATCGACAAACTGCTCTCACGGGTGACGCGTGGATTCCACAGCCGACACAGCCCCTAGGGACGGCGAAATCATCGACGAACTGCTGTCACGAGTGACGCGTGGGTTCGACAGCCGACACGGCCCCTAGGGACTGAGGAATCATCGACGTACTACTATCACGAGTGACATAAGATTCCAGAGCCGAAATTTCCCCGAGGGACAGTGAAATCATCGACGAACTGCTCTCACGGGTGACACGTGGATTCCACAGCCGACACAGCCCCTACGGACTGATAAATCATCGACAAACTGCTCTCACGGGTGACGGATGGATTCCACAGCCGACACAGCCCCTAGGGACTGCGAAATCATCGACGAACTGCTGTCACGAGTCACACGTGGATTCGACAGCCGACACTGCCCCTAGGGACTCAGAAATCATCGACGTACTGCTGTCACCGGTGACGCAGGATTCCAGAGCCGAAATTGCCCCTAGGGACAGTGAAATCATCGACGAACTGCTCTCACGGGTGACGCATTGATTCCACAGCCTAGACAGCCCCTAGGGACTGTGGAATCATCGACGTACTACTATCACGAGTGATGCAGGATTCCAGAGCCGAAATTGCCCCTAGGGACAGTGAAATCATCGACGAACTGCTCTCACGGGTGACGCGTGGATTCCACAGCCGACACAGCCCCTAGGGACTGATAAATCATCGACAAACTGCTCTCACGGGTGACGGATGGATTCCACATCCGACACAGCCCCTAGGGACTGAGAAATCATCGACGAACTGCTGTCACGAGTCACACGTGGATTCGACAGCCGACACTGCCCCTAGGGACTCAGAAATCATCGACGTACTGCTGTCACCGGTGACGCAAGATTCCACAGCCGAAACTGCCCCTAAGACTGTGAAATCATCGACGAACTGCTCTCACGGGTGACGCGTGGATTCCACAGCTGACACAGCTCGTAGGGACTGGGAAATCATCGACGTACTGCTGTCACGGGTGACGCGTGGATTTCACGGCCGACATAGCCCCTAGGGACTGAGAAATCATTGACGAACTGCTGCCACGAGTGACGCGTGGGTTCGACAGCCGACACTGCCCCTAGGGACTGAGAAATCATGGACGAACTGCTCTCACGAGTGACACCTGGATTCGACAGCCGACACTGCCCCTAGGGACTGAGAAATCATCGACGAACTGCTGTCACGAGTGACACGTGGATTCGACAGCCGACACAGCCCTAGGGACTGGGAAATCATCGACGTACTGCTGTCACGGGTGACGCAGGATTCCACAGCCGAAACTGCCTCTAGGGCCTGTGAAAACAACGACGAACTGCTCTCACGGGTGACGCGTGGGTTCGACAGCCGACACGGCCCCTAGGGACTGAGGAATCATCGACGTACTGCTCTCACCGGTGACGCGTGGATTCCACAGCCGACACAGCCCCTACGGACTGATAAATCATCGACAAACTGCTCTCACGGGTGACGGATGGATTCCACAGCCGACACAGCCCCTAGGGACTGCGAAATCATCGACGAACTGCTGTCACGAGTCACACGTGGATTCGACAGCCGACACTGCCCCTAGGGACTCAGAAATCATCGACGTACTGCTGTCACCGGTGACGCAGGATTCCAGAGCCGACATTGCCCCTAGGGACAGTGAAATCATCGACTAACTGCTCTCACGGGTGACGCGTGGATTCCACAGCTTACACAGCCCGTAGGGACTGGGAAATCATCGACGTACTGCTGTCACGGGTGACGCGTGGATTTCACGGCCGACATAGCCCCTAGGGACTGAGAAATCATTGACGAACTGCTGTCACGAGTGACACGTGGATTCGACAGCCGACACAGCCCTAGGGACTGGGAAATCATCGACGTACTGCTGTCACGGGTGACGCAGGATTCCACAGCCGAAACTGCCTCTAGGGCCTGTGAAAACATCGACGAACTGCTCTCACGAGTGACGCGTGGGTTCGACAGCCGACACGGCCCCTAGGGACTGAGGAATCATCGACGTACTTCTATCACGAGTGACGCAGGATTCCAGAGCCGAAATTGCCCCTAGGGACAGTGAAATCATCGACGAACTGCTCTCACGGGTGACGTATTGATTCCACAGCCTAGACAGCCCCGAGGGACTGTGGAATCATCGACGTACTACTATCACGAGTGATGCAGGATTCCAGAGCCGAAATTGCCCCTAGGGACAGTGAAATCATCGACGAACTGCTCTCACGGGTGACGCGTGGATTCCACAGCCGACACAGCCCCTAGGGACTGATAAATCATCGACAAACTGCTCTCACGGGTGACGGATGGATTCCACATCCGACACAGCCCCTAGGGACTGAGAAATCATCGACGAACTGCTGTCACGAGTCACACGTGGATTCGACAGCCGACACTGCCCCTAGGGACTCAGAAATCATCGACGTACTGCTGTCACCGGTGACGCAAGATTCCACAGCCGAAACTGCCCCTAAGACTGTGAAATCATCGACGAACTGCTCTCACGGGTGACGCGTGGATTCCACAGCTGACACAGCTCGTAGGGACTGGGAAATCATCGACGTACTGCTGTCACGGGTGACGCGTGGATTTCACGGCCGACATAGCCCCTAGGGACTGAGAAATCATTGACGAACTGCTGCCACGAGTGACGCGTGGGTTCGACAGCCGACACTGCCCCTAGGGACTGAGAAATCATGGACGAACTGCTCTCACGAGTGACACCTGGATTCGACAGCCGACACTGCCCCTAGGGACTGAGAAATCATCGACGAACTGCTGTCACGAGTGACACGTGGATTCGACAGCCGACACAGCCCTAGGGACTGGGAAATCATCGACGTACTGCTGTCACGGGTGACGCAGGATTCCACAGCCGAAACTGCCTCTAGGGCCTGTGAAAACAACGACGAACTGCTCTCACGGGTGACGCGTGGGTTCGACAGCCGACACGGCCCCTAGGGACTGAGGAATCATCGACGTACTGCTCTCACCGGTGACGCGTGGATTCCACAGCCGACACAGCCCCTACGGACTGATAAATCATCGACAAACTGCTCTCACGGGTGACGGATGGATTCCACAGCCGACACAGCCCCTAGGGACTGCGAAATCATCGACGAACTGCTGTCACGAGTCACACGTGGATTCGACAGCCGACACTGCCCCTAGGGACTCAGAAATCATCGACGTACTGCTGTCACCGGTGACGCAGGATTCCAGAGCCGACATTGCCCCTAGGGACAGTGAAATCATCGACTAACTGCTCTCACGGGTGACGCGTGGATTCCACAGCTTACACAGCCCGTAGGGACTGGGAAATCATCGACGTACTGCTGTCACGGGTGACGCGTGGATTTCACGGCCGACATAGCCCCTAGGGACTGAGAAATCATTGACGAACTGCTGTCACGAGTGACACGTGGATTCGACAGCCGACACAGCCCTAGGGACTGGGAAATCATCGACGTACTGCTGTCACGGGTGACGCAGGATTCCACAGCCGAAACTGCCTCTAGGGCCTGTGAAAACATCGACGAACTGCTCTCACGAGTGACGCGTGGGTTCGACAGCCGACACGGCCCCTAGGGACTGAGGAATCATCGACGTACTTCTATCACGAGTGACGCAGGATTCCAGAGCCGAAATTGCCCCTAGGGACAGTGAAATCATCGACGAACTGCTCTCACGGGTGACGCATTGATTCCACAGCCTAGACAGCCCCTAGGGACTGTGGAATCATCGACGTACTACTATCACGAGTGATGCAGGATTCCAGAGCCGAAATTGCCCCTAGGGACAGTGAAATCATCGACGAACTGCTCTCACGGGTGACGCGTGGATTCCACAGCCGACACAGCCCCTAGGGACTGATAAATCATCGACAAACTGCTCTCACGGGTGACGGATGGATTCCACAGCCGACACAGCCCCTAGGGACTGAGAAATCATCGACGAACTGCTGTCACGAGTCACACGTGGATTCGACAGCCGACACTGCCCCTAGGGACTCAGAAATCATCGATGTACTGCTGTCACCGGTGACGCAGGATTCCACAGCCGAAATTGCCCCTAAGACTGTGAAATCATCGACGAACTGCTCTCACGGGTGACGCGTGGATTCCACAGCTGACACAGCTCGTAGGGACTGGGAAATCATCGACGTACTGCTGTCACGGGTGACGCGTGGATTTCACGGCCGACATAGCCCCTAGGGACTGAGAAATCATTGACGAACTGCTGCCACGAGTGACACGTGGATTCGACAGCCGACACTGCCCCTAGGGACTGAGAAATCATGGACGAACTGCTATCACGAGTGACACGTGGATTCGACAGCCGACACAGCCCTAGGGACTGGGAAATCATCGACGTACTGCTGTCACGGGTGACGCAGGATTACACAGCCGAAAATGCCTCTAGGGCCTGTGAAAACATCGACGAACTGCTCTCACGGGTGACGCGTGGGTTCGACAGCCGACACGGCCCCTAGGGACTGAGGAATCATCGACGTACTACTATCACGAGTGACGCAGGATTCCAGAGCCGAAATTGCCCCTAGGGACTGATAAAACATCGACAAACTGCTCTCACGGGTGACGCGTGGATTCCACAGCCGACACAGCCCCTAGGGACGGCGAAATCATCGACGAACTGCTGTCACGAGTGACGCGTGGGTTCGACAGCCGACACGGCCCCTAGGGACTGAGGAATCATCGACGTACTACTATCACGAGTGACATAAGATTCCAGAGCCGAAATTTCCCCGAGGGACAGTGAAATCATCGACGAACTGCTCTCACGGGTGACACGTGGCTTCGACAGCCGAGACAGCCCCTAGGGACTGTGGAATCATCGACGTACTACTATCACGAGTGACGCAGGATTCCAGAGCCGAAATTGCCCCTAGGGACAGTGAAATCATCGACGTACTGCTGTCACGGGGGACGCAGGATTCCACAGCCGAAAATGCCTCTAGGGCCTGTGAAAACATTGACGAACTGCTCTCACGGGTGACGCGTGGGTTCGACAGCCGACACGGCCCCTAGGGACTGAGGAATCATCGACGTACTCCTATCACGAGTGACGCAGGATTCCAGAGCCGAAATTGCCCCTAGGGACTGATAAATCATCGACAAACTGCTCTCACGGGTGACGCGTGGATTCCACAGCCGACACAGCCCCTAGGGACTGCGAAATCATCGACGAACTGCTGTCACGAGTCACACGTGGATTCGACAGCCGACACTGCCCCTAGGGACTCAGAAATCATCGACGTACTGCTGTCACGAGTGACACGTGGATTCGACAGCAGACACTGCCCCTAGGGACTGAGAAATCATCGACGAACTGCTGTCACGAGTGACACATGGATTCGACAGCCGACACAGCCCTAGGGACTGGGAAATCATCGACGTACTGCTGTCACGGGTGACGCAGGATTCCACAGCCGAAACTGCCTCTAGGGCCTGTGAAAACATCGACGAACTGCTCTCACGGGTGACGCGTGGGTTCGACAGCCGACACGGCCCCTAGGGACTGCGGAATCATCAACGTACTACTATCACGAGTGACGCAGGATTCCAGAGCCCAAATTGCCCCTAGGGACAGTGAAATCATAGACGAACTGCTCTCACGGGTGACGCATGGATTCCACAGCCGAGACAGCCCCTAGGGACTGTGGAATCATCGACGTACTACTATCACGAGTGACGCAGGATTCCAGAGCCGAAATTGCCCCTAGGGACAGTAAAATCATCGACGAACTGCTCTCACGGGTGACGCGTGGATTCCACAGCCGACACAGCCCCTAGGGACTGATAAATCATCGACAAACTGCTCTCACGGGTGACGGATGGATTCCACAGCCGACACAGCCCCTAGGGACTGAGAAATCATCGACGAACTGCTGTCACGAGTCACACGTGGATTCGACAGCCGACACTGCCCCTAGGGACTCAGAAATCATCGACGAACTGCTGTCACGAGTGACACGTAGATTCGACAGCCGACACAGCCCTAGGGACTGGGAAATCATGGACGTACTGCTGTCACGAGTGACACGTGGATTCGACAGCCGACACTGCCCCTAGGGACTGAGAAATCATGGACGAACTGCTGTCACGGGTGACACGTGGATTCGACAGCCGACACGGCCCCTATGGACTGAGGAATCATCGACGTACTACTATCAGGAGTGACGCAGGATTCCACAGCCGAAATTGCCCCTAGGGACAGTGAAATCATCGACGAACTGCTCTCATGGATGACGGATGAATTCCACAGCCGACACAGCCCCTAGGGACTGATAAATCATCGACAAACTGCTCTCACGGGTGACGGATGGATTCCACAGCCGACACAGCCCCTAGGGACTGAGAAATCATCGACGTACTACTGTCACGAGTCACACGTGGATTCGACAGCCGACACTGCCCCTAGGGACTCAGAAATCATCGACGTACTGCTGTCACCGGTGACGCAGGATTCCACAGCCGAAACTGCCCCTAGGGACTGGTAAATCATCGACGACCTGCTCTCACGGGTGACGCGTGGATTCCACAGCTGACACAGCCCGTAGGGACTGGGAAATCATCAACGTACTGCTGTCGCGGGTGACGCGCGGATTTCACGGCCGACATAGCCCCTAGGGACTGAGAAATCATTGACGAACTGCTGTCACGATTGACACATGGATTCGACAGCCGACACTGCCCCTAGGGACTGAGAAATCATGGACGAACTGCTCTCACGAGTGACACGTGGATTCGACAGCCGACACTGCCCCTAGGGACTGAGAAATGATCGACGAACTGCTGTCACGAGTGACACGTGGATTCGACAGCCGACACAGCCCTAGGGACTGGGAAATCATCGACGTACTGCTGTCACGGGTGACGCAGGATTCCACAGCCGAAACTGCCTCTAGGGCCTGTGAAAACATCGACGAACTGCTCTCACGGGTGACGCGTGGATTCCACAGCTGACACAGCCCGTAGGGACTGGGAAATCATCGACGTACTGCTGTCACGGGTGATGCGTGGATTTCACGGCCGACATAGCCCCTAGGGACTGAGAAATCATTGACGAACTGCTGTCACGAGTGACACGTGGATTCGACAGCCGACACTGCCCCTAGGGACTGAGAAATCATGGACGAACTGCTGTCACGGGTGACGCAGGATTCCACAGCCGAAACTGCCTCTAGGGCCTGTGAAAACATCGACGAACTGCTCTCACGAGTGACGCGTGGGTTCGACAGCCGACACGGCCCCTAGGGACTGAGGAATCATCGACGTACTCCTATCACGAGTGACGCAGGATTCCAGAGCCGAAATTGCCCCTAGGGACTGATAAATCATCGACAAACTGCTCTCACGGGTGACGCGTGGATTCCACAGCCGACACAGCCCCTAGGGACTGCGAAATCATCGACGAACTGCTGTCACGAGTCACACGTGGATTCGACAGCCGACACTGCCCCTAGGGACTCAGAAATCATCGACGTACTGCTGTCACGAGTGACACGTGGATTCGACAGCAGACACTGCCCCTAGGGACTGAGAAATCATCGACGAACTGCTGTCACGAGTGACACATGGATTCGACAGCCGACACAGCCCTAGGGACTGGGAAATCATCGACGTACTGCTGTCACGGGTGACGCAGGATTCCACAGCCGAAACTGCCTCTAGGGCCTGTGAAAACATCGACGAACTGCTCTCACGAGTGACGCGTGGGTTCGACAGCCGACACGGCCCCTAGGGACTGAGGAATCATCGACGTACTTCTATCACGAGTGACGCAGGATTCCAGAGCCGAAAGTGCCCCTAGGGACAGTGCAATCATCGACGAACTGCTCTCACGGGTGACGCATTGATTCCACAGCCTAGACAGCCCCTAGGGACTGTGGAATCATCGACGTACTACTATCACGAGTGATGCAGGATTCCAGAGCCGAAATTGCCCCTAGGGACAGTGAAATCATCGACGAACTGCTCTCACGGGTGACGCGTGGATTCCACAGCCGACACAGCCCCTAGGGACTGATAAATCATCGACAAACTGCTCTCACGGGTGACGGATGGATTCCACAGCCGACACAGCCCCTAGGGACTGAGAAATCATCGACGAACTGCTGTCACGAGTCACACGTGGATTCGACAGCCGACACTGCCCCTAGGGACTCAGAAATCATCGATGTACTGCTGTCACCGGTGACGCAGGATTCCACAGCCGAAATTGCCCCTAAGACTGTGAAATCATCGACGAACTGCTCTCACGGGTGACGCGTGGATTCCACAGCTGACACAGCTCGTAGGGACTGGGAAATCATCGACGTACTGCTGTCACGGGTGACGCGTGGATTTCACGGCCGACATAGCCCCTAGGGACTGAGAAATCATTGACGAACTGCTGCCACGAGTGACACGTGGATTCGACAGCCGACACTGCCCCTAGGGACTGAGAAATCATGGACGAACTGCTATCACGAGTGACACGTGGATTCGACAGCCGACACAGCCCTAGGGACTGGGAAATCATCGACGTACTGCTGTCACGGGTGACGCAGGATTACACAGCCGAAAATGCCTCTAGGGCCTGTGAAAACATCGACGAACTGCTCTCACGGGTGACGCGTGGGTTCGACAGCCGACACGGCCCCTACGGACTGAGGAATCATCGACGTACTACTATCACGAGTGACGCAGGATTCCAGAGCCGAAATTGCCCCTAGGGACTGATAAAACATCGACAAACTGCTCTCACGGGTGACGCGTGGATTCCACAGCCGACACAGCCCCTAGGGACGGCGAAATCATCGACGAACTGCTGTCACGAGTGACGCGTGGGTTCGACAGCCGACACGGCCCCTAGGGACTGAGGAATCATCGACGTACTACTATCACGAGTGACATAAGATTCCAGAGCCGAAATTTCCCCGAGGGACAGTGAAATCATCGACGAACTGCTCTCACGGGTGACACGTGGCTTCGACAGCCGAGACAGCCCCTAGGGAATGTGGAATCATCGACGTACTACTATCACGAGTGACGCAGGATTCCAGAGCCGAAATTGCCCCTAGGGACAGTGAAATCATCGACGTACTGCTGTCACGGGGGACGCAGGATTCCACAGCCGAAAATGCCTCTAGGGCCTGTGAAAACATTGACGAACTGCTCTCACGGGTGACGCGTGGGTTCGACAGCCGACACGGCCCCTAGGGACTGAGGAATCATCGACGTACTCCTATCACGAGTGACGCAGGATTCCAGAGCCGAAATTGCCCCTAGGGACTGATAAATCATCGACAAACTGCTCTCACGGGTGACGCGTGGATTCCACAGCCGACACAGCCCCTAGGGACTGCGAAATCATCGACGAACTGCTGTCACGAGTCACACGTGGATTCGACAGCCGACACTGCCCCTAGGGACTCAGAAATCATCGACGTACTGCTGTCACGAGTGACACGTGGATTCGACAGCAGACACTGCCCCTAGGGACTGAGAAATCATCGACGAACTGCTGTCACGAGTGACACATGGATTCGACAGCCGACACAGCCCTAGGGACTGGGAAATCATCGACGTACTGCTGTCACGGGTGACGCAGGATTCCACAGCCGAAACTGCCTCTAGGGCCTGTGAAAACATCGACGAACTGCTCTCACGGGTGACGCGTGGGTTCGACAGCCGACACGGCCCCTAGGGACTGAGGAATCATCAACGTACTACTATCACGAGTGACGCAGGATTCCAGAGCCCAAATTGCCCCTAGGGACAGTGAAATCATCGACGAACTGCTCTCACGGGTGACGCATGGATTCCACAGCCGAGACAGCCCCTAGGGACTGTGGAATCATCGACGTACTACTATCACGAGTGACGCAGGATTCCAGAGCCGAAATTGCCCCTAGGGACAGTAAAATCATCGACGAACTGCTCTCACGGGTGACGCGTGGATTCCACAGCCGACACAGCCCCTAGGGACTGATAAATCATCGACAAACTGCTCTCACGGGTGACGGATGGATTCCACAGCCGACACAGCCCCTAGGGACTGAGAAATCATCGACGAACTGCTGTCACGAGTCACACGTGGATTCGACAGCCGACACTGCCCCTAGGGACTCAGAAATCATCGACGAACTGCTGTCACGAGTGACACGTAGATTCGACAGCCGACACAGCCCTAGGGACTGGGAAATCATGGACGTACTGCTGTCACGAGTGACACGTGGATTCGACAGCCGACACTGCCCCTAGGGACTGAGAAATCATGGACGAACTGCTGTCACGGGTGACGCGTGGATTCGACAGCCGACACGGCCCCTATGGACTGAGGAATCATCGACGTACTACTATCAGGAGTGACGCAGGATTCCAAAGCCGAAATTGCCCCTAGGGACAGTGAAATCATCGACGAACTGCTCTCATGGATGACGGATGAATTCCACAGCCGACACAGCCCCTAGGGACTGATAAATCATCGACAAACTGCTCTCACGGGTGACGGATGGATTCCACAGCCGACACAGCCCCTAGGGACTGAGAAATCATCGACGTACTACTGTCACGAGTCACACGTGGATTCGACAGCCGACACTGCCCCTAGGGACTCAGAAATCATCGACGTACTGCTGTCACCGGTGACGCAGGATTCCACAGCCGAAACTGCCCCTAGGGACTGGTAAATCATCGACGACCTGCTCTCACGGGTGAGGCGTGGATTCCACAGCTGACACAGCCCGTAGGGACTGGGAAATCATCAACGTACTGCTGTCGCGGGTGACGCGCGGATTTCACGGCCGACATAGCCCCTAGGGACTGAGAAATCATTGACGAACTGCTGTCACGATTGACACATGGATTCGACAGCCGACACTGCCCCTAGGGACTGAGAAATCATGGACGAACTGCTCTCACGAGTGACACGTGGATTCGACAGCCGACACTGCCCCTAGGGACTGAGAAATGATCGACGAACTGCTGTCACGAGTGACACGTGGATTCGACAGCCGACACAGCCCTAGGGACTGGGAAATCATCGACGTACTGCTGTCACGGGTGACGCAGGATTCCACAGCCGAAACTGCCTCTAGGGCCTGTGAAAACATCGACGAACTGCTCTCACGGGTGACGCGTGGATTCCACAGCTGACAAAGCCCGTAGGGACTGGGAAATCATCGACGTACTGCTGTCACGGGTGATGCGTGGATTTCACGGCCGACATAGCCCCTAGGGACTGAGAAATCATTGACGAACTGCTGTCACGAGTGACACGTGGATTCGACAGCCGACACTGCCCCTAGGGACTGAGAAATCATGGACGAACTGCTGTCACGGGTGACGCAGGATTCCACAGCCGAAACTGCCTCTAGGGCCTGTGAAAACATCGACGAACTGCTCTCACGGGTGACGCGTGGGTTCGACAGCCGACACGGCCCCTAGGGACTGAGGAATCATCGACGTACTACTATCACGAGTGACGCAGGATTCCAGAGCCCAAATTGCCCCTAGGGACAGTGAAATCATCGACGAACTGCTCTCACGGGTGACGCGTGGATTCCACAGCCGACACAGCCCCTAGGGACTGATAAATCATCGACAAACTGCTCTCACGGGTGACGGATGGATTCCACAGCCGACACAGCCCCTAGGGACTGAGAAATCATCGACGAACTGCTGTCACGAGTCACACGTGGATTCGACAGCCGACATACCCCTAGGGACTAAGAAATCATCGACGTACTGCTGTCACCGGTGACGCACGATTCCACAGCCGACATAGCCCCTAGGGACTGAGAAATCATTGACGAACTGCTGTCACGAGTGACACGTGGATTCGACAGCCGACACTGCCCCTAGGGACTGAGAAATCATGGACGAACTGCTCTCACGAGTGACACGTGGATTCGACAGCCGACACTGCCCCTAGGGACTCAGAAATCATCGACGAACTGCTGTCACGAGTGACACGTGGATTCGACAGCCGACACAGCCCTAGGGACTGGGAAATCATCTACGTACTGCTGTCACGGGTGACGCAGGATTCCACAGCCGAAACTGCCTCTAGGGCCTGTGAAAACATCGACGAACTGCTCTCACGGGTGACGCGTGGGTTCGACAGCCGACACGGCCCCTAGGGAGTGAGGAATCATCGACGTACTACTATCACGAGTGACGCAGGATTCCAGAGCCGAAATTTCCCCTAGGGACAGTGAAATCATCGACGAACTGCTCTCACGGGTGACGCGTGGATTCCACAGCCGAGACAGCCCCTAGGGACTGTGGAATCATCGACGTACTACTATCACGAGTGACGCAGGATTCCAGAGCCGAAATTGCCTCTAGGGACAGTGAAATCATCGACGAACTGCTCTCACGGGTGACGCGTGGATTCCACAGCCGACACAGCCCCTAGGGACTGATAAATCATCGACAAACTGCTCTCACGGGTGACGCGTGGATTCAACAGCTGACACAGCCCGTAGGGACTGGGAAATCATCGACGTACTGCTGTCACGAGTGACGCGTGGATTTCACGGCCGACATAGCCCCCAGGGACTGAGAAATCATTGACGAACTGCTGTCACGAGTGACACGTGGATTCGACAGCCGACACTGCCCCTAGGGACTGAGAAATCATGGATGAACTACTCTCACGAGTGACACGTGGATTCGAAAGCCGACACTGCCCCTAGGGACTGAGAAATCATCGACGAACTGCTGTCACGAGTGACACGTGGATTCGACAGCCGACACAGCCCTAGGGACTGGGAAATCATCGACGTACTGCTGTCACGGGTGACGCAGGATTCCACAGCCGAAACTGCCTCTAGGGCCTGTAAAACATCGACGAACTGCTCTCACGGGTGACGCGTGGGTTCGACAGCCGACACGGCCCCTAGGGACTGAGGAATCATCGACGTACTACTATCACGAGTGACGTAGGATTCCAGAGCCGAAATTGCCCCTAGGGACAGTGAAATCATCGACGAACTGCTCTCACGGGTGACGCGTGGATTCCACAGCCGACACAGCCCCTAGGGACTGTGGAATCATCGACGTACTACTATCACGAGTGACGCAGGATTCCAGAGCCGAAATTGCCCCTAGGGACAGTGAAATCATCGACGAACTGCTCTCACGGGTGACGCGTGGATTCCACAGCCGACACAGCCCCTAGGGACTGTGGAATCATCGACGTACTACTATCACGAGTGACGCAGGATTCCAGAGCCGAAATTGCCCCTAGGGACACTAAAATCATCGACGAACTGCTCTCACGGGTGACGCGTGGATTCCACAGCCGACACAGCCCCTAGGGACTGATAAATCATCGACAAACTGCTCTCACGGGTGACGGATGGATTCCACAGCCGACACAGCCCCTAGGGACTGCGAAATCATCGACGAACTGCTGTCACGAGTGACGCGTGGGTTCGACAGCCGACACGGCCCCTAGGGACTGAGGAATCATCGACAAACTGCTCTCACGGGTGACGGATGGATTCCACAGCCGACACAGCCCCTAGGGACTGCGAAATCATCGACGAACTGCTGTCACGAGTGACGCGTGGGTTCGACAGCCGACACGGCCCCTAGGGACTGAGGAATCATCGACGTACTACTATCACGAGTGACGCAGGATTCCATAGCCGAAATTGCCCCTAGGGACAGTGAAATCATCGACGAACTGCTCTCACGGGTGACGCGTGGATTCCACAGCCGACACAGCCCCTAGGGACTGATAAATCATCGACAAACTGCTCTCACGGATGACGGATGGATTCCACAGCCGACACAGCCCCTAGGGACTGAGAAATCATCGACGAACTGCTGTCACGAGTCACACGTGGATTCGACAGCCGACACTGCCCCTAGGGACTCAGAAATCATCGACGTACTGCTGTCACCGGTGACGCAGGATTCCACAGCCGAAACTGCCCCTAGGTATTGTGAAATCATCGACGAACTGCTCTCACGGGTGACGCGTGGATTCGACAGCTGACACAGCCCGTAGGGACTGGGAAATCATCGACGTACTGCTGTCACGAGTGACGCGTGGATTTCACGGCCGACATAGCCCCAGGGACTGAGAAATCATCGACGAACTGCTGTCACGAGTGACACGTGGATTCGACAGCCGACACAGCCCTAGGGACAGGGAAATCATCGACGTACTGCTGTCACGGGTGACGCAGGATTCCACAGCCGAAACTGCCTCTAGGGACTGTGAAAACATCGACGTCCTGCTCTCACGGGTGACGCGTGGGTTCGACAGCCGACACGGCCCCTAGGGACTGAGGAATCATCGACGTACTACTATCACGAGTGACGTAGGATTCCAGAGCCGAAATTGCCCCTAGGGACAGTGAAATCATCGACGAACTGCTCTCACGGGTGACGCGTGGATTCCACAGCCGACACAGCCCCTAGGGACTGATAAATCATCGACAAACTGCTCTCACGGGTGACGGATGGATTCCACAGCCGACACAGCCCCTAGGGACTGCGAAATCATCGATGAACTGCTGTCACGAGTGACGGTGGGTTCGACAGCCGACACGGCCCCTAGGGACTAAGGAATCATCGACGTACTACTATCACGAGTGACGCAGGATTCCAGAGCCGAAATTGCCCCTAGGGACAGTGAAATCATCGACGAACTGCTCTCACGGGTGACGCGTGGATTCCACAGCCGACACAGCCCCTAGGGACTGTGGAATCATCGACGTACTACTATCACGAGTGACGCAGGATTCCAGAGCCGAAATTGCCCCTAGGGACACTAAAATCATCGACGAACTGCTCTCACGGGTGACGCGTGGATTCCACAGCCGACACAGCCCCTAGGGACTGATAAATCATCGACAAACTGCTCTCACGGGTGACGGATGGATTCCACAGCCGACACAGCCCCTAGGGACTGCGAAATCATCGACGAACTGCTGTCACGAGTGACGCGTGGGTTCGACAGCCGACACGGCCCCTAGGGACTGAGGAATCATCGACAAACTGCTCTCACGGGTGACGGATGGATTCCACAGCCGACACAGCCCCTAGGGACTGCGAAATCATCGACGAACTGCTGTCACGAGTGACGCGTGGGTTCGACAGCCGACACGGCCCCTAGGGACTGAGGAATCATCGACGTACTACTATCACGAGTGACGCAGGATTCCATAGCCGAAATTGCCCCTAGGGACAGTGAAATCATCGACGAACTGCTCTCACGGGTGACGCGTGGATTCCACAGCCGACACAGCCCCTAGGGACTGATAAATCATCGACAAACTGCTCTCACGGATGACGGATGGATTCCACAGCCGACACAGCCCCTAGGGACTGAGAAATCATCGACGAACTGCTGTCAC
This sequence comes from Populus nigra, assembly GCF_951802175.1. Lineage (NCBI taxonomy): Eukaryota > Viridiplantae > Streptophyta > Magnoliopsida > Malpighiales > Salicaceae > Populus > Populus nigra. Next base: position 18,895,497 of record NC_084855.1, on the reverse strand, counting down.
GAGTCACACGTGGATTCGACAGCCGACACTGCCCCTAGGGACTCAGAAATCATCGACGTACTGCTGTCACCGGTGACGCAGGATTCCACAGCCGAAACTGCCCCTAGGTATTGTGAAATCATCGACGAACTGCTCTCACGGGTGACGCGTGGATTCGACAGCTGACACAGCCCGTAGGGACTGGGAAATCATCGACGTACTGCTGTCACGAGTGACGCGTGGATTTCACGGCCGACATAGCCCCAGGGACTGAGAAATCATCGACGAACAGCTGTCACGAGTGACACGTGGATTCGACAGCCGACACAGCCCTAGGGACAGGGAAATCATCGACGTACTGCTGTCACGGGTGACGCAGGATTCCACAGCCGAAACTGCCTCTAGGGACTGTGAAAACATCGACGTCCTGCTCTCACGGGTGACGCGTGGGTTCGACAGCCGACACGGCCCCTAGGGACTGAGGAATCATCGACGTACTACTATCACGAGTGACGTAGGATTCCAGAGCCGAAATTGCCCCTAGGGACAGTGAAATCATCGACGAACTGCTCTCACGGGTGACGCGTGGATTCCACAGCCGACACAGCCCCTAGGGACTGATAAATCATCGACAAACTGCTCTCACGGGTGACGGATGGATTCCACAGCCGACACAGCCCCTAGGGACTGCGAAATCATCGATGAACTGCTGTCACGAGTGACGGTGGGTTCGACAGCCGACACGGCCCCTAGGGACTAAGGAATCATCGACGTACTACTATCACGAGTGACGCAGGATTCCAGAGCCCAAATTGCCCCTAGGGACAGTGAAATCATCGACGAACTGCTCTCACGGGTGACGCGTGGATTCCACAGCCGACACAGCCCCTAGGGACTGATAAATCATCGACAAACTGCTCTCACAGGTGACGGATAGATTCCACAGCCGACACAGCCCCTAGGGACTGAGAAATCATCGACGAACTGCTGTCACGAGTCACACGTGGATTCGACAGCCGACACTACCCCTAGGGACTAAGAAATCATCGACGTACTGTTGTCACCGGTGACGCACGATTCCACAGCCGACATAGCCTATAGGGACTGAGAAATCATTGACGAACTGCTGTCACGAGTGACACGTGGATTCGACAGCCGACACTGCCCCTAGGGACTGAGAAATCATGGACGAACTGCTCTCACGAGTGACACGTGGATTCGACAGCCGACACTGCCCCTAGGGACTCAGAAATCATCGACGAACTGCTGTCACGAGCGACACGTGGATTCGACAGCCGACACAGCCCTAGGGACTAGGAAATCATCGACGTACTGCTGTCACGGGTGACGCAGGATTCCACAGCCGAAACTGCCTCTAGGGCCTGTGAAAACATCGACGAACTGCTCTCACGGGTGACGCGTGGGTTCGACAGCCGACACGGCCCCTAGGGACTGAGGAATCATCGACGTACTACTATCACGAGTGACGCAGGATTCCAGAGCCCAAATTGCCCCTAGGGACAGTGAAATCATCGACGAACTGCTCTCACGGGTGACGCGTGGATTCCACAGCCGACACAGCCCCTAGGGACTGATAAATCATCGACAAACTGCTCTCACGGGTGACGGATGGATTCCACAGCCGACACAGCCCCTAGGGACTGAGAAATCATCGACGAACTGCTGTCACGAGTCACACGTGGATTCGACAGCCGACACTACCCCTAGGGACTAAGAAATCATCGACGTACTGCTGTCACCGGTGACGCACGATTCCACAGCCGACATAGCCCCTAGGGACTGAGAAATCATTGACGAACTGCTGTCACGAGTGACACGTGGATTCGACAGCCGACACTGCCCCTAGGGACTGAGAAATCATGGACGAACTGCTCTCACGAGTGACACGTGGATTCGACAGCCGACACTGCCCCTAGGGACTCAGAAATCATCGACGAACTGCTGTCACGAGCGACACGTGGATTCGACAGCCGACACAGCCCTAGGGACTAGGAAATCATCGACGTACTGCTGTCACGGGTGACGCAGGATTCCACAGCCGAAACTGCCTCTAGGGCCTGTGAAAACATCGACGAACTGCTCTCACGGGTGACGCGTGGGTTCGACAGCCGACACGGCCCCTAGGGACTGAGGAATCATCGACGTACTACTATCACGAGTGACGCAGGATTCCAGAGCCCAAATTGCCCCTAGGGACAGTGAAATCATCGACGAACTGCTCTCACGGGTGACGCGTGGATTCCACAGCCGACACAGCCCCTAGGGACTGATAAATCATCGACAAACTGCTCTCACGGGTGACGGATGGATTCCACAGCCGACACAGCCCCTAGGGACTGAGAAATCATCGACGAACTGCTGTCACGAGTCACACGTGGATTCGACAGCCGACACTACCCCTAGGGACTAAGAAATCATCGACGTACTGCTGTCACCGGTGACGCACGATTCCACAGCCGACATAGCCCCTAGGGACTGAGAAATCATTGACGAACTGCTGTCACGAGTGACACGTGGATTCGACAGCCGACACTGCCCCTAGGGACTGAGAAATCATGGACGAACTGCTCTCACGAGTGACACGTGGATTCGACAGCCGACACTGCCCCTAGGGACTCAGAAATCATCGACGAACTGCTGTCACGAGTGACACGTGGATTCGACAGCCGACACAGCCCTAGGGACTGGGAAATCATCTACGTACTGCTGTCACGGGTGACGCAGGATTCCACAGCCGAAACTGCCTCTAGGGCCTGTGAAAACATCGACGAACTGCTCTCACGGGTGACGCGTGGGTTCGACAGCCGACACGGCCCCTAGGGACTGAGGAATCATCGACGTACTACTATCACGAGTGACGCAGGATTCCAGAGCCGAAATTGCCCCTAGGGACAGTGAAATCATCGACGAACTGCTCTCACGGGTGACGCGTGGATTCCACAGCCGAGACAGCCCCTAGGGACTGTGGAATCATCGACGTACTACTATCACGAGTGACGCAGGATTCCAGAGCCGAAATTGCCTCTAGGGACAGTGAAATCATCGACGAACTGCTCTCACGGGTGACGCGTGGATTCCACAGCCGACACAGCCCCTAGGGACTGATAAATCATCGACAAACTGCTCTCACGGGTGACGCGTGGATTCAACAGCTGACACAGCCCGTAGGGACTGGGAAATCATCGACGTACTGCTGTCACGAGTGACGCGTGGATTTCACGGCCGACATAGCCCCCAGGGACTGAGAAATCATTGACGAACTGCTGTCACGAGTGACACGTGGATTCGACAGCCGAAACTGCCCCTAGGGACTGAGAAATCATGGATGAACTACTCTCACGAGTGACACGTGGATTCGAAAGCCGACACTGCCCCTAGGGACTGAGAAATCATCGACGAACTGCTGTCACGAGTGACACGTGGATTCGACAGCCGACACAGCCCTAGGGACTGGGAAATCATCGACGTACTGCTGTCACGGGTGACGCAGGATTCCACAGCCGAAACTGCCTCTAGGGCCTGTAAAACATCGACGAACTGCTCTCACGGGTGACGCGTGGGTTCGACAGCCGACACGGCCCCTAGGGACTGAGGAATCATCGACGTACTACTATCACGAGTGACGTAGGATTCCAGAGCCGAAATTGCCCCTAGGGACAGTGAAATCATCGACGAACTGCTCTCACGGGTGACGCGTGGATTCCACAGCCGACACAGCCCCTAGGGACTGTGGAATCATCGACGTACTACTATCACGAGTGACGCAGGATTCCAGAGCCGAAATTGCCCCTAGGGACAGTGAAATCATCGACGAACTGCTCTCACGGGTGACGCGTGGATTCCACAGCCGACACAGCCCCTAGGGACTGTGGAATCATCGACGTACTACTATCACGAGTGACGCAGGATTCCAGAGCCGAAATTGCCCCTAGGGACACTAAAATCATCGACGAACTGCTCTCACGGGTGACGCGTGGATTCCACAGCCGACACAGCCCCTAGGGACTGATAAATCATCGACAAACTGCTCTCACGGGTGACGGATGGATTCCACAGCCGACACAGCCCCTAGGGACTGCGAAATCATCGACGAACTGCTGTCACGAGTGACGCGTGGGTTCGACAGCCGACACGGCCCCTAGGGACTGAGGAATCATCGACAAACTGCTCTCACGGGTGACGGATGGATTCCACAGCCGACACAGCCCCTAGGGACTGCGAAATCATCGACGAACTGCTGTCACGAGTGACGCGTGGGTTCGACAGCCGACACGGCCCCTAGGGACTGAGGAATCATCGACGTACTACTATCACGAGTGACGCAGGATTCCAGAGCCGAAATTGCCCCTAGGGACAGTGAAATCATCGACGAACTGCTCTCACGGGTGACGCGTGGATTCCACAGCCGACACAGCCCCTAGGGACTGATAAATCATCGACAAACTGCTCTCACGGATGACGGATGGATTCCACAGCCGACACAGCCCCTAGGGACTGAGAAATCATCGACGAACTGCTGTCACGAGTCACACGTGGATTCGACAGCCGACACTGCCCCTAGGGACTCAGAAATCATCGACGTACTGCTGTCACCGGTGACGCAGGATTCCACAGCCGAAACTGCCCCTAGGTATTGTGAAATCATCGACGAACTGCTCTCACGGGTGACGCGTGGATTCTACAGCTGACACAGCCCGTAGGGACTGGGAAATCATCGACGTACTGCTGTCACGAGTGACGCGTGGATTTCACGGCCGACATAGCCCCAGGGACTGAGAAATCATCGACGAACTGCTGTCACGAGTGACACGTGGATTCGACAGCCGACACAGCCCTAGGGACTGGGAAATCATCGACGTACTGCTGTCACGGGTGACGCAGGATTCCACAGCCGAAACTGCCTCTAGGGACTGTGAAAACATCGACGTCCTGCTCTCACGGGTGACGCGTGGGTTCGACAGCCGACACGGCCCCTAGGGACTGAGGAATCATCGACGTACTACTATCACGAGTGACGTAGGATTCCAGAGCCGAAATTGCCCCTAGGGACAGTGAAATCATCGACGAACTGCTCTCACGGGTGACGCGTGGATTCCACAGCCGACACAGCCCCTAGGGACTGATAAATCATCGACAAACTGCTCTCACGGGTGACGGATGGATTCCACAGCCGACACAGCCCCTAGGGACTGCGAAATCATCGATGAACTGCTGTCACGAGTGACGGTGGGTTCGACAGCCGACACGGCCCCTAGGGACTGAGGAATCATCGACGTACTACTATCACGAGTGACGCAGGATTCCAGAGCCCAAATTGCCCCTAGGGACAGTGAAATCATCGACGAACTGCTCTCACGGGTGACGCGTGGATTCCACAGCCGACACAGCCCCTAGGGACTGATAAATCATCGACAAACTGCTCTCACGGGTGACGGCTAGATTCCACAGCCGACACAGCCCCTAGGGACTGAGAAATCATCGACGAACTGCTGTCACGAGTCACACGTGGATTCGACAGCCGACACTACCCCTAGGGACTAAGAAATCATCGACGTACTGCTGTCACCGGTGACGCACGATTCCACAGCCGACATAGCCTATAGGGACTGAGAAATCATTGACGAACTGCTGTCACGAGTGACACGTGGATTCGACAGCCGACACTGCCCCTAGGGACTGAGAAATCATGGACGAACTGCTCTCACGAGTGACACGTGGATTCGACAGCCGACACTGCCCCTAGGGACTCAGAAATCATCGACGAACTGCTGTCACGAGCGACACGTGGATTCGACAGCCGACACAGCCCTAGGGACTAGGAAATCATCGACGTACTGCTGTCACGGGTGACGCAGGATTCCACAGCCGAAACTGCCTCTAGGGCCTGTGAAAACATCGACGAACTGCTCTCACGGGTGACGCGTGGGTTCGACAGCCGACACGGCCCCTAGGGACTGAGGAATCATCGACGTACTACTATCACGAGTGACGCAGGATTCCAGAGCCGAAATTCCCCTAGGGACAGTGAAATCATCGACGAACTGCTCTCACGGGTGACGCGTGGATTCCACAGCCGACACAGCCCCTAGGGACTGATAAATCATCGACAAACTGCTCTCACGGGTGACGGATGGATTCCACAGCCGACACAGCCCCTAGGGACTGCGAAATCATCGACGAACTGCTGTCACGAGTGACGCGTGGGTTTGACAGCCGACACGGCCCCTAGGGACTGAGGAATCATCGACAAACTGCTCTCACGGGTGACGGATGGATTCCATAGCCGACACAGCCCCTAGGGACTGCGAAATCATCGACGAACTGCTGTCACGAGTGACGCGTGGGTTCGACAGCCGACACGGCCCCTAGGGACTGAGGAATCATCGACGTACTACTATCACAAGTGATGCAGGATTCCAGAGCCGAAATTGCCCCTAGGGACAGTGAAATCATCGACGAACTGCTCTCACGGGTGACGCGTGGATTCCACAGCCGACACAGCCCCTAGGGACTGTGGAATCATCGACGTACTACTATCACGAGTGACGCGTGGATTCCACAGCCGACACTGCCCCTAGGGACTCAGAAATCATCGACGTACTGCTGTCACCGGTGACGCAGGATTCCACAGCCGAAACTGCCCCTAGGAAATGTGAAATCATCGACGAACTGCTCTCACGGGTGACGCGTGGATTGCACGGCCGACATAGCCCCTAGGGACTGAGAAATCATTGACGAACTGCTGTCACGAGTGACACGTGGATTCGACAGCCGACACTGCCCCTAGGGACTGAGAAATCATGGACGAACTGCTCTCACGAGTGACACGTGGATTCGACAGCCGACACTGCCCCTAGGGACTGAGAAATCATCGACGAACTGCTGTCACGAGTGACACGTGGATTCGACAGCCGACACAGCCCTAGGGACTGGGAAATCATCGACGTACTGCTGTCACGGGTGACGCAGGATTCCACAGCCGAAACTGCCTCTAGGGCCTGTGAAAACATCGACGACCTGCTCTCACGGGTGACGAGTGGGTTCGACAGCCGACACGGCCCCTAGGGACTGAGGAATCATCGACGTACTACTATCACGAGTGACGCAGGATTCCACAGCCGAAATTGCCCCAAGGGACAGTGAAATCATGGACGAACTGCTCTCACGGGTGACGCGTGGATTCCACATTCGAGACAGCCCCTAGGGACTGTGGAATCATCGACATACTACTATCACGAGTGACGCACGATTCCAGAGCCGAAATTGCCCCTAGGGACAGTGAAATCATCGACGAACTGCTCTCACGGGTGACGCGTGGATTCCACATTCGAGACAGCCCCTAGGGACTGTGGAATCATCGACATACTACTATCACGAGTGACGCACGATTCCAGAGCCGAAATTGCCCCTAGGGACAGTGAAATCATCGACGAACTGCTCTCACGGGTGACGCGTGGATTCCACAGCCGACACAGCCCCTAGGGACTGATAAATCATCGACAAACTGCTCTCACGGGTGACGGATGGATTCCACAGCCGACACAGCCCCTAGGGACTGCGAAATCATCGACGAACTGCTGTCACGAGTGACGGTGGGTTCGACAGCCGACACGGCCCCTAGGGACTGAGGAATCATCGACGTACTACTATCACGAGTGACGCAGGATTCCAGAGCCGAAATTGCCCCTAGGGACAGTGAAATCATCGACGAACTGCTCTCACGGGTGACGCGTGGATTCCACATTCGAGACAGCCCCTAGGGACTGTGGAATCATCGACATACTACTATCACGAGTGACGCACGATTCCAGAGCCGAAATTGCCCCTAGGGCCAGTGAAATCATCGACGAACTGCTCTCACGGGTGACGCGTGGATTCCACAGCCGACACAGCCCCTAGGGACTGATAAATCATCGACAAACTGCTCTCACGGGTGACGGATGGATTCCACAGCCGACACAGCCCCTAGGGACTGCGAAATCATCGACGAACTGCTGTCACGAGTGACGGTGGGTTCGACAGCCGACACGGCCCCTAGGGACTGAGGAATCATCGACGTACTACTATCACGAGTGACGCAGGATTCCAGAGCCGAAATTGCCCCTAGGGACAGTGAAATCATCGACGAACTGCTCTCACGGGTGACGCGTGGATTCCACAGCCGACACAGCCCCTAGGGACTGATAAATCATCGACAAACTGCTCTCACGAGTGACGGATGGATTCCACAGCCGACACAGCCCCTAGGGACTGAGAAATCATCGACGAACTGCTGTCACGAGTCACACGTGGATTCGACAGCCGACACTGCCCCTAGGGACTCAGAAATCATCGACGTACTGCTGTCACCGGTGACGCAGGATTCCACAGCCGAAACTGCCCCTAGGGACTGTGAAATCATCGACGTACTACTATCACGGGTGACGCGTTGATTCCACAGCGGACACAGCCCGTTGGAACTGGGAAATCATCGACGTACTGCTGTCACGGGTGACGCGTGGATTTCACGGCCAACATAGCCCCCAGGGACTGAGAAATCATTGACGAACTGCTGTCACGAGTGACACGTGGATTCGACAGCCGACACTGCCCCTAGGGACTGAGAAATCATGGACGAACTGCTGTCACCGGTGACACGTGGATTCGACAGCCGACACTGCCCCTAGGGACTGAGAAATCATCGACGAACTGCTCTCACGAGTGACACGTGGATTCGACAGCCGACACAGCCCTAGGGACTGGGAAATCATCGACGTACTGCTGTCACGGGTGACGCAGGATTCCAAGGCCGAAACTGCCTCTAGGGCCTGTAAAACATCGACGAACTGCTCTCACGGGTGACGCGTGGGTTCGACAGCCGACACGGCCCCTAGGGACTGAGGAATCATCGACGTACTACTATCACGAGTGACGCAGGATTCCAGAGCCGAAATTGCCCCTAGGGACAGTGAAATCATCGACGAACTGCTCTCACGGGTGACGCGTGGATTCCACAGCCGAGACAGCCCCTAGGGACTGTGGAATCATCGACGTACTACTATCACGAGTGACGCAGGATTCCAGAGCCGAAATTGCCCCTAGGGACAGTGAAATCATCGACGAACTGCTCTCACGGGTGACGCGTGGATTCCACAGCCGACACAGCCCCTAGGGACTGATAAATCATCGACAAACTGCTCTCACGGGTGACGGATGGATTCCACAGCCGACACAGCCCCTAGGGACTGCGAAATCATCGACGAACTGCTGTCACGAGTGACGGTGGGTTCGACAGCCGACACGGCCCCTAGGGACTGAGGAATCATCGACGTACTACTATCACGAGTGACGCAGGATTCCAGAGCCGAAATTGCCCCTAGGGACAGTGAAATCATCGACGAACTGCTCTCACGGGTGACGCGTGGATTCCACATTCGAGACAGCCCCTAGGGACTGTGGAATCATCGACATACTACTATCACGAGTGACGCACGATTCCAGAGCCGAAATTGCCCCTAGGGACAGTGAAATCATCGACGAACTGCTCTCACGGGTGACGCGTGGATTCCACAGCCGACACAGCCCCTAGGGACTGATAAATCATCGACAAACTGCTCTCACGGGTGACGGATGGATTCCACAGCCGACACAGCCCCTAGGGACTGCGAAATCATCGACGAACTGCTGTCACGAGTGACGGTGGGTTCGACAGCCGACACGGCCCCTAGGGACTGAGGAATCATCGACGTACTACTATCACGAGTGACGCAGGATTCCAGAGCCGAAATTGCCCCTAGGGACAGTGAAATCATCGACGAACTGCTCTCACGGGTGACGCGTGGATTCCACAGCCGACACAGCCCCTAGGGACTGATAAATCATCGACAAACTGCTCTCACGGGTGACGGATGGATTCCACAGCCGACACAGCCCCTAGGGACTGAGAAATCATCGACGAACTGCTGTCACGAGTCACACGTGGATTCGACAGCCGACACTGCCCCTAGGGACTCAGAAATCATCGACGTACTGCTGTCACCGGTGACGCAGGATTCCACAGCCGAAACTGCCCCTAGGGACTGTGAAATCATCGACGTACTACTATCACGGGTGACGCGTTGATTCCACAGCGGACACAGCCCGTTGGAACTGGGAAATCATCGACGTACTGCTGTCACGGGTGACGCGTGGATTTCACGGCCAACATAGCCCCCAGGGACTGAGAAATCATTGACGAACTGCTGTCACGAGTGACACGTGGATTCGACAGCCGACACTGCCCCTAGGGACTGAGAAATCATGGACGAACTGCTGTCACCGGTGACACGTGGATTCGACAGCCGACACTGCCCCTAGGGACTGAGAAATCATCGACGAACTGCTCTCACGAGTGACACGTGGATTCGACAGCCGACACAGCCCTAGGGACTGGGAAATCATCGACGTACTGCTGTCACGGGTGACGCAGGATTCCAAGGCCGAAACTGCCTCTAGGGCCTGTAAAACATCGACGAACTGCTCTCACGGGTGACGCGTGGGTTCGACAGCCGACACGGCCCCTAGGGACTGAGGAATCATCGACGTACTACTATCACGAGTGACGCAGGATTCCAGAGCCGAAATTGCCCCTAGGGACAGTGAAATCATCGACGAACTGCTCTCACGGGTGACGCGTGGATTCCACAGCCGAGACAGCCCCTAGGGACTGTGGAATCATCGACGTACTACTATCACGAGTGACGCAGGATTCCAGAGCCGAAATTGCCCCTAGGGACAGTGAAATCATCGACGAACTGCTCTCACGGGTGACGCGTGGATTCCACAGCCGACACAGCCCCTAGGGACTGTGGAATCATCGACGTACTACTATCACGAGTGACGCAGGATTCCAGAGCTGAAATTGCCCCTAGGGACAGTGAAATCATCGACGAACTGCTCTCACGGGTGACGCGTGGATTCCACAGCCGAGACAGCCCCTAGGTACTGTGGAATTATCGACGTACTACTATCACGAGTGACGCAGGATTCCAGAGCCGAAATTGCCCCTAGGGACAGTGAAATCATCGACGAACTGCTCTCACGGGTGACGCGTGGATTCCACAGCCGACACAGCCCCTAGGGACTGATAAATCATCGACAAACTGCTCTCACGGGTGACGGATGGGTTCCACAGCCGACACAGCCCCTAGGGACTGAGAAATCATCGACGAACTGCTGTCACGAGTCACACGTGGATTCGACAGCCGACACTGCCCCTAGGGACTCAGAAATCATCGACGTACTGCTGTCACCGGTGACGCAGGATTCCACAGCCGAAACTGCCCCTAGGGACTGTGAAATCATCAACGAGCTGCTCTCACGGGTGACACGTGGATTCCACAGCCGAGACAGCCCCTAGGTACTGTGGAATCATCGACGAACTGCTCTCACGGGTGACGCGTGGATTCCACAGCCGACACAGCCCCTAGGGACTGATAAATCATCGACAAACTGCTCTCACGGGTGACGCGTGGATTCCACAGCTGACACAGCCCGTAGGGACTGGGAAATCATCGACGTACTGCTGTCACGGGTGACGCGTGGATTTCACGGCCGACATAGCCCCTAGGGACTGAGAAATCATTGACGAACTGCTGTCACGAGTGACACGTGGATTCGACAGCCGACACTGCCCCTAGGGACTGAGAAATCATGGACGAACTGCTCTCACGAGTGACACGTGGATTCGACAGCCGACACTGCCCCTAGGGACTGAGAAATCATCGACGAACTGCTCTCACGAGTGACACGTGGATTCGACAGCCGACACGGCCCTAGGGACTGGGAAATCATCGACGTACTGCTGTCACGGGTGACGCAGGATTCCACAGCCGAAACTGCCTCTAGGGCCTGTGAAAACATCGACGAACTGCTCTCACGGGTGACGCATGGGTTTGACAGCCGACACGGCCCCTAGGGACTGAGGAATCATCGACGTACTACTATCACGAGTGACGCAGGATTCCAGAGCCAAAATTGCCCCTAGGGACAGTGAAATCATCGACGAACTGCTCTCACGGGTGACGCGTGGATTCCACAGCCGAGACAGCCCCTAGGGACTGTGGAATCATCGACGTACTACTATCACGAGTGACGGAGGATTCCAGAGCCGAAATTGCCCCTAGGGACAGTGAAATCATCGACGAACTGCTCTCACGGGTGACGCGTGGATTCCACAGCCGACACAGCCCCTAGGGACTGATAAATCATCGACCAACTGCTCTCACGGGTGACGGATGGACTCCACAGCCGACACAGCCCCTAGGGACTGCGAACTCATCGACGAACTGCTGTCACGAGTGACGCGTGGGTTCGACAGCCGACACGGCCCCTAGGGACTGAGGAATCATCGACGTACTACTATCACGAGTGACGCAGGATTCCAGAGCCGAAATTGCCCCTAGGGACAGTGAAATCATCGACGAACTGCTCTCACGGGTGACGCGTGGATTCCACAGCCGACACAGCCCCTAGGGACTGATAAATCATCGACTAACTGCTCTCACAGGTGACGGATGGATTCCACAGCCGACACAGCCCCTAGGGACTGAGAAATAATCGACGAACTGCTGTCACGAGTCACACGTGGATTCGACAGGCGACACTGCCCCTAGGGACTCAGAAATCATCGACGTACTGCTGTCACCGGTGACGCAGGATTCCACAGCCGAAACTGCCCCTAGGTACTGTGAAATCATCGACGAACTACTCTCACGGGTGACGCGTGGATTCCACAGCTGACACAGCCCGTAGGAACTGGGAAATCATCGACGTACTGCTGTCACGGGTGACGCGTGGATTTCACGGCCAACATAGCCCCCAGGGACTGAGAAATCATTGACGAACTGCTGTCACGAGTGACACGTGGATTCGACAGCCGACATAGCCCCTAGGGACTGAGAAATCATGGACGAACTGCTGTCACGAGTGACACGTGGATTCGACAGCCGACACTGCCCCTAGGGACTGAGAAATCATCGACGAACTGCTGTCACGATTGACACGTGGATTCGACAGCCGACACAGCTCTAGGGACTGGGAAATCATCGACGTACTGCTGTCACGGGTGACGCAGGATTCCACAGCCGAAACTGCCTCTAGGGCCTGTGAAAACATCGACGACCTGCTCTCACGGGTGACGCGTGGGTTCGACAGCCGACACGGCCCCTAGGGACCGAGGAATCATCGACGTACTACTATCACGAGTGATGCAGGATTCCAGAGCCGAAATTGCCCCTAGGGACAGTGAAATCATCGACGAACTGCTCTCACGGGTGACGCGTGGATTCCACAGCCGACACAGCCCCTAGGGACTGTGGAATCATCGACGTACTACTATCACGAGTGACGCAGGATTCCAGAGCCGAAATTGCCCCTAGGGAGAGTGAAATCATCGACGAACTGCTCTCACGGGTGACGCGTGGATTCCACAGCCGAGACAGCCCCTAGGGACTGTGGAATCATCGACGTACTACTATCACGAGTGACGCAGGATTCCAGAGCCGAAATTGCCCCTAGGGACAGTGAAATCATCAACGAACTGCTCTCACGGGTGACGCGTGGATTCCACAGCCGACACAGCCCCTAGGGACTGATAAATCATCGACAAACTGCTCTCACGGGTGACGGATGGATTCCACAGCCGACACAGCCCCTAGGGACTGAGAAATCATCGACGAACTGCTGTCACGAGTCACACGTGGATTCGACAGCCGACACTGCCCCTAGGGACTCAGAAATCATCGACGTACTGCTATCACCGGTGACGCAGGATTCCACAGCCGAAACTGCCCCTAGGGACTGTGAAATCATCGACGAGCTGCTCTCGCGGGTGACGCGTGGATTCCACAGCTGACACAGCCCGTAGGGACTGGGAAATCATCGACGTACTGCTGTCACGGGTGACGCGTGGATTTCACGGCCGACATAGCCCCTAGGGACTGAGAAATCATGGACGAACTGCTGTCACGAGTGACACGTGGATTCGACAGCCGACACTGCCCCTAGGGACTGAGAAATCATCGACGAACTGCTGTCACGAGTGACACGTGGATTCGACAGCCGACACAGCCCTAGGGACTGGGAAATCATCGACGTACTGCTGTCACGGGTGACGCAGGATTCCACAGCCGAAACTGCCTCTAGGGCCTGTGAAAACATCGACGACCTGCTCTCACGGGTGACGCGTGGGTTCGACAGCCGACACGGCCCCTAGGGACTGAGGAATCATCGACGTACTACTATCACGAGTGACGCAGGATTCCAGAGCCGACACAGCCCCTAGGGACTGTGGAATCATCGACGTACTACTATCACGAGTGACGCAGGATTCCAGAGCCGAAATTGCCCCTAGGGACAGTGAAATCATCGACGAACTGCTCTCACGGGTGACGCGTGGATTCCACAGCCGAGACAGCCCCTAGGGACTGTGGAATCATCGACGTATTACTATCACGAGTGACGCAGGATTCCAGAGCCGAAATTGCCCTAGGGACAGTGAAATCATCGACGAACTGCTCTCACGGGTGACGCGTGGATTCCACAGCCGACACAGCCCTAGGGACTGGGAAATCATCGACGTACTGCTGTCACGGGTGACGCAGGATTCGAGAGCCGAAATTGCCTCTAGGGACAGTGAAATCATCGACTAACTGCTCTCACGGGTGACGCGTGGATTCCACAGCCGAGCCAGCCCCTCGGGACTGTGGAATCATCGACGTACTACTATCACGAGTGACGCAGGATTCCAGAGCCGAAATTACCCCTAGGGACAGTGAAATCATCGACGAACTGCTCTCAGGGGTGACGCGTGGATTCCACAGCCGACACAGCCCCTAGGGACTGATAAATCATCGACAAACTGCTCTCACGGGTGACGCGTGGATTTCACGGCCGACACAGCCCCTAGGGACTGAGAAATCATTGACGAACTGCTCTCACGAGTGACACGTGGATTCGACAGCCGACACTGCCCCTAGGGACTGAGAAATCATGGACGAACTGCTCTCACGAGTGACACGTGGATTCGACAGCAGACACTGCCCCTAGGGACTGAGAAATCATCGACGAGCTGCTGTCACGAGTGACCCGTGGATTCGACAGCCGACACAGCCCTAGGGACTGGGAAATCATCGACGTACTGCTGTCACGGGTGACGCAGGATTCCACAGCCGAAACTGCCTCTAGGGCCTGTGAAAACATCGACGAACTACTCTCACGGGTGACGCGTGGGTTCGACAGCCGACACGGCCCCAGGGACTGAGGAATCATCGACGTACTACTATCACGAGTGACGCAAGATTCCAGAGCCGAAATTGCCCCTAGGGACAGTGAAATCATCGACGAACTGCTCTCACGGGTGACACGTGGCTTCGACAGCCGAGACAGCCCCTAGGGACTGTGGAATCATCGACGTACTACTATCACGAGTGACGCAGGATTCCAGAGCCGAAATTACCCCTAGGGACAGTGAAATCATCGACGAACTGCTCTCACGGGTGACGCGTGGATTCCACAGCCGACACAGCCCCTACGGACTGATAAATCATCGACAAACTGCTCTCACGGGTGACGGATGGATTCCACAGTCGACACAGCCCCTAGGGACTGCGAAATCATCGACGAACTGCTGTCACGAGTGACGCGTGGGTTCGACAGCCGACACGGCCCCTAGGGACTGAGGAATCATCGACGTACTACTATCACGAGTGACGCAGGATTCCAGAGCCGACATTGCCCCTAGGGACAGTGAAATCATCGACTAACTGCTCTCACGGGCGACGCGTGGATTCCACAGCTTACACAGCCCGTAGGGACTGGGAAATCATCGACGTACTGCTGTCACGGGTGACACGTGGATTCGACAGCCGACACTGCCCCTAGGGACTGAGAAATCATGGACGAACTGCTCTCACGAGTGACACGTGGATTCGACAGCAGACACTGCCCCTAGGGACTGAGAAATCATCGACGAACTGCTGTCACGAGTGACACGTGGATTCGACAGCCGACACAGCCCTAGGGACTGGGAAATCATCGACGTACTGCTGTCACGGGTGACGCAGGATTCCACAGCCGAAACTGCCTCTAGGGCCTGTGAAAACAACGACGAACTGCTCTCACGGGTGACGCGTGGGTTCGACAGCCGACACGGCCCCTAGGGACTGAGGAATCATCGACGTACTACTATCACGAGTGACGCAGGATTCCAGAGCCGAAATTGCCCCTAGGGACAGTGAAATCATCGACGAACTGCTCTCACGGGTGACGCGTGGATTCCACAGCCGAGACAGCCCCTAGGGACTGTGGAATCATCGACGTACTACTATCACGAGTGACGCAGGATTCCAGAGCCGAAATTAAGCCGACACAGCCCCTACGGACTGAGAAATCATCGATGAACTACTGTCACGGGTAACATTCTACAGCCGACACAGCCCCTAGGGACTGATAAATCATCGACGAACTGCTCTCACGGGTGACGCGTGGATTCCACAGCCGACACAGCCCCTAGGAACTGAGAAATCATCGACGTACTCCTATCACGAGTGACGCGGGATTCCACAGCCGAAACTGCCCCTAAGGACTGTGAAATCATCGACGAACTGCTCTCACGGGTGGCGCGTGAAATCTTCAGCCGACACAGCCCCTAGGGACTGAGAAATCATCGACGAACTACTGTCACGGGTAACATTCTACAGCCGGCACAGCCCCTAGGGACCGATAAATCATCGACGAACTGCTCTCACGGGTGACGCGTGGATTCCACAGTCGACACAGCCCCTAAGAACTGAGAAATCATTGACGTACTCCTATCACGGGTGACGCGGGATTCCACAGCAGAAACTGCCCCTAGGGACTGTGAAATCATCGACGAACTGCTCTCATGGGTGGCGCGTGGAATCGACAGCCGACACAGCCCTTACAGACTGAGAAGTCATCGACGAACTACTGTGACGGGTAACATTCTACAGCCGGCACAGCCCCTAGGGACTAATAAATCATCGACGAACTGCTCTCACGGGTGACGCGTGGATTCCACAGCCGACATAGCCCCTAGGGACTGAGAAATCATCGACGTACTCCTATCACGGGTGACGCGGGATTCCACAGCAGAAACTGCCCCAGGGACTGTGAAATCATCGACGAACTGCTCTCATGGGTGGCGCGTGGAATCGACAGCCGACACAGCCCTTACGGATTGAGAAATCATCGACGAACTACTGTGACGGGTAACATTCTACAACCGGCACAGCCCCTAGGGACTGAGAAATCATCGACGAACTGCTCTCACGGATGGCGCGTGGATTCGACAGCCGACACAGCCCCTAGGGACTGATAAATCATCGATGAACTACTGTCACAGGTAACATTCTACAGCCGACACAGCCCCTAGGGACTGAGAAATCATCGACTAACTGCTCTCATGGGTGCCGCATGGATTCCACAGCCGACACAGCCCCTAGGGTCTGGGAAATCATCGACGTACTGCTGTCACGGGTGACGCATGGATTCGACAGTTGACAGAGCCCCTAGGCACTGAGAAATCATCGACGAATGAACTACTGTCACGGGTAACATTCTACAGCCGACACAGCTCCCAGAGACTGATAAATCATCGACGTACTGCTGTCACAAGTGACATTCTACAGCAGACACAACCCCTAGTGACTGAGAAATCAACGACGAACTGCTGTCACGGGTGACATTCTACAGCGGACACAGCCCCTAGGGACTGAAAAATCATCGATGAACTGCTGTCACGGGTGACATTCTACAGCCGAAACAGTCCCTAGGGACTGAGAAATCATCGACGTACTACTGTCACGGGTGACGCGTAGATTCGACAGCCGACACAGCCCCTACGGACTGAGAAATCATCGATGAACTACTGTCACAGGTAACATTCTACAGCCGACACACCTCCCAGAGACTGATAAATCATCGACGTACTGCTGTCACATGTGACATTCTACAGCAGACACAGCCCCTAGTGACTGAGAAATCAACGACGAACTGCAGTCACGGGTGACATTCTACAGCTGACACAGCCCCTAGGGACTGAAAAATCATCGACGAACTACTATCACGGGTGACATTCTACAGCCGACATGGTCCCTAGGGACTGAGAAATCATCGACGTACTCCTGTCACGGGTGACGCGTGGATTCTACAGCCGACACAGCCCCTAGGGATTGAGAAATCATCGACGAACTGCTCTCACAGGTGATGCGTGGATTCCACAGCCGACACAGCCCTTAGAAACTGAGAAATCAAAGACGAACTGCTGTCACGGGTGACATTCTACAACCGCCACAGCCCCTAGGGACTGTCAAATCATCGACGAACTGCTCTCACTGGTGAGGTGCGGATTCAACAGCCGACACAGCCCTTATAAACTGAGAAATCAACGACGAACTGCTGTCACGGGTGAAATTCTACAGCCACACAGCCCCTAGGGACTGTGAAATCATCGACGAACTGCTCTCACGGGTGACGCGTGGATTCGACAGCCGACACAACCCCTAGGGACTGAGAAATCATCGACGAATTCCTCTCACGGGTGACGCGTTGATTCGACAGCCGACACAGCCCCTAGGGACTGAGAAATCATCGACGAACTACTGTCACGGGTAACATTCTACAGCCGCCACAACCCCTATGGACTTTGAAATTATCGACGAACTGCTATCACGGGTGAGGCGTGTATTCGACAGCCGACACAGCCCCAAGGGACTGAGAAATCATCGACAAACTGCTCTCACGGGGGACGCGTGGATTTCACAGCCGACACAGCCCCTAGAAACTAAGAAATCATCAACGTACTCCAATCACGTGTGACGCGTGGATTCGACAGCCGAGACAGCCCATAGAAACTGAGAAATCATCAACGTACTCCAATCACAGGTGACGCGTGGATTCTACAGCCGACACAGCCCCTAGGGACTAGGAAATCATCGACGAACTGCTTTCACGGGTGACGCGTGGATTCAACACCCGAGACAGCCCCTAGAATCTGAGAAATCATAGACGTAGTCCTATCATGGGTGACGCGTGGATTCGACAACCGACACAGCCCCAAGGGACTGAGAAATCATTGAGGTACTCCTTTCACGGGTGACCCGTGGATTCGACAGCCCACACAACCCCTAGGGACTGAGAAATCATGAACGAGCCGGTGTCACAGGTGACGCGTGGATTCGACAGCCGACACAGCCCCAAGGGACTAAGAAATCATCGACGTACTCCTTTCACGGGTGACCCGTGGATTCGACAGCCCACACAGCCCCTAGTGACTGAGAAATCAACGACGAACTGCTGTCACGAGTGACATTCTACAGCCGACACAGCCCCTAGAGACTGTGAAATCATCGACGAACTGCTCTCACGAGTGACGCGTGGATTGGACAGCCGACACAGCCCCTAAAAACTGAGAAATCAACGACGTACTGCTGTCACGGGTGGCGCCTGGATTCCACAACCGACACAACCCCTAGGGACTGAGAAATCAACGACGAACTGCTCTCACGGGTGATGTGTGGATTCCACAGCCGACGCAGCCCTTAGAAACTGATAAATCAACGACGAACTGCTGTCATGGGTGACATTCTACAGCCGACACAGTCCCTAGGGACTGAGAAATCATCGATGTACTACTGTCACAGGTGACACGTTGATTCCACAGCCGACACAGTCCCTAGGGACTGAGAAATCATCGACGAACTGCTCTCACGGGTGATGCGTGGATTCCACAGCCGACACAGCCCTTAGAAACTGAGAAATCAACGACGAACTGCTGGCACGGGTGACATTCTACAGCCGACACAGCCCCTAGGGACTGTGAAATCATCGACTAACTGCTCTCACGGGTGACACGTGGATTCCACAGCCGACACAGCCCGTAGAAATTGAGAAATCAACGACGTACTACAGTCATGGGTGACGCGTGGATTCTACAGCCAAAACGGCCCCTAGGGATTGAGAAATTATCGACGAACTGCTCTCACGGGTCATGCGTGGATTCCACAGCCGACACAGCCCTTTGAAACTAAGAAATCAACGACGAACTGCTGTCACGGGTGACATTCTACAGTCGACACAGCCCCTAGGGACTTTGAAATCATCAACGAACTGCTCTCACGGGTGACACGTGGATTCGACAGCCGACACAACCCCTCGGGATTGAGAAATCAACGATGAACTACTGTCACGGGTGACGCGTTGATTCGACAGCCGACTCCGCCCCAGGGATTGTGAAATCATCGACAAATTGCTCTCACTGGTGACACGTGAATTCGACAGCCGACACACCCCTCGGGACTGAGAAATCATCGACGACCTGCTCTCACGGGTGACGCGTGGATTCGACAGCCGACACAGCCGCTAGAATCTTAGAAATCATAGACGTACTCCTATCACGGGTGACGCGTGGATTCGACAACCGACACAGCCCCAAGGGACTGAGAAATCATCGACGTACTCTTTTCACGGGTGACGCGTGGATTCGACAGCCGACAGGGCCCCTATGGACTGTGAAATCAACGACGAACCACTGTCACGGGTGACATTCTACAACCGACACCGCCCCTAGGGATTGTGAAATCATCGACAAATTGCTCTCACTGGTGACACGTGAATTCGACAGCCGACACACCCCTCGGGACTGAGAAATCATCGACGACCTGCTCTCACGGGTGACGCGTGGATTCGACAGCCGACACAGCCCCTAGAATCTGAGAAATCATAGACGTACTCCTATCACGGGTGACACGTGGATTCGACAACCGACACAGCCCCAAGGGACTGAGAAATCATCGACGTACTCTTTTCACGGGTGACCGTGGATTCGACAGTCCACACAGCCCCTAAGGACTGAGAAATCATCGACGAACTGCTGTCACGGGTGACATTATATAGCCGACACAGCCCTTAGGGAATGTGAAATCATCGACGAACTGCTCTCACTAGTGAGGCGTGGATTCAACAGCCGACACAACCCTTATAAACTGAGAAATCAATGACGAACTACTGTCACGGGTGAAATTCTACAGCCGACACAGCCCCTAGAATCTGAGAAATCATAGACGTACTCCTATCACGGGTGACTCGTGGATTCGAAAGCCGACACAGCCCCTAGGGACTCAGCAATCAACGACGAACTGCTCTCACGGGTGACGCGTTGATTCGACAGCCGACACCACCCCTAGAAACTGAGAAATCATCGAGCAGCTGCTGTCACGGGTCAGGCGTGGATTCGACAGCCGACAGGGCCCCTAGGGACTGAGAAATCATCGTTGACCTGCTCTCATGGGTGACGCGTGGATTCGACAGCCGACACAACCCCTCAGGACTGAGAAATCAACGACGAACTGCTGTCACAGGTGACGCGTTGATTCTACAGCCGACACAGTCCCTAGGGACTGAGAAATCATCGACGATGTGCTCTCACGGGTGATGCGTGGATTCCACAGCCCACACAGCCCTTAGACACTGAGAAATCAACGACGAACTGCTCTCACAGGTGACATTCTACAGTCGACACAGCCCCTAGAAACTAAGAAATCATCGACGTACTACTGCCACGGGTGACGCGTGGATTCGACAGCCGACACAGCCCCTAGGGATTAAGAAATCATCGACGAACTGCTCTCACGGGTGACGCGGGATTCTGCAGCCGAAACTGCCCCTAGAGACTGTGAAATCAATTACGAACTGCTGTCACGGGTAACATTCTACAGCCCCTAGAAAATGAGAAATCAATGACGAACTGCTGTCACGGGGATGCGTGGATTCGACAGTTGCCACAACCCCTCGACACTGAGAAATCATCGACGTACTACTGTCACGGGTGGCGTCTGGATTCCACAGCCGACACAACCCCTAGGGACTGAGAAATCATCGACGAACTGCTCTCACGGGTGTCGCGTGGATTCCACAGCTGACACGACCCCTAGGGACTGAGAAATCAGCGACGAACTGCTCTCACGGGTGACGCGTGGATTCGAAAGCCAACACAGCCCCTAGGAACTCAGCAGTCATCGACGAACTGCTCTCACGGGTAACGCGTGGATTTGACAGCCGAGACAGCCCCTAGGGACTGAGAAATCATCGACGAACTGCTCTCATGGGTGAGGCGTGGATTCAACATCCGACACAGCCCCTAGACACTGAGAAATCAATGACGAACTGCTGTCACGGGTGACGCGTGGATTCGACAGCAGATTCAGCCCCAAGGGACTGAGAAATCATCGACGTACTCCTTTCATGGGTGACACGTGGATTCGACAGCCCACACAGCCCCTAGGGACTGAGAAATCATCGATGAACTGCTGTCACGGGTGACATTCTACAGCCGACACAGTCCCTAGGGACTGAGAAATCATCGACGTACTACTGCCACGGGTGACGCGTGGATTCGACAGCCGACACAGCCCCTAGGGATTAAGAAATCATCGACGAACTGCTCTCACGGGTGACGCGGGATTCCGCAGCCGAAACTGCCCCTAGAGACTGTGAAATCAATTACGAACTGCTGTCACGGGTAACATTCTACAGCCGACACAGCCCCTAGGGAGTGTGAAATCATCGACGAACTGATCTCACTGGTGACGCGTGGATTCGACAGCAGACACAACCCCTCAGGACTGAGAAACCAACGACGAACTGCTGTCACGGGTGACGTGTTGATTCGACAGCCGACACCGCCCCTAGAAACTGAGAAATCATCGACGAGTTGCTGTCACGGGTGACGCGTGGATTCGACAGCCGACAGGGCCCCTATGGACTGTGAAATCAACGACGAACCACTGTCACGGGTGACATTCTACAACCGACACCGCCCCTAGGGATTGTGAAATCATCGACAAATTGCTCTCACTGGTGACACGTGAATTCGACAGCAGACACACCCCTCGGGACTGAGAAATCATCGACGACCTGCTCTCACGGGTGACGCGTGGATTCGACAGCCGACACAGCCCCCAGAATCTGAGAAATCATAGACGTACTCCTATCACGGGTGACGCGTGGATTCGACAACCGACACAGCCCCAAGGGACTGAGAAATCATCGACGTACTCTTTTCATGGGTGACCGTGGATTCGACAGTCCACACAGCCCCTAGGGACTGAGAAATCAATGACGAACTACTGTCACGGGTGAAATTCTACAGCCGACACAGCCCTTAGAATCTGAGAAATCATAGACGTACTCCTATCACGGGTGACGCGTGGATTCGAAAGCCGACACAGCCCCTAGGGACTCAGCAATCAACGACGAACTGCTCTCACGGGTGACGCGTTGATTCGACAGCCGACACCACCCCTAGAAACTGAGAAATCATCGAGCAGCTGCTGTCACGGGTCAGGCGTGGATTCGACAGCCGACAGGGCCCCTAGGGACTGAGAAATCATCGTTGACCTGCTCTCATGGGTGACGCGTGGATTCGACAGCCGACACAACCCCTCAGGACTGAGAAATCAACGACGAACTGCTGTCACAGGTGACGCGTTGATTCTACAGCCGACACAGTCCCTAGGGACTGAGAAATCATCGATGATGTGCTCTCACGGGTGATGCGTGGATTCCACAGCCCACACAGCCCTTAGAAACTGAGAAATCAACGACGAACTGCTCTCACAGGTGACATTCTACAGTCGACACAGCCCCTAGAAACTAAGAAATCATCGACGAGCTGCGGTCACGAGTGACGCGTGGATTCGACAGCCGACAGGGCCCCTAGGGACTGAGAAATCATCGACGAACTGCTATCACGAGTGACGCGTTGATTGGATAGCCGACACAGCCCCTAGAAAATGAGAAATCAACGACGAACTGCTGTCACGGGGATGCGTGGATTCGACAGTTGCCACAGCCCCTCGACATTGAGAAATCATCGACGTACTACTGTCACGGGTGGCGTCTGGATTCCACAACCGACACAACCCCTAGGGACTGAGAAATCATCGACGAACTGCTCTCACGGGTGTCGCGTGGATTCCACAGCTGACACGGCCTCTACGGACTGAGAAATCAGCGACGAACTGCTCTCACGGGTGACGCGTGGATTCGAAAGCCAACACAGCCCCTAGGAACTCAGCAGTCATCGACGAACTGCTCTCACGGGTAACGCGTGGATTTGACAGCCGAGACAGCCCCTAGGGACTGAGAAATCATCGACGAACTGCTCTCATGGGTGAGGCGTGGATTCAACATCCGACACAGCCCCTAGACACTGAGAAATCAATGACGAACTGCTGTCACGGGTGACGCGTGGATTCGACAGCAGATTCAGCCCCAAGGGACTGAGAAATCATCGACGTAGTCCTTTCATGGGTGACACGTGGATTCGACAGCCCACACAGCCCCTAGGGACTGAGAAATCATCGATGAACTGCTGTCACGGGTGACATTCTACAGCCGACACAGTCCCTAGGGACTGAGAAATCATCGACGTACTACTGCCACGGGTGACGCGTGGATTCGACAGCCGACACAGCCCCTAGGGATTAAGAAATCATCGACGAACTGCTCTCACGGGTGACGCGGGATTCCGCAGCCGAAACTGCCCCTAGAGACTGTGAAATCAATTACGAACTGCTGTCACGGGTAACATTCTACAGCCGACACAGCCCCTAGGGAGTGTGAAATCATCGACGAACTGATCTCACTGGTGACGCGTGGATTCGACAGCAGACACAACCCCTCAGGACTGAGAAACCAACGACGAACTGCTGTCACGGGTGACGTGTTGATTCGACAGCCGACACCGCCCCTAGAAACTGAGAAATCATCGACGAGTTGCTGTCACGGGTGACGCGTGGATTCGACAGCCGACAGGGCCCCTATGGACTGTGAAATCAACGACGAACCACTGTCACGGGTGACATTCTACAACCGACACCGCCCCTAGGGATTGTGAAATCATCGACAAATTGCTCTCACTGGTGACACGTGAATTCGACAGCCGACACACCCCTCGGGACTGAGAAATCATCGACGACCTGCTCTCACGGGTGACGCGTGGATTCGACAGCCGACACAGCCCCCAGAATCTGAGAAATCATAGACGTACTCCTATCACGGGTGACGCGTGGATTCGACAACCGACACAGCCCCAAGGGACTGAGAAATCATCGACGTACTCTTTTCACGGGTGACCGTGGATTCGACAGTCCACACAGCCCCTAGGGACTGAGAAATCATCGACGAACTGCTGTCACGAGTGACATTATATAGCCGACACAGCCCTTAGGGACTGTGAAATCATCGACGAACTGCTCTCACTAGTGAGGCGTGGATTCAACAGCCGACACAACCCTTATAAACTGAGAAATCAATGACGAACTACTGTCACGGGTGAAATTCTACAGCCGACACAGCCCCTAGAATCTGAGAAATCATAGACGTACTCCTATCACGGGTGACGCGTGGATTCGAAAGCCGACACAGCCCCTAGGGACTGAGAAATCATCGACGTACTCCTTTCACGGGTGACCCGTGGATTCGACAGCCCACACAGCCCCTAGGGACTGAGAAATCATCGACGAACTGGTGTCACGGGTGACATTCTACAGCAGACACAACCCCTAGTGACTGAGAAATCAACGACGAACTGCTGTCACAGGTGACTTTCTACAGCCGACACAGCCCCTAGGGACTGTGAAATCATCGATGAACTGCTCTCACGAGTGACGCGTGGATTGGACAGCCGCCACAGCCCCTAAAACTGAGAAATCAATGAAGAACTGCTGTCACGGGTGACGCATGGATTCGACAGCCGACACAACCCCTCGACACTGAGAAATCATCGACGTACTGCTGTCACTGGTGGCGCTTGGATTCCACAACCGACACAACCCCTAGGGACTGAGAAATCAACAACGAACTACTCTCACGGGTGACGCGTTGATTCGACAGCCGACACCGCCGCTAGAAACTGAGAAATCATCGACGAGCTGCTGTCACGGGTGACGCGTGGATTCGACAGCCGACAGGGCCCCTAGAGACTGAGAAATCATCTACGAACTGCTCTCACGAGTGACGGATGGATTGGACAGCCGACACAACCCCTAGAAACTGAGAAATCAACGAAGAACTGCTGTCACGGGTGACGCATGGATTCGACAGCCGACACAACCCCTCGACACTGAGAAATCATCGACGTACTGCTGTCAAGGGTGGCGCCTGGATTCCACAACCAACAGCACCCCTACGGACTGAGAAAACATCGACGAACTGCTCTCACGGGTGACGCGTGGATTCCACAGCCGACACAGCCCCTAGGGAGTGAGAAATCATCGACAAACTGCTCTCATGGGTGACGCGGGATTCCACAGCCGAAACTGCCCCTAGGGACTGTGAAATCATCGACAAACTGCTCTCACGGGTGACGCGTTGATTCGACAGCAGACACCGCCCCTCGACACTGAGAAATCATCGACGTACTGCTGTCACGGGTGCCGCCTAGATTCCACAACCGACACCACCCCTAGGGACTGAGAAATCATCGACGAACTGCTCTCATGGGTGACGCGTTGATTCGACAGCCGACACCGCCGCTAGAAACTGAGAAATCATCGACGAGTTGCTGTCACGGGTGACGCGTGGATTCGACAGCCGACAGGGCCCTTAGGCACTGAGAAATCATCGACGAACTGCTCTCACGAGTGACGCGTGGATTGGACAGCCGACACATCCCCTAGAAACTGAGAAATCAACGACGAACTGCTGTCACAGGTGACGCGTCGATTCGACAGCCGACACAGCCCCTCAACACTAAGAAATCATCAACGTACTGCTGTCACGGGTGGCACCTGGATTCCACAACCGACATAACCCCTAGGGACTGAGAAATCATCGACTAACTGCTCTCACGGGTGACGCGTGGATTCGACAGGCGACAGAGCCCCTAGGGACTGAGAAATCAGCGATGAACTGCACTCACGGGTGACGCGTGGATTCAAAAGCCGACACAGCCCCTAGGGACTCAGTAATCAACGACAAACTGCTCTCCCGGGTGACGCGTTGATTCGACACCCGACGCCGCCCCTAGAAACTGAGAAATCATCGACGAGCTGCTGTCACGGGTGACGCGTGGATTCAACAGCCGACAGGGCCCCTAGGGACTGAGAAATCATCGACGAACTGCTATCACGAGTGACGCGTGGATTGGATAGCCGACACAGCCCCTAGAAAATGAGAAATCAACGACGAACTGCTGTCACGGGTGACGCGTGGATTCGACAGCCAACACAGCCCCTCGACACTGAGAAATCATCGACGTACTGCTGTCACGGGTGGCGCCTGGATTCCACAACCGACATAACCCCTAGGGACTGAGAAATCATCGACGAACTGCTCTCACGGGTGACGCGTGGATTCGAAAGCCGACACAGCCCCTAAGGACTCAGTAATCACCGATGAACTGCTCTCACGGGTGACGCGTTGATTCGACAGCCGACGCCGCCCCTAGAAACTAAGAAATCATTGACGAGCTGCTGTCACCGGTGACGCGTGGATTCGACAGCCGAGACAGCCGTTAGGGACTCAACAATCATCGACGAACTGCTCTCACGGGTGACGCGTTGATTCCACAGCCGACACAGCCCTTAGGGACTGTGCAATCATCGACGAACTGGTGTCACAGGTGATGCGTTGATTCGACAGCCGACACCGGCCTAAAAACTGAGAAATCAACGACAAACTGCTCTCACGGGTGACGAGTTGATTCGACAGCCGACGCCGCCCCTAGAAACTGAGAAATCATCGACCAGCTGCTGTCACGGGTGACGCGTGGATTCGACAGCCGATAGGGCCCCTAGGGAATGAGAAATCATCGACGACCTGCTCTCACGGGTGAGGCGTGGATTCGACAGCCGACACAGCCCCTAGAAACTAAGAAATCAACGACGAACTGCTGTCACGGGTGACACGTGGATTCGACAGCCGAGACAGCCCCTAGGGAGTCAGAATCATCGACGAACTGCTCTCACGGGTGACATTCTACAGCCGACACAGCCCCTAGGGACTGTGAAATCATCGACGAAATGCTGTCACGGGTGACGCGTGGATTCGACAGCCGACACAGCCCCTCGACACTGAGAAATCATCGACGTACTGCTGTCACGGGTGACGCGTTGATTCGACAGCCGACGCCGCCCCTAGAAACTGAGAAATCATCGACGAGCTGCTGTCACGGGTGACGCGTGGATTCGACACCCGACACAGCCCCTCGACACTGAGAAATCAGCGACGTCCTGTTGTCACGGGTGGCGCCTGGATTCCACAACCGACACAACCCCTAGGGACTGAGAAATCATCGACAAACTGCTCTCACGAGTGACTGCTGTCACAGGTGACGCGTTGATTCTACAGCCGACACAGTCCCTAGGGACTGAGAAATCATCAACGATGTGCTCTCATGGGTGATGCGTGGATTCCACAGCCCACACAGCCCCTAGAAACAGAGAAATCAACGACGAACTGCTGTCACGGGTGACGCCTCGATTCGACAGCCGACAAAGCCCCTCGACACTGAGAAATCATCAACGTACTGCTGTCACGGGTGGCGCCTGGATTCCACAACCGACACCACCCCTAGGGACTGAGAAATCATCGACGAACTGCTCTCACGGGTGACGCGTGGATTCCACAGCCGACACAGCCACTAGGGATTGAGAAATCAGCGACGAACTGCTCTCACCGGTGACGCGTGGATTCGAAAGCCGACACAGCCCCTAGGGACTCAGCAATCAACGACGAACTGCTCTCACGGGTGACGCGTTGATTCGACAGCCGACACCGCCCCTAGAAACTAAGAAATCATCGAGCAGCTGCTGTCACGGGTCAGGCGTGGATTCGACAGCCGACAGGGCCCCTAGGGACTGAGAAATCATCGTTGACCTGCTCTCAGGGGTGACGCGTGGATTCGACAGCCGACACAACCCCTCAGGACTGAGAAATAAACGACGAACTGCTGTCACAGGTGACGCGTTGATTCTACAGCCGACACAGTCCCTAGGGACTGAGAAATCATCGACGATGTGCTCTCATGGGTGATGCGTGGATTCCACAGCCCACACAGCCCTTAGAAACTGAGAAATCAATTACGAACTGCTGTCACGGGTAACATTCTACAGCCGACACAGCCCCTAGGGAGTGTGAAATCATCGACGAACTGATCTCACTGGTGACGCGTGGATTCGACAGCAGACACAACCCCTCAGGACTGAGAAACCAACGACGAACTGCTGTCACGGGTGACGTGTTGATTCGACAGCCGACACCGCCCCTAGAAACTGAGAAATCATCGACGAGTTGCTGTCACGGGTGACGCGTGGATTCGACAGCCGACAGGGCCCCTATGGACTGTGAAATCAACGACGAACCACTGTCACGGATGACATTCTACATCCGACACCGCCCCTAGGGATTGTGAAATCATCGACAAATTGCTCTCACTGGTGACACGTGAATTCGACAGCCGCCACACCCCTCGGGACTGAGAAATCATCGACGACCTGCTCTCACGGGTGACGCGTGGATTCGACAGCCGACACAGCTCCCAGAATCTGAGAAATCATCGACGAACTGCTGTCACGGGTGACGCGTGGATTCGACAGCAGACACTGCCCCTAGAAACTGAGAAATCAACGACCACCTGCTGTCACAGGAGACGCGTGGATTCGACAGCCGACACAGCCCCTAGGGACTCAGCAATCATCGACGATCTGCTCTCACGTGTGACGCGTTGATTCGACAGCCGACACCGGCCTAAAAACTGAGAAATCAATGACCAACTGCTCTCACGGGTGACGCGTTGATTCTACAGCAGACACCGCCCCTAGAAACTGAGAAATCATCGATGAGCTGCTATCACGAGTAAAGCATGGATTCGACAGCCGACAGGGCCCCTAGGGACTAAGAAATCAGCGACGAACTGTTCTCACGGGTGACGCGTGGATTCAAAAGCCGACACAGCCCCTAGGGACTCTGCAATCAACAACGAACTGCTCTCATGGGTGACTCGTTGATTCGACAACCGACACTGCCCCTAGAAACTGAGAAATCATCGACGAACTGCTGTCACGGGTGACGCGTGGATTCGACAGCCGACGCCGCCCCTAGAAACTAAGAAATCATCGACGAGCTGCTGTCACGGGTGACGCGTGGATTCGACAGCCGATAGGGCCCCTAGGGAATGAGAAATCATCGACGACCTGCTCTCACGGGTGAGGCGTGGATTCGACAGCCGACACAGCCCCTAGAAACTGAGAAATCAACGACGAACTGCTGTCACGGGTGACACATGGATTCGACAGCCGAGACAGCCCCTAGGGAGTCAGCAATCATCGACGAACTGCTCTCACGGGTGACATTCTACAGCCGACACAGCCCCTAGGGACTGTGAAATCATCGACGAAATGCTGTCACGGGTGACGCGTGGATTCGACAGCCGACACAGCCCCTCGACACTGAGAAATCATCAACGTACTGCTGTCACGGGTGACGCGTTGATTCGACAGCCGACGCCGCCCCTAGACACTGAGAAATCATCGACGAGCTGCTGTCACGGGTGACGCGTGGATTCGACAGCCGACACAGCCCCTCGACACTGATAAATCAGCGACGTCCTGCTGTCACGGGTGGCGCCTGGATTCCACAACCGACACAACCCCTAGGGACTGAGAAATCATCGACAAACTGCTCTCACGAGTGACGCATGGATTGGACAGCCGACAGCGCCCCTAGAAACAGAGAAATCAACGACGAATTGCTGTCAGGGGTGACGCATCGATTCGACAGCCGACACAGCCCCTCGACACTGAGAAAGCATCGACGTCCTGCTGTCATGGGTGGCGCCTCGATTCCACAACCAACACAACCCCTAGGTCCTGAGAAATCATCGATGAACTGCTCTCACGTGTGACGCGTGGATTCGACAGCCGACACAGCCCCTAGGGACTGAGAAATCAGCGACAAACTGCTCTCACGGGTGACGCGTGGATTCGAAAGCCGACACATCCCCTAGGGACTCAGTAATCATCGACGAGCTGCTGTCACGGGTGACGCGTGGATTCGACAGCCAACAGGGCCCCTAAGGACTGAGAAATCATCGACGACATGCTGTCACGAGTGACGCGTGGATTCGACAGCCGACACAGCTCTTAGAAACTGAAAAATCAACGACGAACTACTGTCACGGGTGACGCGTGGATTCGATAGCCGACGCAGCCCTTCGACACTGAGAAATCATCGATGACCTGCTCTCACGGGTGACGCGTGGATTCGACAGCCGACACACCCCTCGGGACTGAGAAATCATCGACGAACTGCTCTCACAAGTGATGCGTTGATTCCACAGCCGACACAGCCGTTAGAGACTAAGAAATCAAAGACGAACTGCTGTCAAGGGTGACATTCTACAGCCGACACAACCCCTAGGGACTGTGAAATCATCGACGAACTGCTCTCACGAGTGACGCGTGGATTGGACAGCCGACACAGCCCTAGAAATTGAGAAATCAACGACGAACTGCTGTCACGGGTGATTCGTGGATTCGACAACCAACACAGCCCCTCGACACTAAGAAATCATCGACGTACTGCTGTCACGGGTGACGCGTGGATTCGACCGCCGAGACAGCCCCTAGGGAGTCAGCAATCATCGACGAACTCCTCTCACGGGTGACGCGTGGATTCCACAGCTGACACTACCCCTAGGGACTGAGAAAGTAACGACGAACTGCTGTCACGGGTGACGCGTGGATTCGAAAGCCCACACAGCCCCTAGGGACTCAGTAATCATAGACGACCTGCTCTCACGGGTGACGCGTTGATACGACAGCCGACGCCGCCCCTAAAACTCAGAAATCATCGACGAGCTGCTGTCACGGGTGACGCGTGGATTCGACAGCCGACAGGGCCCCTAGGCCCTGCTCTCACGGGTGACGCGTTGATTCGACAGCCGACGCCGCCCCTAAAAACTGAGAAATCAGCGACGAACTGCTCTCACGGGTGACGCGTGGATTCGAAAGCCGACACAGCCCCTAGGGACTCAGTAATCACCGACGAACTACTCTCACGAGTGACGCGTTAATTCGACAGCCGACACGGCTCCTAGAAACTGAAAAATCAACGACGAATTGCTGTCACGGGTGACGCGTGGATTCGACAGCGGACGCAGCACTCGACACTGAGAAATCATCGACGACCTGCTCTCACGGGTGACGCGTGGATTCGACAGCCGACACAGCCCTTCGACACTGAGAAATCATCGACGACCTGCTCTCACGGGTGACGCGTGGATTCGACAGCCGACACAACCCCTCGGGACTGAGAAATCATCGACGAACTGCTCTCACGGGTGATGCGTTGATTCCACAGCCGACACAGCCCTTAGAAACTAAGAAATCAAAGACGAATTGCTGTCAAGGGTGACATTCTACAGCCGACACAGCTCCTAGGGACTGTGAAATCATCGACGAACTGCTCTCACGAGTGAAGCGTGGATTGGACAGCCGACACAGCCCTAGAAACTGAGAAATCAATGACGAACTGCTGTCACGGGTGGCGCCTGGATTCCACAACCGACACAACCCCTAGGGACTGAGAAATCATCGACGAACTGCTCTCACGGGTGACGCGTGGATTCGACAGCCGAGACAGCCCCTAGGGACTCAGCAATCATCGACGAACAGCTCTCACGGGTGACGCGTTGATTCAACAGCCGACACCGGCCTAGAAATTGAGAAATCAACGACGAACTGCTGTCACGGGTGACATTCTACAGCCGACACAGCCCCTAGGGACTGTGAAATCATCGACGAAATGCTCTCACGTGTGACGCGTGGATTGGACAGCCGACACAGCCCCTAGAAAATGAGAAATCAACGACGAACTGCTGTCACGGGTGACGCGTGGATTCGACAGCCGACACCGCCCCTAGAAACTGAGAAATCATCGATGAGCTGCTATCACGGGTAAAGCATGGATTCGACAGCTGACAGGGCCCCTAGGGACTGAGAAATCAGCGACAAACTGTTCTCACGGGTGACGCGTGGATTCAAAAGCCGACACAGCCCCTAGGGACTCTGCAATCAACGACGAACTGCTCTCACGGGTGACACGTTGATTCGACAGCCGACACTGCCCCTTGAAACTGAGAAATCATCGACGAGCTCCTGTCACGGGTGACGCGTGGATTGGACAGCCGACAGGGCCCCTAGGGACTAGAAATCATAGACGACATGCTCTCACAGGTGACGCGTGGATTCGACAGCAGACACTGCCCCTAGAAACTGAGAAATCAATGACTACCTGCTGTCACGGGAGACGTGTGGATTCGACAGCCGACACAGCCCCTAGGGACTCAGCAATCATCGACGAACTGCTCTCACGGGTGACGCGTTGATTCGACAGCCGACAACGACCCTAGAAACTGAGAAAGCATCGACGAGCTGCTGTCACGGGGTGACGCGTGGATTCGACAGTCGACAGGGCCCTTAGGGACTGAGAAACCATCGACGACCTGCTCTCACGGGTGAGGCGTGGATTCGACAGCCGACACAGCCCCTAGCAACTGAGAAATCAACGACGAACTGCTATTACGGGTGACGCATGGATTCGACAGTCGAGACAGCCGTTAAGGACTCAGCAATCATCGACAAACTGCTCTCACGGGTGACGCGTTGATTCCACAGCCGACACAGCCCTTAGAAACTGAGAAATCAACGACAAACTGCTATCACGGGCGACATTCTACAGCCGACACAGCCTTTAGGAACTGTGAAATCACCGACGAACTGCTCTCACAGGTGACGCCTTGATTCGACAGCCGACACCGGCCTAAAAACTAAGAAATCAACGACAAACTACTCTCACGGGTGAGCGTTGATTCGACAGTCGACACCGCCCCTAGAAATTGAGAAATCATCGACGAGCTGCTGTCACGGGTGACGCGTGGATTCGACAGCCGACACAGCCCCTCGACACAGAGAAATCATCGACGTCCTGCTGTCACGAGTGGCGCCTAGATTCCACACCCGACACAACCCCTAGGGACTGAGAAATCATCAACGACCTGCTCTCACGCGTGACGCGTGGATTCGACAGCCGACACAGCCCCTAGAAACTGACAAAATCAACGACGAACTGCTGTCACGAGTGACGCGTGGATTCGACAGCCGACGCAGGCCCTCGACACTGAGAAATCATCGACGAGCTGCTGTCACGGGTGACACGTGGATTCGACAGCCGGCAGGGCCCCTAGGGAATGAGAAATCATCGACGACCTGCTCTCACGGGTGAGGCGTGCATTCGACAGCCGACACAACCCCTAGAAACTGAGAAATCAACGATGAACTGCAGTTACGGGTGACGCGTGGATTCGACAGCCGACACAGCCCCTAGAAACTGAGAAATCAACGACTACCTGCTGTCACGGGAGACGCGTGGATTCGACAGCCGACACAGCCCCTAGGGACTCAGCAATCATTGACGACCTGCTCTCACGGGTGACGCGTTGATTCGACAGCCGACACCGCCCCTAGAAACTGAGAAATCATCGACGAGCTGCTGTGACGGGTGACACGTG
The DNA here is from genome assembly GCF_951802175.1 of Populus nigra. NCBI lineage: Eukaryota > Viridiplantae > Streptophyta > Magnoliopsida > Malpighiales > Salicaceae > Populus > Populus nigra. The sequence continues at coordinate 18,860,885 of NC_084855.1, read as the reverse complement.
GATTCGACAGCCGACAAGGCCCCTAGGGAATGAGAAATCATCGACGACCTGCTCTCACGGGTGAGGCGTGCATTCGACAGCCGACACAGCCCCTAGAAACTGAGAAATCAACGATGAACTGCTGTTACGGGTGACGCGTGGATTCGACAGCCGACACAGCCCCTAGAAACTGACAAAATCAACGACGAACTGCTGTCACGGGTGACGCGTGGATTCGACAGCCGACGCAGCCCCTCGACACTGAGAAATCATCGACAAGCTGTTGTCACTGGTGACACGTTGATTCGACAGCCGACAGGGCCCCTAGGGACTGTGAAATCATCGACGAACTACTCTCACAGGTGACGCGTTGATTCGACAGCCGACACCGCAGCTAGAAACTGAGAAATCATCGACGAGCTGCTGTCACGGGTGACGCGTGGATTCGACAGCCGACAGGGCCCCTAGGGACTGAGAAATCATCGACGAGCTGCTCTCACGGGTGACGCCTTGATTCGAAAGCCGACACAGCCCCTAGGGACTCAGCAATCAACGACGAACTGCTCTCACGGGTGACGCCTTGATTCGACATCCGACACAACCCCTAGAAACTGAGAAATCATCGACGACCTGCTCTCACGGGTGACGCGTGGATTCGACAGCCGACACCGCCCCTAGAAACTGAGAAATCAACGACTACCTGCTGTCACAGGAGACGCGTGGATTCGACAGCCGACAGGGCCCCTAGGGACTGAGAAATCATCGACGAGCTGCTGTCACGGGTGACACGTGGATTCGACAGCCGACAGGGCCCCTAGGGAATGAGAAATCATCGACGACCTGCTCTCACGGGTGAGGCGTGCATTCGACAGCCGACACAGCCCCTAGAAACTGAGAAATCAACGATGAACTGCTGTTACGGGTGTCGCGTGGATTCGACAGCCGAGACAGCCGTCAGGGACTCAGCAATCATCGACGAATTGCTCTCACGGGTGAGGCGTTGATTCGACAGCCGACACCGGCCTAGAAACTGGGAAATCAACGACGAGCTGGTGTCACGAGCGACATTCTACAGCCGACACAGCCCCTAGGGACTGTGAAATCATCGACGAACTGCTCTCACGGGTGACGCGTGGATTCAACAGCCGACACAACCCCTCGGGACTGAGGAATCATCGACGAACTGCTCTCACGGGTGATGCGTTGATTCCACAGCCCACACAGCCCTTAGAAACTGAGAAATCAACGACGAACTGCTGTCACGGGCGACATTTTACAGCCGATACAGCCCCTAGGGACTGTGAAATCATTGACGAACTGCTCTCACAGGTGACGCCTTGATTCGACAGCCGACACCGCAGCTAGAAACTGAGAAATCATCGACGAGATGCTGTCACGGGTGACGCGTGGATTCGACAGCCGACAGGGCCCCTAGGGACTGAGAAATCATCGACGAACTGCTGTCACGGGCGACATTTTACAGCCGACACAGCCCCTAGGGACTGTGAAATCATCGACGAACAGCTCTCATAGGTGACGCGTTGATTCGACAGCCGACACCGCAGCTAGAAACTGAGAAATCATCGACGAGCTGCTGTCACGGGTGACGCGTGGATTCGACAGCCGACAGGGCCCCTAGGGACTGAGAAATCATCGACGAGCTGCTGTCACGGGTGACACGTGGATTCGACAGCCGACAGGGACCCTAGGGAATGAGAAATCATCGACGACCTGCTCTCACGGGTGAGGCGTGCATTCGATAGCCGACACAGCCCCTAGAAACTGAGAAATCAACGATGAACTGCTGTGACGGGTGTCGCGTGGATTCGACAGCCGAGACAGCCGTCAGGGACTCAGCAATCATCGACGAATTGCTCTCACGGGTGAGGCGTTGATTCGACAGCCGACACCGGCCTAGAAACTGGGAAATCAACGACGAGCTGGTGTCACGAGCGACATTCTACAGCCGACACAGCCCCTAGGGACTGTGAAATCATCGACGAACTGCTCTCACGGGTGACGCGTGGATTCAACAGCCGACACAACCCCTCGGGACTGAGGAATCATCGACGAACTGCTCTCACGGGTGATGCGTTGATTCCACAGCCCACACAACCCTTAGAAACTGAGAAATCAACGACGAACTGCTGTCACGGGCGACATTTTACAGCCGATACAGCCCCTAGGGACTGTGAAATCATTGACGAACTGCTCTCACAGGTGACGCCTTGATTCGACAGCCGACACCGCAGCTAGAAACTGAGAAATCATCGACGAGATGCTGTCACGGGTGACGCGTGGATTCGACAGCCGACAGGGCCCCTAGGGACTGAGAAATCATCGACGAACTGCTGTCACGGGCGACATTTTACAGCCGACACAGCCCCTAGGGACTGTGAAATCATCGACGAACAGCTCTCACAGGTGACGCGTTGATTCGACAGCCGACACCGCAGCTAGAAACTGAGAAATCATCGACGAGCTGCTGTCACGGGTGACGCGTGGATTCGACAGCCGACAGGGCCCCTAGGGACTGAGAAATCATCGACGAGCTGCTGTCACGGGTGACACGTGGATTCGACAGCCGACAGGGACCCTAGGGAATGAGAAATCATCGACGACCTGCTCTCACGGGTGAGGCGTGCATTCGATAGCCGACACAGCCCCTAGAAACTGAGAAATCAACGATGAACTGCTGTGACGGGTGTCGCGTGGATTCGACAGCCGAGACAGCCGTCAGGGACTCAGCAATCATCGACGAACTGCTCTCACGGGTGAGGCGTTGATTCGACAGCCGACACCGGCCTAGAAACTGGGAAATTAACGACGAGCTGGTGTCACGAGCGACATTCTACAGCCGACACAGCCCTTAGGGACTGTGAAATCATCGACGAACTGCTCTCACGGGTGACGCGTGGATTCAACAGCCGACACACCCCCTCGGGACTGAGAAATCATCGACGAAATGCTCTCACGGGTGATGCGTTGATTCCACAGCCCACACAGCCCTTAGAAACTGAGAAATCAACGACGAACTGCTGTCACGGGCGACATTTTACAGCCGATACAGCCCCTAGGGACTGTGAAATCATTGACAAACTGCTCTCACAGGTGACGCCTTGATTTGACAGCCGACACCGCAGCTAGAAACTGAGAAATCATCGACGAGCTGCTGTAATAGGTGACCTGTGGATTCGACAGCCGACAGGGCCCCTAGGGACTGAGAAATCATCGACGAACTGCTGTCACGGGCGACATTTTACAGCCGACACAGCCCCTAGGGACTGTGAAATCATCGACGAACTGCTCTCACAGGTGACGCGTTGATTCGACAGCCGACACCGCAGCTAGAAACTGAGAAATCATCGACGAGCTGCTGTCACGGGTGACGCGTGGATTCGACAGCCGACAGGGCCCCTAGGGACTGAGAAATCATCGACGAGCTGCTCTCACGGGTGACGCCTTGATTCGAAAGCCGACATAGCCCCTAGGGACTCAGCAATCAACGACGAACTGCTCTCACGGGTGACGCCTTGATTCGACATCCGACACAGCCCCTAGAAACTGAGAAATCATCGACGACCTGCTCTCACGGGTGACGCGTGGATTCGACAGCCGACACCGCCCCTAGAAACTGAGAAATCAACGACTACCTGCTGTCACGGGAGACGCGTGGATTCGACAGCCGACACAGCCCCTAGGGACTCAGCAATCATCGACGAACTGCTCTCACGGGTGACGCGTTGATTCGACAGCCGACACCGCCCCTAGAAACTGAGAAATCATCGACGAGCTGCTGTCACGGGTGACACGTGGATTCGACAGCCGACAGGGCCCCTAGGGAATGAGAAATCATCGACGACCTGCTCTCACGGGTGAGGCGTGCATTCGACAGCCGACACAGCCCCTAGAAACTGAGAAATCAACGATGAACTGCTGTTACGGGTGACGCGTGGATTCGACAGCCGAGACAACCGTTAGGGACTCAGCAATCATCGACGAACTGCTCTCACGGGTGACGCGTTGATTCGAGAGCCGACACCGCAGCTAGAAACTGAGAAATCATCGACGAGCTGCTGTCACGGGTGACGCGTGGATTCGACAGATTAAGAAAAAACATTAGAAACAACAAATGGTCCAATCCAACGAGAGCGTAACTTTCCAGGAAAAAGTTTCAAACGCGAATGATAAAGAAGGACTTTGTCTCTAACATTAAACTCTTTTCTTGTAATCATTCGGTCATGGAGACTCTTAGTCTTTTCTTTATAAATCCTTGCATTCTCATAAGCATCATTTCGAATCTCTTCCAACTCTTGCAATTGCAACTTTCTTGCAATCCCAGCAGCATCATAATCCATGTTACATTTTTTAATCACCCAAAAAGCTTTGTGTTCAAGCTCCACCGGTAGATGACATGCTTTTCCATAAATCATCCTATAAGGTGACATTCCTATAGGTGATTTGTAAGCAGTTCGATAAGCCCAAAGTGCATCACCAAGTCGTAGACTCCAATCTCGCCGGTTAGGTTGCACTGTCTTCTCCAAAATGGACTTGATTTCTCGATTTGAAATTTCAGCTTGGCCATTCGTTTGAGGATGGTATGCTGTGGAAGTTCGATGAGTCACATGATATTTGCGTAACAATGCTTCCATTGAACGATTGCAAAAATGAGTGCCACGATCACTAATGATAGCTTTAGGGATTCCAAACCTGTCAAATATGTGAGTCCTGACAAAATCTAAAACAACCTTAGCATCGTTAGTTCGTGTGGCTTTCGCCTCAATCCATTTGGACACATAATCAACAGTAAGAAGGATATAAAGATTGCCAAAAGAAGAAGGAAATGGACCCATAAAATCAATACCCCAAACATAAAAAATTTCACTCACAAGAATATTCGTTAAAGGCATTTGATTCTTATGAGTGATATTACCTGTTTTTTGGCATTTTTCACATGATTTGCAAAAATGATATGCATCCTTAAAAATAGAAGGCCAATAAAAACCACTTTCAAGTACCTTGTGGGCCGTTCTTTTTGCTCCAAAATGCCCACCACAAGAATGAGAATGACAAAAGGTAAGAATGGAATGAAATTCATCTTGTGGTACACATCTCCTAACTACTTGATCCACACAAAATTTCCACAGATAAGGAGTATCCCAAAAATAATATTTAGCATCAGCTCGTAACTTGTCTTTTTGGGATGTAGACAAACTTGGAGGGAATTCTTTGGTGACTAAATAGTTCACCAAATCACCATACCATGGTCTTGTAGAGGAATGTAACACATACAACTGCTCATCGAGGAATGTCTCTCTTATTGTTTCGGTTTGTATATCCTTAGTCCTTAGTCGGCTCAAGTGATCAGCCACATGATTTTCGGCACCTTTTTTGTCTTTGATCTCAAGATCAAATTCTTGTAAAAGCAAGATCCACCTAATCAATCTTGGTTTGGACTCCTTTTTCTTCAAAAGATACCTTAAAGCTGCATGATCAGTAAAAACAATGACTTTTGTACCAAGTAGATATGACCTAAATTTTTCAAGAGCAAACACCACTGCAAAAAGTTCCTTTTCAGTTGTATGGTAATTGCATTGTGCACCGTCCAACATGCGGGAAGCATAGGCAATAACATGCAAATTCTTCCCTATTCTTTGCCCAAGGACAGCCCCTACCGCATAGTCACTTGCATCACACATTATCTCAAAAGGCTCATCCCAATTTGGTGGTTGGATGATAGGGGCAGATGTGACACGCCTCTTAAGCTCATCATGGGCATCTTTACATGCTTGATCAAACGCAAAATCCACTTCTTTGGCTAATAGTTTGCACAAGGGTGCTGTAATCTTTGAGAAATCTTTGATAAAGCGTCGATAGAAACCTGCATGGCCAAGAAAAGAACGAATTTCCCTCATGCAGGAGGGGTAAGGCAATGATGAAATAACATTTATTTTAGCTTTATCAACCTCTAATCCACGTGAAGACACAACATGCCCAAGAACTATTCCTTGTTCTACCATAAAATAACACTTTTCATAGTTTAAGACAAGGTTAGTTTCAATGCACCTTTTCAAGATCAAAGATAAATTTTCTAGACATTTATCAAAAGAATCACCATGCACCGTGAAATCATCCATGAAAACCTCAATTATTCTTTCAACATAGTCAGAAAAAATACTCATCATGCATCTTTGAAAAGTTGCAGGTGCATTACAGAGACCAAAGGGCATTCTCCTATATGCATATGTACCAAATGGACATGTAAATGTAGTCTTTTCTTGATCCTCAGGATTAATAACAATCTGATTGTATCCACTATATCCATCAAGAAAGCAATAAAAAGACTTACCTGCTAGGCGTTCAAGCATTTGATCCATGAATGGTAATGGAAAATGATCTTTGCGTGTAGCAAGATTTAGCTTTCTGTAATCAACACACATTCCCCATCCACTCGAGATGCGAGTAGGAATGAGCTCATCATTTTTGTTTTTCACCAACGTGATTCCGGTCTTTTTAGGCACCACATGGATTGGCGCAACCCATTTACTGTCCGTGATGGGATAAATGACTCCTGCATCTAACAGTTTTAAAATTTCAGCTTTCACTACCTCCATCATAGGCGGGTTCAACCTCCTTTGCATTTCCCTTGTTGGTTTCGCATTGTCCTCCAATAGTATGTGATGCATACACATTGAGGGACTAATGCCCTTGATGTCAGCTAAAGTCCATCCAATGGCCGTCTTGTGATCACACAACAATTTCACAAGTTTTTCCTCTTGTGTATTTGTCAAACCTGATGCTATAATAACAGGAAGTGTATTGTTGTCGCCAATGAATACATACTTCAAATTATCGGGCAAAGGTTTCAATTCTAACTTGGGTGCCTGTAAAATAGATGGCAAAAGCTTTTTATGTGAGAGTACTAAATCAACAAAGACATTACCATAGGGAACAGTTTGCAATGATTGCAAAGCCAATGCTGATTCATGCATGTTTTGGGGAACACATGACGCGTGGATTCGACAGCCGACACAGCCCCTAGAAACTGAGAAATCAACGACGAACTGCTGTCACAGGTGACGTGTGGATTCGACAGCCGCCAGGGCCCCTAGGTACTGAGAAATCATCGACGAGCTGCTGTCACGGGTGACGCGTGGATTCGACAGCTGACAGGGCCCCTAGGTACTGAGAAATCATCGACGACCAGCTCTCACGGTGACGCGTTGATTCGACAGCCGACACCGCCCCTAGAAACTGAAAAATCATCGACGACCTGCTGTCAAGGGTGACGCGTGGATTCCACAGCAGACACAGCCCCTAGGGACTGAGAAATCAGCGATGAACTGCTCTGACGGGTGACGCGTGGATTCGACAGCCGACACAGCCCCTAGAAACTGAGAAATCAACGACAAGCTGCTGTCACGGGCGACATTCTACAGCCGACATAGCCCCTCGACACTTAGAAATCATCGACGTACTACTGTCACGGGTGACGCGTTGATTCGAGAGCCGACACCGCCCCTAGAAACTGAGAAATCATCGACGAGCTCTGTCACGAGTGACGCGTGGATTCGACAGCCGACAGGACCCCTAGGGACTGAGAAATCATCGACGACCTGCTCTCACGGGTGACGTGTTGATTCGACAGCCGACACAGCCCCTCGACACTGAGAAATCATCGATGTACTACTGTCACGGGTGACGCGTTAATTCGACAGCCGACACCGCCCCTAGAAACTGTGAAATCATCGACGAACAGCTCTCACGAGTGACGCGTGGATTGGACAGCCGACACAGCCCTAGAAACTGAGAAATCAACGACGTACTCCAATCACGTGTGACGCGTGGATTCGACAGCCGAGACAGCCCTTAGGGACTCAGCAATCATTAACGAACTGCTCTCACGGGTGATGCGTTGATTCCACAGCCGACACAGCCCTTAGAAACTGACAAATCAACGACGAGCTGCTGTCACGGGCGACATTCTACAGCCGCACAGCCCCTCGACACTTAAAAATCATCGACGTACTACTGTCACGGGTGACGCGTTGATTCGAGAGCCGACACCGCCCCTAGAAACTGAGAAATCATCGACGAGCTGCTGTCACGGGTGACGCGTTGATTCGACAGCCGACAGGACCCCTAGGGACTGAGAAATCATCGACGACCTGCTCTCATGGGTGACGCGTTGATTCGACAGCCGACACAACCCCTCGACACTGAGAAATCATCAACGTACTACTGTCACGGGTGACGCGTGGATTCGACAGCCGACAGGACCCCTAGGGACTGAGAAATCATCGACGAGCTGCTGTCACGGGTGACGAGTGGATTCAACAGCCGACAGGGCCCCTAGGGACTGAGAAATCAACGATGACCTGCTCTCACGGGTGACGCCTTGATTCGAAAGCCGACACAGCCCCTAGGGACTCAGCACTCAACGACGAACTGCTCTCACGGGTGACGCCTTGTTTCAACAGCCAACACAACCCCTAGAAACTGAGAAATCATCAACGACCTACTCTCACGGGTGACGCGTGGATTCGACAGCCGACACAACCCCTAGAAACTGAGAAATCAACGACGAACTGCTCTCACAGGTAACGTGTGGATTCGACAGCCGACAGGGCCCCTAGGGACTGAGAAATCATCGACGACCTGCTCTCACGGGTGACGCGTTGATTCGACAGCCGACACCGCCCCTAGAAACTGAGAAATCATCGACGAGCTGCTGTCACGGGTGACGTGTGGATTCCACAGCCGACACAGCCCCTAGGGACTGAGAAATTAGCGAGGAACTGCTCTCACAGGTGACGCGTTGATCTGACAGCCGACACCGCAGCTAGAAACTGAGAAATCATCGACGAGCTACTGTCACGGGGTGACGCGTGGATTCGACAGCCGACAGGGCCCCTAGGGACTGAGAAATCATCGACGAACTGCTCTCACGTGTGACGCGTGGATTGGATAGCCGACACAGCCCCTAGAAACTGAGAAATCATCGACAAGCTACTGTCACGGGTGACGCGTGGATGCGACAGCCGACAGGGCCCCTAGGGACTGAGAAATCATCGACGACCTGCTCTCACGGGTGACGCGTTTATTCGACAGCCGACACCGCCCCTAGAAACTGAGAAATCATCGAAGAGCTGCTGTCACGGGTGACGTGTGGATTCCCCAGCCGACACAGCCCCTAGGGACTGCGAAATCAGCGAGGAACTACTCTCACGGGTGACGCGTGGATTCGGCAGCCGACATAGCCCCTAGAAACTGAGAAATCAATGACGAGCTGCTGTCACGGGTGACGCGTGGATTCGACAGCCGACAGGGCCCCTAGGTACTGAGAAATCATCGACGACCAGCTCTCACGGGTGACGCGTTGATTCGACAGCCGACACCGCCCCTAGAAACTGACAAATCATCGACGAGCTGCTGTCAAGGGTGACGCGTGGATTCCACAGCCGACACAGCCCCTAGGGACTGAGAAATCAGCAATGAACTGCTCTGACGGGTGACGCGTGGATGCGACAGCCGACACAGCCCATCGACACTGAGAAATCATTGACGTACTGCTGTCACGGGTGGCGCCTAGATTCCACAACCGACACTACCCTCTAGGTACTGAGAAATCAATGACGAACTGCTCTCACGGGTGAGGCGTTGATTCGATAGCCGACACAGCCTCTAGGGACTGAGAAATCAACGACGAACTGCTGTCACGGGTGACGCGTGGATTCGACAGCCACACAGCCCCTAGGGACTTAGCAATTATCGACGACCTGCTCTCACGGGTCACGCGTTGATTCGACAGCCGACACCGCCCGTAGACACTGAGAAATCATCGACGAACTGCTCTTACGGGTGACGCGTTGATTCGACAGCCGACAGGGCCCCTAGAAACTGAGAAATCATCGACGAGATGCTGTCACGGGTGACGCGTGGATTCGACAGCCGACACAGCCCCTCGACACTGAGAAATCATCGACGTATTACTGTCACGGGTGGCCCTGGATTCTACAACCGACACAACCCCCTAGGTACTGAAAAATCAACGACGAACTGCTCTCACGGGTGACGCGTTGATTCGACAGCCGACACAGCCTCTAGGGACTGAAAAATCAACGACGAACTGCTGTCACGGGTGACGCGTGGATTCGACAGCCGACACAGCCCCTAGGGACTCACCAATCATCGACGAAATGCTCTCACGGGTGACGCGTTGATTCGACAGCCGACACTGGCCTAGAAACTGAGAAATCGTCGACGAGCTGCTGTCACGGGTGATGCGTGGATTCGACAGCCGACAGGGCCCCTAGGGACTGGGAAATTATCGACGAACTGCTCTCACAGGTGACGCGTTGATTCGACAGCCGACACCGCAGCTAGAAACTGAGAAATCATCGACGAGCTGCTGTCACAGGTGACGTGTGGATTCGACAGCCGACAGGGCCCCTAGGGACTAAGAAATCATCGACGAACTGCTGTCACGGGCGACATTTTACAGCCGACACAGCCCCTAGGGACTGTGAAATCATCGACGAACTGCTCTCACAGGTGACGCGTTGATTCGACAGCCGACACCGCAGCTTGAAACTGAGAAATCATCGACGAGCTGCTGTCACAGGTGACGTGTGGATTCGACAGCCGACAGGGCCCCTAGGGACTGAGAAATCATCGACGAACTGCTGTCACGGGCGACATTTTACAGCCGACACAGCCCCTAGGCACTGAGAAATCATCGACGACCTTCTCTCACGGGTGACGCGTGGATTCGACAGCCGACACCGCCCCTCGAAACTGAGAAATCAACGACGAACTGCTCTCACGGGTGACGCGTGGATTCGACAGCCGACACAGCCCCTAGAAACTGAGAAATCAACGACGAACTGCTGTCACAGGTGACGTGTGGATTCGACAGCCGACAGGGCCCCTAGGGACTGAGAAATCATCGACGACCTGCTCTCACGGGTGACGCGTTGATTCGACAGCCGACACCGCCCCTAGAAACTGAGAAATCAACGACGAGCTGCTGTCACGGGCGACATTCTACAGCCGACACAGCCCCTCGACACTTAGAAATCATCGACGTACTACTGTCACGGGTGACGCGTTGATTCGAGAGCCGACACAGCCCCTCGACACTGAGAAATCATCGACGTACTACTGTCACAGGTGACGCGTTGATTCGACAGCCGACACCGCCCCTAGAAACTGTGAAATCATCGACGAACTGCTCTTACGAGTGACGCGTGGATTGGACAGCCGACACAGCCCTAGAAACTGAGAAATCAACGACGTACTCCAATCACGTGTGACGCGTGGATTCGACAGCCGAGACAGCCCTTAGGGACTCAGCAATCATCAACGAACTGCTCTCACGGGTGATGCGTTGATTCCACAGCCGACACAACCCTTAGAAACTGAGAAATCAACGACGAGCTGCTGTCACGGGCGACATTCTACAGCCGCACAGCCCCTCGACACTTAAAAATCATCGATGTACTACTGTCACGGGTGACGCGTTGATTCGAGAGCCGACACCGCCCCTAGAAACTGAGAAATCATCGACGACCTGCTCTCAGGGGTGACGCGTTGATTCGACAGCCGACACAGCCCCTCGACACTGAGAAATCATCGACGTACTACTGTCACGGGTGACGCGTTGATTCGACAGCCGACACCGCCCCTAGAAACTTTGAAATCATCGATGAACTGCTCTCACGAGTGACGCGTGGATTGGACAGCCGACACAGCCCTAGAAATTGAGAAATCAACGACGTACTCCAATCACGTGTGACGCGTGGATTCAACAGCCGAGACAGCCCTTAGGGACTCAGCAATCATTGACGAACTGCTCTCACGGGTGATGCGTTGATTCCACAGCCGACACAGCCCCTAGAAACTGAGAAATCATCGACGAGCTGCTGTCACGGGTGACGTGTGGATTCCACAGCCGACACAGCCCCTAGGGACTGAGAAATTAGCGAGGAACTGCTCTCACGGGTGACCCGTGGATTCGACAGCCGACAGGGCCCCTAGGTACTGAGAAATCATCGACGAGCTGCTGTCACGGGTGACGCGTGGATTCGACAGCCGACACCGCCCCTAGAAACTGTGAAATCATCGACGAACTGCTCTGACGAGTGACGCGTGGATTCGAGAGCCGACACAGCCCCTCGACACTGAGAAATCATCGACGTACTACTGTCACGGGTGACGCGTTGATTCGACAGCCGACACCGCCCCTAGAAACTGTGAAATCATCGACGAACTGCTCTTACGAGTGACGCGTGGATTGGACAGCCGACACAGCCCTAGAAACTGAGAAATCAACGACGTACTCCAATCACGTGTGACGCGTGGATTCGACAGCCGAGACAGCCCTTAGGGACTCAGCAATCATCAACGAATTGCTCTCACGGGTGATGCGTTGATTCCACAGCCGACACAGCCCTTAGAAACTGAGAAATCAACGACGAGCTGCTGTCACGGGCGACATTCTACAGCCGCACAGCCCCTCGACACTTAAAAATCATCGACGAGCTGCTGTCAAGCGTGACGCGTGGATTCCACAGCCGACACAGCCCCTAGGGACTGAGAAATCAAAAATGAACTGCTCTGACGGGTGACGCGTGGATTCGACAGCCGACACAGCCCATCGACACTGAGAAATCATTGACGTACTGCTGTCACGGGTGGCGCCTAGATTCCACAACCGACACTACCCTCTAGGTACTGAGAAATCAATGACGAACTGCTCTCACGGGTGATGCGTTGATTCGATAGCAGACACAGCCTCTAGGGACTGAGAAATCAACGACGAACTGCTGTCACGGGTGACGCGTGGATTCGACAGCCACACAGCCCCTAGGGACTCAGCAATTATCGACGACCTGCTCTCACGGGTGACGCGTTGATTCGACAGCCGACACCGCCCCTAGAAACTGAGAAATCATCGAAGAGCTGCTGTCACGGGTGACGTGTGGATTCCCCAGCCGACACAGCCCCTAGGGACTGAGAAATCAGCGAGGAACTGCTCTCACGGGTGACGCGTGGATTCGGCAGCCGACATAGCCCCTAGAAACTTAGAAATCAACGACGAGCTGCTGTCACGGGTGACGCGTGGATTCGACAGCCGACAGGGCCCCTAGGTACTGAGAAATCATCGACGACCAGCTCTCACGGGTGACGCGTTGATTCGACAGCCGACACCGCCCCTAGAAACTGAAAAATCATCGACGAGCTGCTGTCAAGGGTGACGCGTGGATTCCACAGCCGACACAGCCCCTGGGGACTGAGAAATCAAAAATGAACTGCTCTGACGGGTGACGCGTGGATTCGACAGCCGACACAGCCCATCGACACTGAGAAATCATTGACGTACTGCTGTCACGGGGGGCGCCTAGATTCCACAACCGACACTACCCTCTAGGTACTGAGAAATCAATGACGAACTGCTCTCACGGGTGATGCGTTGATTCGATAGCCGACACAGCCTCTAGGGACTGAGAAATCAACGACGAACTGCTGTCACGGGTGACGCGTGGATTCGACAGCCACACAGCCCCTAGGTACTCAACAATTATCGACGACCTGCTCTCACGGGTCACGCGTTGATTCGACAGCCGACACCGCCCGTAGACACTGAGAAATCATCGACGAACTGCTCTCACGGGTGACGCGTTGATTCGACAGCCGACAGGGCCCCTAGAAACTGAGAAATCATCGACGAGCTGCTGTCACGGGTGACGCGTGGATTCGACAGCCGACACAGCCCCTCGACACTGAGAAATCATCGACGTACTGCTGTCACGGGTGGCCCTAGATTCCACAACCGACACAACCCCCTAGGTACTGAAAAATCAACGACGAACTGCTCTCACGGGTGACGCGTTGATTCGACAGCCGACACAGCCTCTAGGGACTGAAAAATCAACGACGAACTGCTGTCACGGGTGACGAGTGGATTCGACAGCCGACACAGCCCCTAGGGACTCACCAATCATCGACGACATGCTCTCACGGGTGACGCGTTGATTCAACAGCCGACACCGGCCTAGAAACTGAGAAATCATCGACGAGCTGCTGTCACGGGTGACGCGTGGATTCGACAGCCGACAGGGCCCCTAGGGATTGGGAAATTATGGACGAACTGCTCTCACAGGTGACGCGTTGATTCGACAGCCGACACCGCAGCTAGAAACTGAGAAATCATCGACGAGCTGCTGTCACGGGTGACGTGTGGATTCGACAGCCGACAGGGCCCCTAGGGACTAAGAAATCATCGACGAGCTGCTGTCACGGGCGACATTTTACAGTCGACACAGCCCCTAGGGACTGTGAAATCATCGACGACCTGCTCTCACAGGTGACGCGTTGATTCGACAGCCGACACCGCAGCTAGAAACTGAGAAATCATCGACGAGCTGCTGTCACAGCTGACGTGTGGATTCGACAGCCGACAGGGCCCCTAGGGACTGAGAAATCATCGACGAACTGCTGTCATGGGCGACATTTTACAGCCGACACAGCCCCTAGGGACTGAGAAATCATCGACGACCTGCTCTCACGGGTGACGCGTTGATTCGACAGCCGACACCGCCCCTAGAAACTAAGAAATCATCGACGAGTTAATGTCACGGGTGACGCGTGTATTCGACAGCCGACAGGGCCCCTAGGGACTGAGAAATCATCGACGATCTGCTCTCACGGGTGACGTGTGGATTCGGCAGCCGATATAGCCCCTAGAAACTGAGAAATCAACGACGAGCTGCTGTCACGGGTGACGCGAGGATTCGACAGCCGACAGGGCCCCTAGGTACTGAGAAATCATCGACGACCAGCTCTCACGGGTGACGCGTTGATTCGACAGCCGACACCGCCCCTAGAAACTGAAAAATCATCGACGAGCTGCTGCCAAGGGTGACGCATGGATTCCACAGCCGACATAGCCCCTAGGGACTGAGAAATCAGCACTGAACTGCTCTGACGGGTGACGCGTGGATTCGACAGCCGACACAGCCTATCGACACTGAGAAATCATTGACGTACTGCTGTCACGGGTGGCGCCTAGATTCCACAACCGACACTACCCTCTAGGTACTGAGAAATCAACGACGAACTGCTCTCACGGGTGACGCCTTGATTTGACAGCCGACACAGCCCCTAGAAACTGAGAAATCATCGACGACCTACTCTCACGGGTGACGCGTGGATTCGACAGCCGACACCGCCCCTAGAAACTGAGAAATCAACGACGAACTGCTGTCATGGGTGACGTGTGGATTCGACAGCCGACACAGCCCCTAGGGACTCAACAATTATCGACGACCAGCTCTCACGGGTCACGCGTTGATTCGACAGCCGACACAGCCCCTCGACACTGAGAAATCATCGACGTACTGCTGTCACGGGTGGCGCCTGGATTCCACAACCGACAAAACCCCCTAGGTACTGAGAAATCAATGACGAACTGCTCTCACGGGTGACGCGTTGATTCGACAGCCGACACAGCCCCTAGAAACTGAGAAATCATCGACGAGCTGCTGTCACGGGTGACGCGTGGATTCGACAGCCGACATGGCCCCTAGGGACTGAGAAATCAGCGACGACCTGCTCTTACGGGTGACGCGTAGATTCGACAGCCGACACAGCCCCTAGGGAGTCACCAATTATCGATGAAATGCTCTCACAGGTGACGCGTTGATTCGACAGCCGACACCGGCCTAAAAATAGAGAAATCAACGACAAACTGCTCTCACGGGTGACGCGTTGATTCGACAGCCGACACCTCCCTTACAAACTGAGAAATCATCGACGAGCTGCTGTCACGGGTGACGCGTGGATTCGACAGCCGACACAGCCCCTAGAAACTGAGAAATCATCGACGACCTGCTCTCACGGGTGACGCGTGGATTCGACAGCCGACACCGCCCCTAGAAACTGAGAAATCAACGACGAACTGCTGTCACGGGTGACGTGTGGATTCGACAGCCGACACAGCCCCTAGGGACTCAACAATTATCGACGACCAGCTCTCACGGGTCACGCGTTGATTCGACAGCCGACACAGCCCCTCGACACTGAGAAATCATCGACGTACTGCTGTCACGGGTGGCGCCTGGATTCCACAACCGACAAAACCCCCTAGGTACTGAGAAATCAATGACGAACTGCTCTCACGGGTGACGCGTTGATTCGACAGCCGACACAGCCCCTAGAAACTGAGAAATCATCGACGAGCTGCTGTCACGGGTGACGCGTGGATTCGACAGCCGACATGGCCCCTAGGGACTGAGAAATCAGCGACGACCTGCTCTTACGGGTGACGCGTAGATTCGACAGCCGAAACAGCCCCTAGGGAGTCACCAATTATCGATGAAATGCTCTCACGGGTGACGCGTTGATTCGACAGCCGACACCGGCCCAAAAATAGAGAAATCAACGACAAACTGCTCTCACGGGTGACGCGTTGATTCGACAGCCGACACCTCCCTTAGAAACTGAGAAATCATCGACGAGCTGCTGTCACGGGTGACGCGTGGATTCGACAGCCGACAGGGCCCCTAAGGACTGAGAAATCATCGACGACCTGCTCTCACGGGTGACGCGTTGATTCGACAGCCGACACCGCCCCTAGAAACTGAGAAATCATCGACGAGCTGCTGTCACGGGTGGCGCCTGGAATCCACAACCGACACATCCTCTAGGGACTGAGAAATCAACGATGAACTGCTCTCATGGGTGACGCGTTGATTCGACAGCCGACACAGCCCCTAGGGACTGAGAAATCAGCGACGAACTGCTCTCACGGGTGACGCGTGGATTCGAAAGCCGACACAGCCCCAAGGGACTCAGCAATCAACGACGAACTGCTCTGACGAGTGACGCGCTGATTCGACAGCCGACACCGGCCTAAAAACTGAGAAATCAATGACCAACTGCTCTCACGGGTGACGCGTGGATTCGAAAGCCGACACAGCCCCAAGGGACTCAGCAATCAACGACGAACTGCTCTGACGAGTCACGGGTGACGCGTGGATTCGACAGCCGATAGGGCCCCTAGGGACTGGAAAATCATCGACGAGCTGCTCTCACGGGTGACGCCTTGATTCGACAGCCGACACTGCCCCTAGGGACTGGAAAATCATCGACGACCTGCTCTCACGGGTGACGCGTGGATTCGACAGCCGACACAGCCCATCGACACTGAGAAATCATCCACGTCCTGCTGTCATGGGGGGCGCCTAGATTCCACAACCGACACTACCCCCTAGGGACTGAGAAATCATCGACGACCTGCTCTCACGGGTGACGCGTTGATTCGACAGCCGACACCGCGCCTAGAAACTGAGAAATCAACGACGAACTGCTGTCACGGGTGACGCGTTGATTCGACAGCCGATACCGCCCCTAGAAACTGAGAAATCATCGACGAGATGCTGTCACGGGTGACGCGTGGATTCGACAGCCGACAGGGCCCCTAGGGACTGAGAAATCAGCGACGACCTGCTGTCACGGGTGACGCGTGGATTCGACAGCCGACACAGCCCCTAGGGAGTCACCAATCATCGATGAAATGCTCTCACGGTTGACGCGATGATTCGACAGCCGACACCAGCCTAAAAACTGAGAAATCAATGACAAACTGCTCTCACGGGTGACGCGTTGATTCGACAGCCGACACAGCTCCTAGGGACTGAGAAATCAGCGACGAACTGCTCTCACGGGTGACGCGTGGATTCGAAAGCCGACACAGCCCCAAGGGACTCAGCAATCAACGACGAACTGCTCTGACGAGTGACGCGTTGATTCGACAGCCGACACCGGCCTAAAAACTGAGAAATCGACGACCAACTGCTCTCACGGGTGACGCGTTGATTCGACAGCCGACACCGCCCTAGAAACCGAGAAATCATCGACGAGCTGCTATCACGGGTGACGCGTTGATTCGACAGCCGACACGGCCCCTAGGGACTGAGAAATCACCGATGAACTGCTCTCACGGGTGACGCGTTGATTCGACAGCCGACACCGCCCCTAGAAACTGAGAAATCATCGACGAGCTGCTGTCACGGGTGACGCGTGGATTCGACAACCGACACAACCCTAGGGATTGAGAAATCAACGACGACCTGCTCTCAAGGGTGACGCGTTGATTGGACAGCCGACACTGCCCCTAGAAACTGAGAAATCATCGACGAGCTGCTGTCACGGGTGACGCGTGGATTCGACAACCGACACAACCCTAGGGACTGAGAAATCAACGACGAACTGCTCTCAAGGGTGACGCGTTGATTGGACAGCCGACACTGCCCCTAGAAACTGAGAAATCATCGACGAGCTGCTGTCACGGGTGACGCGTGGATTCGACAGCCGACAGGGCCCGTAGGGACTGAGAAATCAGCGACGACCTGCTCTTACGGGTGACGCGTGGACTCGACAGCCGACACAGCCCCTAGGGAGTCACCAATTATCGATGAAATGCTCTCACGGGTGACGCGTTGATTCGACAGCCGACACCGGCCTAAAAACTGAGAAATCAACGACCAACTGCTCTCACGGGTGACGAGTTGATTCGACAACCGACACCGCCCTAGAAACTGAGAAATCATCGACGAGCTGCTGTCACGGGTGACGCGTGGATTCGACAGCCGATAGGGCCCCTAGGGACTGGAAAATCATCGACGAGCTGCTCTCACGGGTGACGCCTTGATTCGACAGCCGACACTGCCCCTAGGGACTGGAAAATCATCGACGACCTGCTCTCACGGGTGACGCGTGGATTCGACAGCCGACACAGCCCATCGACACTGAGAAATCATCCACGTCCTGCTGTCATGGGGGGCGCCTAGATTCCACAACCGACACTACCCCCTAGGGACTGAGAAATCATCGACGACCTGCTCTCACGGGTGACGCGTTGATTCGACAGCCGACACCGCGCCTAGAAACTGAGAAATCAACGACGAACTGCTGTCACGGGTGACGCGTTGATTCGACAGCCGATACCGCCCCTAGAAACTGAGAAATCATCGACGAGCTGCTGTCACGGGTGACGCGTGGATTCGACAGCCGACAGGGCCCCTAGGGACTGAGAAATCAGCGACGACCTGCTGTCACGGGTGACGCGTGGATTCGACAGCCGACACAGCCCCTAGGGAGTCACCAATCATCGATGAAATGCTCTCACGGTTGACGCGATGATTCGACAGCCGACACCAGCCTAAAAACTGAGAAATCAATGACAAACTGCTCTCACGGGTGACGCGTTGATTCGACAGCCGACACAGCCCCTAGGGACTGAGAAATCAGCGACGAACTGCTCTCACGGGTGACGCGTGGATTCGAAAGCCGACACAGCCCCAAGGGACTCAGCAATCAACGACGAACTGCTCTGACGAGTGACGCGTTGATTCGACAGCCGACACCGGCCTAAAAACTGAGAAATCGACGACCAACTGCTCTCACGGGTGACGCGTTGATTCGACAGCCGACACCGCCCTAGAAACCGAGAAATCATCGACGAGCTGCTATCACGGGTGACGCGTTGATTCGACAGCCGACACGGCCCCTAGGGACTGAGAAATCACCGATGAACTGCTCTCACGGGTGACGCGTTGATTCGACAGCCGACACCGCCCCTAGAAACTGAGAAATCATCGACGAGCTGCTGTCACGGGTGACGCGTGGATTCGACAACCGACACAACCCTAGGGACTGAGAAATCAACGACGAACTGCTCTCAAGGGTGACGCGTTGATTGGACAGCCGACACTGCCCCTAGAAACTGAGAAATCATCGACGAGCTGCTGTCACGGGTGACGCGTGGATTCGACAGCCGACACAACCCTAGGGACTGAGAAATCAACGACGAACTGCTCTCAAGGGTGACGCGTTGATTGGACAGCCGACACTGCCCCTAGAAACTGAGAAATCATCGACGAGCTGCTGTCACGGGTGACGCGTGGATTCGACAGCCGACAGGGCCCGTAGGGACTGAGAAATCAGCGACGACCTGCTCTTACAGGTGACGCGTGGACTCGACAGCCGACACAGCCCCTAGGGAGTCACCAATTATCGATGAAATGCTCTCACGGGTGACGCGTTGATTCGACAGCCGACACCGGCCTAAAAACTGAGAAATCAACGACCAACTGCTCTCACGGGTGACGAGTTGATTCGACAACCGACACCGCCCTAGAAACTGAGAAATCATCGACGAGCTGCTGTCACGGGTGACGCGTGGATTCGACAGCCGATAGGGCCCCTAGGGACTGGAAAATCATCGACGAGCTGCTCTCACGGGTGACGCCTTGATTCGACAGCCGACACTGCCCCTAGGGACTGGAAAATCATCGACGACCTGCTCTCACGGGTGACGCGTGGATTCGACAGCCGACACAGCCCATCGACACTGAGAAATCATCCACGTCCTGCTGTCATGGGGGGCGCCTAGATTCCACAACCGACACTACCCCCTAGGGACTGAGAAATCATCGACGACCTGCTCTCACGGGTGACGCGTTGATTCGACAGCCGACACCGCGCCTAGAAACTGAGAAATCAACGACGAACTGCTGTCACGGGTGACGCGTTGATTCGACAGCCGATACCGCCCCTAGAAACTGAGAAATCATCGACGAGCTGCTGTCACGGGTGACGCGTGGATTCGACAGCCGACAGGGCCCCTAGGGACTGAGAAATCAGCGACGACCTGCTGTCACGGGTGACGCGTGGATTCGACAGCCGACACAGCCCCTAGGGAGTCACCAATCATCGATGAAATGCTCTCACGGTTGACGCGATGATTCGACAGCCGACACCAGCCTAAAAACTGAGAAATCAATGACAAACTGCTCTCACGGGTGACGCGTTGATTCGACAGCCGACACAGCCCCTAGGGACTGAGAAATCAGCGACGAACTGCTCTCACGGGTGACGCGTGGATTCGAAAGCCGACACAGCCCCAAGGGACTCAGCAATCAACGACGAACTGCTCTGACGAGTGACGCGTTGATTCGACAGCCGACACCGGCCTAAAAACTGAGAAATCGACGACCAACTGCTCTCACGGGTGACGCGTTGATTCGACAGCCGACACCGCCCTAGAAACCGAGAAATCATCGACGAGCTGCTATCACGGGTGACGCGTTGATTCGACAGCCGACACAGCCCCTAGGGACTGAGAAATCACCGATGAACTGCTCTCACGGGTGACGCGTTGATTCGACAGCCGACACCGCCCCTAGAAACTGAGAAATCATCGACGAGCTGCTGTCACGGGTGACGCGTGGATTCGACAACCGACACAACCCTAGGGACTGAGAAATCAACGACGAACTGCTCTCAAGGGTGACGCGTTGATTGGACAGCCGACACTGCCCCTAGAAACTGAGAAATCATCGACGAGCTGCTGTCACGGGTGACGCGTGGATTCGACAGCCGACAGGGCCCCTAGGGACTGAGAAATCATCAACGAGCTGCTGTCACGGGTGACGCGTGGATTTGACAGCCGACACCGCCCTAGAAACTGAGAAATCAACGACGACCTGCTGTCACGAGTGACGCGTGGATTCGACAGCCGACACAGCCCCTAGGGACTCAGCAATTATCGATGAACTACTCTCACGGGTGACGCGTTGATTCGACAACCGACACCGCCCCTAGAAAATGAGAAATCAACGACGAACTGCTTTCACGGCTGACGTGTGGAGTCGCCAGTCGACACAGCCCCTAGAAACTGAGAAATCAACGACGACCTGCTGTCACGGGTGACGCGTGGATTCGACAGCCGACACAGCCCCTAGGGACTCAGCACTCGACGACGAACTGCTCTCACGGGTGACGCCTTGATTCGACAGTCGACACTGCCCCTAGAAACTGGGAAATCATCGACGAACTGCTCTCACGGGTGACGGGTGGATTCGACAGCCGACACGGCCCCTCGACACTGAGAAATCATCGACGACCTGCTGTTACGGGTGACGCGTGGATTCGACAGCCAACACAGCCCCTAGGGACTCAGCAATTATCGACGACCTGCTCTCACGGGTAAAGCGTTGATTCGACAGCCGACACCGCCCCTAGACACTGAGAAATCATCAACGAACTGCTCTCACGGGTGACGCGTTGATTCGACAGCCGACACCGCCCCTAGAAGCTGAGAAATCATCGACGACCTGCTGTCACGGGTGACGCGTGTATTCGACAGTCGACACAGCCCCTCGACACTGAGAAATCATCGACGTACTGCTGTCACGGGTGACGCGTGGATTCGACAGCCGACAGGGCCACTAGGAACTGAGAAATCAGCGACGACCTGCTCTCACGGGTGACTCGTTGATTCGACAGCCGACACCGCCCCTAGAAACTGAGAAATCAACGACGAACTGCTGTCACGGGTGACGCGTGTATTCGACAGCCGACACAACCCCTCGACACTGAGAAATCATCGACGTACTGCTGTCACGGGTGGCCCCTAGATTCCACAACCGACACAACCCCCTAGGTACTGAGAAATCAACGACGAACTGCTGTCACGGGTGACGCGTGGATTCGACAACCGACACAGCCCCTAGGGACTCAGCAATTATCGACGACCTGCTATCACGGGTGACGCGTTGATTCGACAGCCGACACCGCCCCTAGAAACTGAGAAATAATCGACGACCTGCTGTCACGGGTGACGCGTGGATTCGACAACCGACACAGCCCCTTGGGACTCAGCAATTATCGACGACCTGCTCTCACGGGTGACGCGTTGATTCGACAGCCGACACCGCCCCTAGACACTGAGAAATCATCGACGAACTGCTCTCACGGGTGACGCGTTGATTCGACAGCCGACACCGCCCCTAGAAACTCAGAAATCATCGACGAGTTGCTGTCACGGGTGACGCGTGGATTTGACAGCTGACAGGGCCCCTAGGGACTGAGAAATCATCGACGACCTGCTCTCACGGGTGACGGGTTGATTCGACAGCCGACACCGCCCCTAGAAACTGAGAAATCAACGATGAACTGCTGTCACGGGTGACGCGTGGATTCGACAGCCGACACAGCCCCTAGGGACTCGGCAATCACCGACGAACTGCTCTCACGGGTGAGGCGTTGATTCGACAGTCGACACCGGCCTAGAAACTAAAAAATCAACGACAACCTACTCTCACGGCTGACGTGTGGATTCGACAGCCGACACAGCACCTTGGGTCTCACCAATCATCGATGAAATGCTCTCACGGGTGACGCGTTGATTCAACAGCCGACACCGGCCTATAAACTGAGAAATCATCGACGAGCTGCTATCACGGGTGACGCGTGGATTCGACAGCCGACAGGGCCCCTAGGGACTGGAAAATCATCGACGAACTGCTCTCACGGGTGACGCGTGGATTCGACAGCCGACACAGCCCATCGACACTGAGAAATTATCGACGTGCTGCTGCCATGGGTGGCGCCTAGATTCCACAACCGACACTACCCTCTAGGTACTGAGAAATCAACGACGAACTGCTCTCACGGGTGACGCGTTGATTCGGCAGCCGACACAGCCTTTAGGGACTGAGAAATGAACGACGAACTGCTGTCACAGGGGACGCGTGGATTCGACAGCCGACACAGCCCCTAGGGACTCAACAATCATCGACGCAGTGCTCTCTCGGGTGACGTGTTGATTCGACAGCCGACACCGACCTACAAACTAAGAAATAAACGACGAACTGCTCTCACGGGTGACGCGTTGATTCGACAGCCGACACCGCCCCTAGAAACTGAGAAATCATCGACGACCTGCTGTCACGGGTGACGCGTGGATTCGACAGCCGACACAGCCCCTAGGGACTCAGCAATTATCGACGACCTGCTCTCACGGGTGACGCGTTGATTCGACAGCCGACACCGCCCCTAGAAACTGAGAAATCATCGACGACCTGCTGTTACGGGTGACGCGTGGATTCGACAGCCAACACAGCCCCTAGGGACTCAGCAATTATCGACGACCTGCTCTCACGGGTAAAGCGTTGATTCGACAGCCGACACCGCCCCTAGACACTAAGAAATCATCGACGAACTGCTCTCACGGGTGACGCGTTGATTCGACAGCCGACACCGCCCCTAGAAACTGAGAAATCATCGACGACCTGCTGTCACGGGTGACGCGTGTATTTGACAGCCGACACAGCCCCTCGACACTGAGAAATCATCGACGTACTGCTGTCACGGGTGGCCCCTAGATTCCACAACCGACACAACCCCCTAGGTACTGAGAAATCAACGACGAACTGCTGTCACGGGTGACGCGTGGATTCGACAACCGACACAGCACCTAGGGACTCAGCAATTATCGACGACCTGCTCTCACGGGTGACGCGTTGATTCGACAGCCGACACCGCCCCTAGAAACTGAGAAATCATCGACGACCTGCTGTCACGGGTGACGCGTGGATTCGACAACCGACACAGCCCCTTGGGACTCAGCAATTATCGACGACCTGCTCTCACGGGTGACGCGTTGATTCGACAGCCGACACCGCACCTAGACACTGAGAAATCATCGACGAACTGCTCTCACGGGTGACGCGTTGATTCGACAGCCGACACCGCCCCTAGAAACTCAGAAATCATCGACGAGTTGCTGTCACGGGTGACGCGTGGATTTGACAGCTGACAGGGCCCCTAGGGACTGAGAAATCATCGACGACGTGCTCTCACGGGTGACACATTGATTCGACAGCCGACACCGCCCCTAGAAACTGAGAAATCAATGACGAACTGCTGTCACAGGTGACGCGTGGATTCAACAGCCGACAGGGCCACTAGGGACTGAGAAATCAGCGACGACCTGCTCTCACGGGTGACGGGTTGATTCGACAGCCGACACCGCCCCTAGAAACTCAGAAATCATCGACGAGTTGCTGTCACGGGTGACGCGTGGATTTGACAGCTGACAGGGCCCCTAGGGACTGAGAAATCATCGACGACGTGCTCTCACGGGTGACACATTGATTCGACAGCCGACACCGCCACTAGAAACTGAGAAATCAATGACGAACTGCTGTCACAGGTGACGCGTGGATTCAACAGCCGACAGGGCCACTAGGGACTGAGAAATCAGCGACGACCTGCTCTCACGGGTGACGGGTTGATTCGACAGCCGACACCGCCCCTAGAAACTCAGAAATCATCGACGAGTTGCTGTCACGGGTGACGCGTGGATTTGACAGCTGACAGGGCCCCTAGGGACTGAGAAATCATCGACGACGTGCTCTCACGGGTGACACATTGATTCGACAGCCGACACCGCCCCTAGAAACTGAGAAATCAATGACGAACTGCTGTCACAGGTGACGCGTGGATTCAACAGCCGACAGGGCCACTAGGGACTGAGAAATCAGCGACGACCTGCTCTCACGGGTGACGGGTTGATTCGACAGCCGACACCGCCCCTAGAAACTGAGAAATCAACGATGAACTGCTGTCACGGGTGACGCGTGGATTCGACAGCCGACACAGCCCCTAGGGACTCGGCAATCACCGACGAACTGCTCTCACGGGTGAGGCGTTGATTCGACAGTCGACACCGGCCTACAAACTAAAAAATCAACGACAACCTACTCTCACGGCTGACGTGTGGATTCGACAGCCGACACAGCCCCTTGGGTCTCACCAATCATCGATGAAATGCTCTCACGGGTGACGCGTTGATTCAACAGCCGACACCGGCCTATAAACTGAGAAATCATCGACGAGCTGCTATCACGGGTGACACGTGGATTCGACAGCCGACAGGGCCCCTAGGGACTGGAAAATCATCGACGACCTGCTCTCACGGGTGACGCGTGGATTCGACAGCCGACACAGCCCATCGACACTGAGAAATTATCGACGTGCTGCTGCCATGGGTGGCGCCTAGATTCCACAACCGACACTACCCTCTAGGTACTGAGAAATCAACGACGAACTGCTCTCACGGGTGACGCGTTGATTCGGCAGCCGACACAGCCTTTAGGGACTGAGAAATGAACGACGAACTGCTGTCACAGGGGACGCGTGTATTCGACAGCCGACACAGCCCCTAGGGACTCAGCAATCATCGACGCAGTGCTCTCTCGGGTGACACGTTGATTCGACAGCCGACACCGACCTACAAACTAAGAAATAAACGACGAACTGCTCTCACGGGTGACGCGTTGATTCGACAGCCGACACCGCCCCTAGAAACTGAGAAATCATCGACGACCTGCTGTCACGGGTGACGCGTGGATTCGACAACCGACACAGCCCCTTGGGACTCAGCAATTATCGACGACCTGCTCTCACGGGTGACGCGTTGATTCGACAGCCGACACCGCCCCTAGAAACTGAGAAATCATCGACGACCTGCTGTCACGGGTGACGCGTGGATTCGACAACCGACACAGCCCCTTGGGACGCAGCAATTATCGACGACCTGCTCTCACGGGTGACGCGTTGATTCGACAGCCGACACCGCACCTAGACACTGAGAAATCATCGACGAACTGCTCTCACGGGTGACGCGTTGATTCGACAGCCGACACCGCCCCTAGAAACTCAGAAATCATCGACGAGTTGCTGTCACGGGTGACGCGTGGATTTGACAGCTGACAGGGCCCCTAGGGACTGAGAAATCATCGACGACGTGCTCTCACGGGTGACACATTGATTCGACAGCCGACACCGCCCCTAGAAACTGAGAAATCAATGACGAACTGCTGTCACAGGTGACGCGTGGATTCAACAGCCGACAGGGCCACTAGGGACTGAGAAATCAGCGACGACCTGCTCTCACGGGTGACGGGTTGATTCGACAGCCGACACCGCCCCTAGAAACTGAGAAATCAACGATGAACTGCTGTCACGGGTGACGCGTGGATTCGACAGCCGACACAGCCCCTAGGGACTCGGCAATCACCGACGAACTGCTCTCACGGGTGAGGCGTTGATTCGACAGTCGACACCGGCCTACAAACTAAAAAATTAACGACAACCTACTCTCACGGCTGACGTGTGGATTCGACAGCCGACACAGCCCCTTGGGTCTCACCAATCATCGATGAAATGCTCTCACGGGTGACGCGTTGATTCAACAGCCGACACCGGCCTATAAACTGAGAAATCATCGACGAGCTGCTATCACGGGTGACACGTGGATTCGACAGCCGACAGGGCCCCTAGGGACTGGAAAATCATCGACGACCTGCTCTCACGGGTGACGCGTGGATTCGACAGCCGACACAGCCCATCGACACTGAGAAATTATCGACGTGCTGCTGCCATGGGTGGCGCCTAGATTCCACAACCGACACTACCCTCTAGGTACTGAGAAATCAACGACGAACTGCTCTCACGGGTGACGCGTTGATTCGGCAGCCGACACAGCCTTTAGGGACTGAGAAATGAACGACGAACTGCTGTCACAGGGGACGCGTGTATTCGACAGCCGACACAGCCCCTAGGGACTCAGCAATCATCGACGCAGTGCTCTCTCGGGTGACACGTTGATTCGACAGCCGACACCGACCTACAAACTAAGAAATAAACGACGAACTGCTCTCACGGGTGACGCGTTGATTCGACAGCCGACACCGCCCCTAGAAACTGAGAAATCATCGACGACCTGCTGTCACGGGTGACGCGTGGATTCGACAGCCGACACAGCCCCTAGGGACTCAGTAATTATTGACGAACTGCTCTCACGGGTGACGCGTTGATTCGACAGCCGACACCGCCCCTAGAAACTGAGAAATCATCGACGACCTGCTGTCACGGGTGACGCGTGGATTCGACAACCGACACAGCCCCTTGGGACTCAGCAATTATCGACGACCTGCTCTCACGGGTGACGCGTTGATTCGACAGCCGACACCGCACCTAGACACTGAGAAATCATCGACGAACTGCTCTCACGGGTGACGCGTTGATTCGACAGCCGACACCGCCCCTAGAAACTCAGAAATCATCGACGAGTTGCTGTCACGGGTGACGCGTGGATTTGACAGCTGACAGGGCCCCTAGGGACTGAGAAATCATCGACGACGTGCTCTCACGGGTGACACATTGATTCGACAGCCGACACCGCCCCTAGAAACTGAGAAATCAATGACGAACTGCTGTCACAGGTGACGCGTGGATTCAACAGCCGACAGGGCCACTAGGGACTGAGAAATCAGCGACGACCTGCTCTCACGGGTGACGGGTTGATTCGACAGCCGACACCGCCCCTAGAAACTGAGAAATCAACGATGAACTGCTGTCACGGGTGACGCGTGGATTCGACAGCCGACACAGCCCCTAGGGACTCGGCAATCACCGACGAACTGCTCTCACGGGTGAGGCGTTGATTCGACAGTCGACACCGGCCTACAAACTAAAAAATCAACGACAACCTACTCTCACGGCTGACGTGTGGATTCGACAGCCGACACAGCCCCTTGGGTCTCACCAATCATCGATGAAATGCTCTCACGGGTGACGCGTTGATTCAACAGCCGACACCGGCCTATAAACTGAGAAATCATCGACGAGCTGCTATCACGGGTGACACGTGGATTCGACAGCCGACAGGGCCCCTAGGGACTGGAAAATCATCGACGACCTGCTCTCACGGGTGACGCGTGGATTCGACAGCCGACACAGCCCATCGACACTGAGAAATTATCGACGTGCTGCTGCCATGGGTGGCGCCTAGATTCCACAACCGACACTACCCTCTAGGTACTGAGAAATCAACGACGAACTGCTCTCACGGGTGACGCGTTGATTCGGCAGCCGACACAGCCTTTAGGGACTGAGAAATGAACGACGAACTGCTGTCACAGGGGACGCGTGTATTCGACAGCCGACACAGCCCCTAGGGACTCAGCAATCATCGACGCAGTGCTCTATCGGGTGACGCGTTGATTCGACAGCCGACACCGACCTACAAACTAAGAAATAAACGACGAACTGCTCTCACGGGTGACGCGTTGATTCGACAGCCGACACCGCCCCTAGAAACTGAGAAATCATCGACGACCTGCTGTCACGGGTGACGCGTGGATTCGACAGCCGACACAGCCCCTAGGGACTCAGCAATTATTGACGAACTGCTCTCACGGGTGACGCGTTGATTCGACAGCCGACACCGCCCCTAGAAACTGAGAAATCATCGACGACCTGCTGTTACGGGTGACGCGTGGATTCGACAGCCAACACAGCCCCTAGGGACTCAGCAATTATCGACGACCTGCTCTCACGGGTAAAGCGTTGATTCGACAGCCGACACCGCCCCTAGACACTGAGAAATCATCGACGAACTGCTCTCACGGGTGACGCGTGTATTCGACAGCCGACACAGCCCCTCGACACTGAGAAATCATCGACGTACTGCTGTCACGGGTGGCCCCTAGATTCCACAACCGACACAACCCCCTAGGTACTGAGAAATCAACGACGAACTGCTGTCACGGGTGACGCGTGGATTCGACAACCGACACAGCCCCTAGGGACTCAGCAATTATCGACGACCTGCTCTCACGGGTGACGCGTTGATTCGACAGCCGACACCGCCCCTAGAAACTGAGAAATCATCGACGACCTGCTGTCACGGGTGACGCGTGGATTCGACACCCGACACAGCCCCTTGGGACTCAGCAATTATCGACGACCTGCTCTCACGGGTGACGCGTTGATTCGACAGCCGACACCGCCCCTAGACACTGAGAAATCATCGACGAACTGCTCTCACGGGTGACGCGTTGATTCGACAGCCGACACCGCCCCTAGAAACTCAGAAATCATCGACGAGTTGCTGTCACGGGTGACGCGTGGATTTGACAGCTGACAGGGCCCCTAGGGACTGAGAAATCATCGACGACCTGCTCTCACGGGTGACACATTGATTCGACAGCCGACACCGCCCCTAGAAACTGAGAAATCAATGACGAACTGCTGTCACAGGTGACGCGTGGATTCAACAGCCGACAGGGCCACTAGGGACTGAGAAATCAGCGACGACCTGCTCTCACGGGTGACGCGTTGATTCGACAGCCGACACCGCCCCTAGACACTGAGAAATCATCGACGAACTGCTCTCACGGGTGACGCGTTGATTCGACAGCCGACACCGCCCCTAGACACTAAGAAATCACCGACGAACTGCTCTCACGGGTGACGCTTTGATTCGACAGCCGACACCGCCCCTAGAAACTCAGAAATCATCGACGAGTTGCTGTCACGGGTGACGCGTGGATTTGACAACTGACAGGGCCCCTAGGGACTAAGAAATCATCGACGACCTGCTCTCACGGGTGACACATTGATTCGACGGCCGACACCGCCCCTAAAAACTGAGAAATCAACGACGAACTGCTGTCACGGGTGACGCGTGGATTCGACAGCCGACAGGGCCCTTAGGGACTGAGAAATCATCGACGACCTGCTCTCACGGGTGACGCGTTGATTCGACAGCCGACACCGCCCCTAGACACTGAGAAATCATCGACGAACTGCTCTCACGGGTGACGCGTTGATTCGACAGCCGACACCGCCCCTAGAAACTGAGAAATCAACGACGAACTGCTGTCACGGGTGACGCGTGTATTCGACAGCCGACACAGCCCCTCGACACTGAGAAATCATCTACGTACTGCTGTCACGGGTGGCCCCTAGATTCCACAACCGACACAACCCCCTAGGTACTGAGAAATCAACGACGAACTGCTGTCACGGGTGACGCGTGGATTCGACACCCGACACAGCCCCTAGGGACTCAGCAATTATCGACGACCTGCTCTCACGGGTGACGCGTTGATTCGACAGCCGACACCGCCCCTAGAAACTGAGAAATCAACGACGAACTGCTGTCACTGGTGACGCGTGTTTTCGACAGCCGACACAGCCCCTCGACACTGAGAAATCATCTACGTACTGCTGTCACGGGTGGCCCCTAGATTCCACAACCGACACAACCCCCTAGGTACTGAGAAATCAACGACGAACTGCTGTCACGGGTGACGCGTGGATTCGACACCCGACACAGCCCCTAGGGACTCAGCAATTATCGACGACCTGCTCTCACGGGTGACGCGTTGATTCGACAGCCGACACCGCCCGTAGAAACTGAGAAATCATCGACGACCTGCTGTCACGGGTGACGCGTTGATTCGACAGCCGACACCGCCCCTAGAAACTAAGAAATCATCGACGAGTTGCTTCACGAGTGACGCGTGGATTCGACAGCCGACAGGGCCCCTAAGGACTGAGAAATCATCGACGACCTGCTCTCACGGGTGACGCGTTGATTCGATAGCCGACACCGCCCCTAGAAACTGAGAAATCAACGACGAACTGCTGTCACGGGTGACGCGTGGATTCGACAGCCGACAGGGCCACTAGGAACTGAGAAATCAGCGACGACCTGCTCTCACGGGTGACTCGTTGATTCGACAGCCGACACCGCCCCTAGACACTGAGAAATCATCGACGAACTGCTCTAACGGGTGACGCGTTGATTCGACAGCCGACACCGCCCCTAGAAACTGAGAAATCAACGACGAACTGCTGTCACGGGTGACGCGTGTATTCGACAGCCGACACAGCCCCTCGACACTGAGAAATCATCGACGTACTGCTGTCACGGGTGGCCCCTAGATTCCACAACCGACACAACCCCTAGGTACTGAGAAATCAATGACGAACTGTTGTCACGGGTGACGCGTGGATTCGACAGCCGACACAGCCCCTAGGGACTCAGCAATTATCGACGACCTGCTCTCACGGGTGACGCGTTGATTCGACATCCGCCACCGCCCCTAGACACTGAGAAATCATCGATGAACTGCTCTCACGGGTGACGCGTTGATTCGACAGCCGACACCGCCCCTTGAAACTGAGAAATCAACGACGAACTGATGTCACGGGTGACGCGTGGATTCGACAGCCGACAAGGCCCCTAGGGACTGGGAAATCATGGACGAACTGCTCTCACGGGTGACACGTGGATTCGACAGCCGACACAGCCCCTCGACACTAAGAAATCATGATGTACTGCTGTGACGGATGGCTCTTAAATTCCACAACCGACACAACCCCCTAGGTACTGAGAAATCAACGACGAACTGCTCTCACGGGTGACACGTTGATTCGACAGCCGACACAGCCTGTAGGGACTGAGAAATCAAATACGAACTGCTGTCACAGGTGACGCGTGGATTCGACAGCCGACACAGCCCCTAGGGACTCAGCAATCATCGACGCAGTGCTCTCACGGGTGACGCGTTGATTCGACATCCGCCACCGCCCCTAGACATTGAGAAATCATCGATGAACTGCTCTCACGGGTGACGCGTTGATTCGACAACCGACACAGCCCCTAGAAACTGAGAAATCATCGACGACCTGCTGTCACGGGTGACGCGTTGATTCGACAGCTGACACCGCCCCTAGAAACTAAGAAATCATCGACGAGTTGCTGTCACGGGTGACGCGTGGATTCGACAGCCGACAGGGCCCCTAGGGACTGAGAAATCATCGACGACCTGCTCTCACGGGTGACATGTTGATTCGATAGCCGACACCGCCCCTAGAAACTGAGAAATCAACGACGAACTGCTGTCACGGGTGACGCGTGGATTCGACAGCCGACAGGGCCACTAAGGACTGAGAAATCAGAGACGACCTGCTCTCACGGGTGACGCGTTGATTCGACAGCCGACACCGCCCCTAGAAACTAAGAAATCATCGACGAGTTGCTGTCACGGGTGACGCGTGGATTCGACAGCCGACAGGGCCCCTAGGGACCAAGAAAGCATCGACGACCTGCTCTCACGGGTGACGCGTTGATTCGATAGCCGACACCGCCCCTAGAAACTGAGAAATCAACGACGAACTGCTGTCACGGGTGACGCGTGGATTCGACAGCCGACAGGGCCACTAGGGACTGAGAAATCATCGACAAACTACTCTCACGGCTGACGTGTGGATTCGACAGCCGACACAGCCCCAGGGTCTCACCAATCATCGATGAAATGCTCTCACGGGTGACGCGTTGATTCGACAGTCGACACCGGCCTAGAAACTGAGAAATCATCGACGAGCTGCTGTCACAGGTGACGCGTGGATTCGACAGCCGACAGGGCCCCTAGGGACTGGAAAATCATCGACGACCTGCTTTCACGGGTGACGCGTTGATTCGACAGCCGACACAACCCCTAGAAACTGAGAAATCAAGGACGGCCTGCTGTCACGGGTGACGCGTTGATTCGACAGACGACACCGCCCCTAGAAACTCAGAAATCATCGACGAGTTGCTGTCACGGGTGGCGCGTGGATTCGACAGCCAACAGGGCCCCTAGGGACTGAGAAATCATCGACGACCTGCTCTCACGGGTGACACGTAGATTCGACAGCCGACACCGCCCCTAGAAACTGAGAAATCAACGACGAACTGCTGTCATGGGTGACGCGTGGATTCGACAGCCGACAAGGCCCCTAGGGACTGGGAAATCATAGACGAACTGCTCTCACGGGTGACCCGTGGATTCGACAGCCGACACAGCCCCTCGACACTGAGAAATCATCGACGTACTGCTGTCACGGGTGGACCCTGGATTCCACAACCGACACACCCCCTAGGTACTGAGAAATCAACGACGAACTGCTGTCACGGGTGACGCGTGGATTCGACAGCCGACACCGCCCCTAGGGACTCAGCAATTATCGACGACCTGCTCTCACGGGTGACGCGTTGATTCGACAGCCGACACCGCCCCTAGAAACTGAGAAATCAACGACGAACTGCTGTCATGGGTGACGCGTGGATTCGACAGCCGAAACAGCCCCTAGGGACTCAGCAATTATCGACGACCTGCTCTCACGGGTGACGCGTTGATTTGACAGCCGACACCGCCCCTAGACACTGAGAAATCATCGACGAACTGCTCTCACGGATGACGCGTTGATTCGACAGCCGACACCGACCTAGAAACTGAGAAATCGTCGACGAGCTGCTGTCACGGGTGACGCGTGGATTCGACAGCCGACAGGGCCCTTAGGGACTGAGAAATCATCGACGACCTGCTCTCACGGGTGACGCGTTGATTCGACAGCCGACACCGCCCCTAGAAACTGAGAAATCAAGGACGACCTGCTGTCACGGGTGACGCGTTGATTCGACAGACGACACCGCCCCTAGAAACTAAGAAATCAACGACGAACTGCTGTCACGGGTTACGCGTGGATTCGACAGCCGACAGGGCCCGTAGGGACTGAGAAATCATCGACGACCTGCTCTCACGGGTGACGCGTTGATTCGACAACCGACACCGCCCCTAGAAACTGAGAAATCAACGACGACCTGCTGTCACGGGTGACGCGTGGATTGGACAGCCGACACAGCCCCTAGGGACTCAGCAATTATCGACGACCTGCTCTCACGGGTGACGCGTGGATTCGACAGCCAACACAGCCCCTAGGGACTCAGCAATTATCGACGACCTGCTCTCACGGGTGACGCGTTGATTCGACAGGCGACACCGCCCCTAGACACTGAGAAATCATCGACGAACTGCTCTCACGGGTGACGCGTTGATTCGACAGCCGACACCGCCCCTAGAAACTCAGAAATCATCGACGAGTTGCTGTCACGGGTGACGCGTGGATTCGACAGCCAACAGGGCCCCTAGGGACTGAGAAATCATCGACGACCTGCTCTCACGGGTGACTCGTAGATTCGACAGCCGACACCGCCCCTAGAAACTGAGAAATCAACGACGAACTGCTGTCACGGGTGACGCGTGGATTCAACAGCCGACAGGGCCCCTAGCGACTGGGAAATCATCGACGAACTGCTGTCATGGGTGGCCCCTGGATTCCACAGCCGACACAGCCCCTAGGGACTCAGCAATTATCGACGACCTGCTCTCACGGGTGACGCGTTGATTCGACAGCCGACACCGCCCCTAGAAACTGAGAAATCAACGACGAACTGCTGTCACGGGTGACGCGTGGATTCAACAGCTGACAAGGCCCCTAGGGACTGGGAAATCATGGACGAACTGCTCTCACGGGTGACGCGTGGATTCGACAGCCGACACAGCCCCTCGACTCTGAGAAATCATGATGTAGTGTTGTCACGGATGGCTCCTGAATTCCACAACCCACACAACCCCCTAGGTACTGAGAAATCAACGACGAACTGCTCTCACGGGTGACGCGTTGATTCGACAGCCGACACAGCCTCTAGGGACTGAGAAATCAATGACGAACTGCTGTCACAGGTGAGGCGTGGATTCGACAGCCGACACAGCCCCTAGGGACTCAGTAATCATCGACGCATTGCTCTCACGGGTGACGCGTTGATTCGACAGCCGACACCGACCTAAAAACTAAGAAATCAATGACGAACTGGTCTCACGGGTGACGCGTTGATTCGACAGCCGACACCGCCCCTAGGGACTGAGAAATCATCGACGACCTGCTCTCACGGGTGACGCATTGATTCGACAGCCGACACCGCCCCTAGAAACTGAGAAATCAACGACGAACTGCCGTCACGGGTGACGCGTGGATTCGACAGCCAACAGGGCCCTTAGGGACTGGGAAATCATCGACGACCTGCTCTCACGGGTGACGCGTTGATTCGACAGCCGACACCGCCCCTAGACACTGAGAAATCATCGACGAACTGCTCTCACGGGTGAGGTGTTGATTCGACAGCGGACACCGCCCCTAGAAACTGAGAAATCATCGACTACCTGCTGTCACGGGTGACGTGTGGATTCGACAGCCGACACGGCCCCTAGGGATTCAGCAATTATCGACGACCTGCTCTCACAGGTGACGCGTTGATTCGACAGCCGACACAGCCCCTCGACACTGAGAAATCATCGACGTACTGCTGTCACGGGTGGCCCCTGGATTCCACAACCGACACAAGCCCCTAGGTACTGAGAAATCAACGACGAACTGCTGTCATGGGTGACGCGTGGATTCGACAGCCGACACAGCCCCTAGGGACTCAGCAATTATCGACGACCTGCTCTCACGGGTGACGCGTTGATTCGACAGCCGACACCGCCCCTAGAAACTGAGAAATCAACGACGAACTGCTGTCACGGGTGACGCGTGGATTCAACAGCTGACAAGGCCCCTAGGGACTGGGAAATCATGGACGAACTGCTCTCACGGGTGACGCGTGGATTCGACAGCCGACACAGCCCCTCGACTCTGAGAAATCATGATGTACTGTTGTCACGGATGGCTCCTGAATTCCACAACCGACACAACCCCCTAGGTACTGAGAAATCAACGACGAACTGCTCTCACGGGTGACGCGTTGATTCGACAGCCGACACAGCCTCTAGGGACTGAGAAATCAATGACGAACTGCTGTCACAGGTGACGCGTGGATTCGACAGCCGACACAGCCCCTAGGGACTCAGCAATCATCGACGCATTGCTCTCACGGGTGACGCGTTGATTCGACAGCCGACACCGACCTAAAAACTAAGAAATCAATGACGAACTGGTCTCACGGGTGACGCGTTGATTCGACAGCCGACACCGCCCCTAGGGACTGAGAAATCATCGACGACCTGCTCTCACGGGTGACGCATTGATTCGACAGCCGACACCGCCCCTAGAAACTGAGAAATCAACGACGAACTGCCGTCACGGGTGACGCGTGGATTCGACAGCCAACAGGGCCCTTAGGGACTGAGAAATCATCGACGACCTGCTCTCACGGGTGACGCGTTGATTCGACAGCCGACACCGCCCCTAGACACTGAGAAATCATCGACGAACTGCTCTCACGGGTGAGGTGTTGATTCGACAGCGGACACCGCCCCTAGAAACTGAGAAATCATCGACGACCTGCTGTCACGGGTGACGTGTGGATTCGACAGCAGACACGGCCCCTAGGGATTCAGCAATTATCGACGACCTGCTCTCACAGGTGACGCGTTGATTCGACAGCCGACACAGCCCCTCGACACTGAGAAATCATCGACGTACTGCTGTCACGGGTGGCCCCTAGATTCCACAACCGACACAAGCCCCTAGGTACTGAGAAATCAACGACGAACTGCTGTCATGGGTGACGCGTGGATTCGACAGCCGACACAGCCCCTAGGGACTCAGCAATTATCGACGACCTGCTCTCACGGGTGACGCGTTGATTCGACAGCCGACACCGCCCCTAGAAACTGAGAAATCAACGACGAACTGCTGTCATGGGTGACGCGTGGATTGGACAGCCGACACAGCCCCTAGGGACTCAGCAATTATCGACGACCTGCTCTCACGGGTGACGCGTTGATTCGACAGCCGACACCGCCCCTAGACACTGAGAAATCATCGACGAACTGCTCTCACGGATGACGCGTTGATTCGACAGCCGACACCGACCTAGAAACTGAGAAATCGTCGACGAGCTGCTGTCACGGGTGACGCGTGGATTCGACAGCCGACAGGGCCCCTAGGGACTGGGAAATTATCGACGAACTGCTCTCACGGGTGACGCGTGGATTCGACAGCCGACACAGCCCCTCGACACTAAGAAATCATTTACGTACTGCTGTCACGGGTGGCGCCTGGATTCCACAACCAACACAACCCCCTAGGTACTGAGAAATCAACGACGAACTACTCTCATGGGTGACGCGTTGATTCGACAGCCGACACAGCCTCTAGGGACTGAGAAATCAATGACGAACTGCTGTAACGGGTGACGGGTGGATTCTCCAACCGACACAGCACCTAGGGACTCAGCAATCATCGACACACTGCTCTCTCGGGTGACGCGTTGATTCGAGAGCCGACACCGGCCTAAAAACTAAGAAATCAACGACGAACTGCTCTCACGGGTGACGCGTTGATTCGACAGCCGACACCGCCCTTAGAAACTCAGAAATCATCGACGAGTTACTGTCACGGGTGACGCGTGGATTCGACAGCCGACACAGCCCTAGGGACTCAGCAATTATCGACAAACTGCTCTCACGGGTGACGCGTTGATTCGATAGCCGACACCGCCCCTAGAAACTGAAAAATCATCGACGAGCTGCTGTCACGGGTGACGCGTGGATTCGACAGCCGACACCGCCCCTAGACACTGAGAAATCATCGACGACCTGCTGTCACGGGTGACGCGTTGATTCGACAGCCGACACCGCCCCTAGAAACTAAGAAATCATCGACGAGTTGCTGTCACGGGTGACGAGTGGATTCGACAGCCGACACCGCCCCTAGAAACTGAGAAATCAACGACGAACTGCTGTCACGGGTGACGCATGGATTCGACAGCCGACAGAGCCCTTAGGGACTGGGAAATCATAGACGAACTGCTCTCACGGGTGACGCGTGGATTCGACAGCCGACACGGCCCCTCGACAATGAGAAATCATCGACGTACTGCTGATTCCACAACCCCTGGACACTGTCACGGGTGGCGCCTGAATTCCACAATTGAGACAACCCCTAGGTACTGAGAAATCAACGACGAACTCCTCTCACGGGTGACACGTTGATTCGACAGCCGACACAGCCTCTAGGGACTGAGAAATCAACGACGAACTGCTGTCACAGGTGACGCGTGGATTCGACAGCCGACACAGCCCCTAGTGACTCAGCAATCATCGACGCACTGCTCTCTCGGGTGACGCGTTGATTCGAGAGCCGACACCGGCCTAAAAACTAAGAAATCAACGACGAACTGCTCTCACGGGTGACGCGTTGATTCGACAGCCGACACCGCCCTTAGAAACTAAGAAATCATCGACGAGTTACTGTCACGGGTGACGCGTGGATTCGACAGCCGACACAGCCCTAGGGACTCAGCAATTATCGACAAACTGCTCTCACGGGTGACGCGTTGATTCGATAGCCGACACCGCCCCTAGAAACTGAAAAATCATCGACGAGCTGCTGTCACGGGTGACGCGTGGATTCGACAGCCGACACCGCCCCTAGACACTGAGAAATCATCGACGACCTGCTGTCACGGGTGACGCGTGGATTCGACAGCCGACACCGCCCCTAGACACTGAGAAATCATCGACGACCTGCTGTCACGGGTGACGCGTTGATTCGACAGCCGACACCGCCCCTAGAAACTAAGAAATCATCGACGAGTTGCTGTCACGGGTGACGAGTGGATTCGACAGCCGACACCGCCCCTAGAAACTGAGAAATCAACGACGAACTGCTGTCACGGGTGACGCATGGATTCGACAGCCGACAGAGCCCTTAGGGACTGGGAAATCATAGACGAACTGCTCTCACGGGTGACGCGTGGATTCGACAGCCGACACGGCCCCTCGACAATGAGAAATCATCGACGTACTGCTGATTCCACAACCCCTGGACACTGTCACGGGTGGCACCTGAATTCCACAACCGAGACAACCCCTAGGTACTGAGAAATCAACGACGAACTCCTCTCACGGGTGACACGTTGATTCGACAGCCGACACAGCCTCTAGGGACTGAGAAATCAACGACGAACTGCTGTCACAGGTGACGCGTGGATTCGACAGCCGACACAGCCCCTAGTGACTCAGCAATCATCGACGCACTGCTCTCTCGGGTGACGCGTTGATTCGAGAGCCGACACCGGCCTAAAAACTAAGAAATCAACGACGAACTGCTCTTACGGGTGACGCGTTGATTCGACAGCCGACACAGCCCCTCGACACTGAGAAATCATCGACGTACTGCTGTCACGGGTGGCCCCTGGATTCCACAACCGACACAAGCCCCTAGGTACTGAGAAATCAACGACGAACTGCTGTCATGGGTGACGCGTGGATTCGACAGCCGACACAGCCCCTAGGGACTCAGCAATTATCGACGACCTGCTCTCACGGGTGACGCGTTGATTCGACAGCCGACACCGCCCCTAGAAACTGAGAAATCAACGACGAACTGCTGTCACGGGTGACGCGTGGATTCAACAGCTGACAAGGCCCCTAGGGACTGGGAAATCATGGACGAACTGCTCTCACGGGTGACGCGTGGATTCGACAGCCGACACAGCCCCTCGACTCTGAGAAATCATGATGTACTGTTGTCACGGATGGCTCCTGAATTCCACAACCGACACAACCCCCTAGGTACTGAGAAATCAACGACGAACTGCTCTCACGGGTGACGCGTTGATTCGACAGCCGACACAGCCTCTAGGGACTGAGAAATCAATGACGAACTGCTGTCACAGGTGACGCGTGGATTCGACAGCCGACACAGCCCCTAGGGACTCAGCAATCATCGACGCATTGCTCTCACGGGTGACGCGTTGATTCGACAGCCGACACCGACCTAAAAACTAAGAAATCAATGACGAACTGGTCTCACGGGTGACGCGTTGATTCGACAGCCGACACCGCCCCTAGGGACTGAGAAATCATCGACGACCTGCTCTCACGGGTGACGCATTGATTCGACAGCCGACACCGCCCCTAGAAACTGAGAAATCAACGACGAACTGCCGTCACGGGTGACGCGTGGATTCGACAGCCAACAGGGCCCTTAGGGACTGAGAAATCATCGACGACCTGCTCTCACGGGTGACGCGTTGATTCGACAGCCGACACCGCCCCTAGACACTGAGAAATCATCGACGAACTGCTCTCACGGGTGAGGTGTTGATTCGACAGCGGACACCGCCCCTAGAAACTGAGAAATCATCGACGACCTGCTGTCACGGGTGACGTGTGGATTCGACAGCCGACACGGCCCCTAGGGATTCAGCAATTATCGACGACCTGCTCTCACAGGTGACGCGTTGATTCGACAACCGACACAGCCCCTCGACACTGAGAAATCATCGACGTACTGCTGTCACGGGTGGCCCCTGGATTCCACAACCGACACAAGCCCCTAGGTACTGAGAAATCAACGACGAACTGCTGTCATGGGTGACGCGTGGATTCGACAGCCGACACAGCCCCTAGGGACTCAGCAATTATCGACGACCTGCTCTCACGGGTGACGCGTTGATTCGACAGCCGACACCGCCCCTAGAAACTGAGAAATCAACGACGAACTGCTGTCATGGGTGACGCGTGGATTGGACAGCCGACACAGCCCCTAGGGACTCAGCAATTATCGACGACCTGCTCTCACGGGTGACGCGTTGATTCGACAGCCGACACCGCCCCTAGACACTGAGAAATCATCGACGAACTGCTCTCACGGATGACGCGTTGATTCGACAGCCGACACCGACCTAGAAACTGAGAAATCGTCGACGAGCTGCTGTCACGGGTGACGCGTGGATTCGACAGCCGACAGGGCCCCTAGGGACTGGGAAATTATCGACAAACTGCTCTCACGGGTGACGCGTGGATTCGACAGCCGACACAGCCCCTCGACACTAAGAAATCATTTACGTACTGCTGTCACGGGTGGCGCCTAGATTCCACAACCAACACAACCCCCTAGGTACTGAGAAATCAACGACGAACTACTCTCATGGGTGACGCGTTGATTCGACAGCCGACACAGCCTCTAGGGACTGAGAAATCAATTACGAACTGCTGTAACGGGTGACGGGTGGATTCTCCAACCGACACAGCACCTAGGGACTCAGCAATCATCGACACACTGCTCTCTCGGGTGACGCGTTGATTCGAGAGCCGACACCGGCCTAAAAACTAAGAAATCAACGACGAACTGCTCTCACGGGTGACGCGTTGATTCGACAGCCGACACCGCCCTTAGAAACTAAGAAATCATCGACGAGTTACTGTCACGGGTGACGCGTGGATTCGACAGCCGACACAGCCCTAGGGACTCAGCAATTATCGACAAACTGCTCTCACGGGTGACGCGTTGATTCGATAGCCGACACCGCCCCTAGAAACTGAAAAATCATCGACGAGCTGCTGTCACGGGTGACGCGTGGATTCGACAGCCGACACCGCCCCTAGACACTGAGAAATCATCGACGACCTGCTGTCACGGGTGACGCGTTGATTCGACAGCCGACACCGCCCCTAGAAACTAAGAAATCATCGACGAGTTGCTGTCACGGGTGACGAGTGGATTCGACAGCCGACACCGCCCCTAGAAACTGAGAAATCAACGACGAACTGCTGTCACGGGTGACGCATGGATTCGACAGCCGACAGAGCCCTTAGGGACTGGGAAATCATAGACGAACTGCTCTCACGGGTGACGCGTGGATTCGACAGCCGACACGGCCCCTCGACAATGAGAAATCATCGACGTACTGCTGATTCCACAACCCCTGGACACTGTCAAGGGTGGCGCCTGAATTCCACAACCGAGACAACCCCTAGGTACTGAGAAATCAACGACGAACTCCTCTCACGGGTGACACGTTGATTCGACAGCCGACACAGCCTCTAGGGACTGAGAAATCAACGACGAACTGCTGTCACAGGTGACGCGTGGATTCGACAGCCGACACAGCCCCTAGTGACTCAGCAATCATCGACGCACTGCTCTCTCGGGTGACGCGTTGATTCGAGAGCCGACACCGGCCTAAAAACTAAGAAATCAACGACGAACTGCTCTCACGGGTGACGCGTTGATTCGACAGCCGACACCGCCCTTAGAAACTAAGAAATCATCGACGAG
This sequence comes from Populus nigra, assembly GCF_951802175.1. Lineage (NCBI taxonomy): Eukaryota > Viridiplantae > Streptophyta > Magnoliopsida > Malpighiales > Salicaceae > Populus > Populus nigra. The sequence continues at coordinate 18,818,303 of NC_084855.1, read as the reverse complement.
TTACTGTCACGGGTGACGCGTGGATTCGACAGCCGACACAGCCCTAGGGACTCAGCAATTATCGACAAACTGCTCTCACGGGTGACGCGTTGATTCGATAGCCGACACCGCCCCTAGAAACTGAAAAATCATCGACGAGCTGCTGTCACGGGTGACGCGTGGATTCGACAGCCGACACCGCCCCTAGACACTGAGAAATCATCGACGACCTGCTGTCACGGGTGACGCGTGGATTCGACAGCCGACACCGCCCCTAGACACTGAGAAATCATCGACGACCTGCTGTCACGGGTGACGCGTTGATTCGACAGCCGACACCGCCCCTAGAAACTAAGAAATCATCGACGAGTTGCTGTCACGGGTGACGAGTGGATTCGACAGCCGACACCGCCCCTAGAAACTGAGAAATCAACGACGAACTGCTGTCACGGGTGACGCATGGATTCGACAGCCGACAGAGCCCTTAGGGACTGGGAAATCATAGACGAACTGCTCTCACGGGTGACGCGTGGATTCGACAGCCGACACGGCCCCTCGACAATGAGAAATCATCGACGTACTGCTGATTCCACAACCCCTGGACACTGTCACGGGTGGCACCTGAATTCCACAACCGAGACAACCCCTAGGTACTGAGAAATCAACGACGAACTCCTCTCACGGGTGACACGTTGATTCGACAGCCGACACAGCCTCTAGGGACTGAGAAATCAACGACGAACTGCTGTCACAGGTGACGCGTGGATTCGACAGCCGACACAGCCCCTAGTGACTCAGCAATCATCGACGCACTGCTCTCTCGGGTGACGCGTTGATTCGAGAGCCGACACCGGCCTAAAAACTAAGAAATCAACGACGAACTGCTCTCACGGGTGACGCGTTGATTCGACAGCCGACACAGCCCCTCGACACTGAGAAATCATCGACGTACTGCTGTCACGGGTGACGCGTGGATTCGACAGCCGACAGGGCCCTTAGGGACTGAGAAATCATCGACGACCTGCTCTCACGGGTGACGCGTTGATTCGACAGCCGACACCGCCCCTAGAATCTGAGAAATCATCGAAGACCTGCTGTCACGGGTGACGCGTGGATTCGACAGCCGACACAGCCCCTAGGGACTCAGCAATTATCGACGACCTGCTCTCACGGGTGACGCGTTGATTCGACAGCCGACACCGCCCTTAGACACTGAGAAATCAACGACGAACTGCTGTCACGGGTGACGCGTGGATTCGACAACCGATAGAGCCCCTAGGGACTGGGAAATCATAGACGAACTGCTCTCACGGGTGACGCGTGGATTCGACAGCCGACACCGCCCCTAGAAACTGAGAAACCAACGACGAATTGCTGTCACGGGTGACGCATGGATTCGACAACCGATAGAGCCCCTAGGGACTGGGAAATCATAGACGAACTACTCTCACGGGTGACGCGTGGATTCGACAGCCGACACAGCCCCTAGTGTAAACACCCAAAGGAATATATATATATATATATATATATATATATATATATATATATATATATATTTAGAGAGAGAGGGATGATGATGGATGTAGTTTTCGCTGCTGATGCAGAAATCGGCAGCGACGCAGTTTCGCTGCCGATTCTGGATCGGCAGTGACGCAGTTCCGCTGCCGATTCTGGATCGGCAGCGACACAGTTTTTGCTGCCGATGCAGAAATCGGCAGCGATGCAGTTTTCGCTGCCGATTTCTCAATGAACAGTGACGCAGAGCTGGGAGGGAGGGGTAAAACTGGTTTTAGATAAACCAAACAAGGATAAGGACACACCTAAACCAACCCCCAAACAACCCATTTCATTGGATGGGTAGTATAAATACAAAGAGGGGAGAGAGAATGACCCATCTCCTTCCAAATCCAGCAGCTGCATGCCGTTCTTCCCTTCCCCTTTCACAACAGAAACGTAAATCAGACCAGTAGAGATTACTTTGTGAACTTGTGAGGGAGAGATGAGACCTTGAGAGAGGAGTGGGCAGCTGCATAGAGGAGAGGCAAAGGAGAGCCAGAAAAAAAAAAAAAAAAAAAGAAGGAGAACCAGCAGCTGAATAGTGTCAAACCTTCCTCAAACTTAGTTAAATTCAGAAGGTATGGGTCATGAAACTCTCTTCCTCTCCCCCGTAAGATCAAAAAACGAAAATAAAGAAGAAGAAAAAAACCCTAAGAAAAGAATTGATCTAAGACCTAAGCCAGCTGTGAAGGAAGTTGAAATTAACCAAGAGAACAAGCAAACAAAAGTGAAATAAAGTCAATTTCAGAACATCTAACAAATCATGGTAGAGGGCCGGCTTTAACTAGGGGGAATTAATGTGTTCTGTTGTGATGTTGTTGCTGGAATTAATGTGTTCTGCTGTGATGATTGTTGCTGGAATTAATGTGTTCTGCTGTGATGATTGTTGCTGGAATTAATGTGTTCTGCTGTGATGTTATTGCTGGAATTAATGTGTTCTGCTGTGATGATTGTTGCTGGAATTAATGTGTTCTGCTGTGATGATTGTTGCTGGAATTAATGTGATGTTGTTGCTGGAATTAATGTGTTCTGCTGTGATGTTTGTTGCTGGAATTAAGGTGTTCTACTGTGATGATTGTGCTGAAATTGATGCTCCCGATTATGGGTTGCGCAGCGAAATTCTGTTTCGCTGCCGCAACTGAACCTGCTGCAGTGAATTAATATTCGCTGCCTGGTTGTGTGTTGCGCAGTGAAATTCTGTTTCGCTGCCGCAACTGAACCTGCTGCAGCGAATTAATACTCGCTGCCGAGTTGTGTGTTGCGCAGCGAAATTCTGTTTCGCTGCCGCAACTGAACCTGCTGCAGCGAATTAATACTCGCTGCCGAGTTGTGTGTTGCGCAGCGAAATTCTGTTTCGCTGCTGCAGCTGAACCTCCTGCAGCGAAGTGATATTCGCTGCCGAGTTGTGCGTTGTGCAGCGAAACTGTGGCGCCAACAGCGGTGCAGTTCTCGCTGCCGAACTGGCAGCCCGCAGCGAACCAGTTCTCGCTGCCGAATTGGGCAGCCCGCAGCGAACCGGTTCTCGCTGCCGATTCCTACAATAAGCCTCCTAGGCAGGAATGACTTAAATGCTAATAACAATTTCATGATATGATGGTGTAAAATAGGGAACACTTTAATGTGAACATGTGAACTATTGAAATAAGTGTGATGATGAATGTGATTCAAAAATAAAATAAATACAACTGTGCTGATTTGTGACCATTGATGTCTCAGGTGGTGCAGTCGGGATTGGACCATCATCAAGACAGGAACGACCCACAGGTGGAACAGGTAGGTGACTTGCACCTTTCTTTTTCATACGTTGATCCTTAGAACATTTTAACTTGAGTACTACCATATTGTTAGAACCGATATTAAATTGTCGAACGCTTAATTGTTGATAAAAGAGTGATTAGCTTCGGCTAATGGCATCCGAATGGATGGCCGGGACAAAAGAGTGATTAGCTTCGGCTAATGGCATCCAAACGGATGGCCGGGACAAAAGAGTGATTAGCTTCGGCTAATGGCATCCAAACGGATGGCCGGGACAAAGAATGATTAGCTTTGGCTAATGGCGTCCGAATGGATGGCCGGGTTAAAAAGGGATGATTTCGCTGCCGATTGTGGATCGGCAGCGACGCAGTTCCGCTGCCGATTCTGGATCGGCAGCGACACAGTATTCGCTGCCGATACAGAAATCGGCAGCGACCTAGTTTCCGCTGCCGATTGTGGATCGGCAGCGACGCAGTTCCGCTGCCGATTCTGGATCGGCAGCGACACAGTATTCGCTGCCGATACAGAAATCGGCAGCGACCTAGTTTTCGCTGCCGATTGTGGATCGGCAGCGACGCAGTTCCGCTGCCGATTCTGGATCGGCAGCGACACAGTATTCGCTGCCGATACAGAAATCGGCAGCGACCTAGTTTCCGCTGCCGATACAGAAATCGGCAGCGACGCAGTTCCGCTGCCGATTCTGGATCGGCAGCGACACAGTATTCGCTGCCGATACAGAAATCGGCAGCGACACAGTTTCCGCTGCCGATACAGAAATCGGCAGCGACGCAGTTTCCGCTGCCGATTTTGGATCGGCAGCGATGCAGTCTTCGCTGCCGATACAGAATTCGGCAGCGACCCAGTTTCGCTGCCGATTCCTTGATCGGCAGCGATGTAGTTTCGGCTGCTGATTTTAGGATTGGTAGTGACGCAGCTATTGCTATGGAATCCGGATGGATAGCCGGGACAAATAAACGACTAGTTTCGGCGAATGGCATTTGAAAACTTGTGTATCTATATGTACTACTAATTGTTACATCAAATACATGAAGAAATTATAAATGTTAATGCTTATTTAATTGCTAGGCCGTTAGTTACCAATATTATTATTATTATTAAGTATTTGTTTTCTCTTAAATGTTTTGTACTACTGCAGGGACGTCACACCAACAAGATGTCTAGGATACCCGATACATGGGAACCTACTTTTGCAAAGAATTAAGTAGATGCATTCGAACTCACAATGTATTTTGTAGGGATCAATGTACTGAATGTATAACTTTTATTAGACCCTTTTTGTTTAAAATTTTGTGATGGCTATTAGTAGTATAAGAATGCAAACTCATGTCCATGTATATATATTTTTAATATGAATTTCAAATCATGCAACACTAATATTATGTGTTTGTGTAAGATTCGCTTTTGAATGAACTGTTGATTGTATGGGATGTATTTTGATGATGTAAGGATTCAAGTTCTTTGATTACCGGCACCAGGTGTATTAAATATATATATATAAAAAAAAAAAAATTTACTATTGTTGGGCTTAGAAATCCGAGTCGTTACAGTTGGTATCAGAGCCCTTGGTATGGATCCTGAGGATCATTAATAAATGTGTTGTTGCGATGAATTTCAGGATGGTACGCACCCGACAAGGGACACAAACTGAGCCGCCCTCCTTAGAAAGGAGGGGCATGAACCGAGGTGCCCAAGGTTGGCAAGACGAAGATCTAGATGATACGGCATCTCATGCTCCGATAATACCGCCCGAAACCTTGCAGGGGGAAGATACGATGGCAGGAGAAGGCCCGAGGCCTCATCAGACAGAGGGAACACCCTCAGTCGCAATGGAGCAGCGAGAAAGACCAGAAGCACAGCCATCTACTGTTCCAACTGGTGTGCCCCCACAATATGTAGATGCAGGACTCCTTGTACAAATAGTTAAAGCAGTGATGGAAGGCATGGCTAATTCAGCAGCACAAACAACCCCTACCACGCAGAATCCACCAGCAGCCCCTACGACCAGCATGACCATGGATAATGTGGTACCACTGGTGCGACTAGTCAAGAGTATGAGGGAAATGGGCTGTGAACCGTATATGGGGGAACAAGATGCAGAGATAGCTGGAAGATGGATCAGGAAGGTAGAAAAGACAATGATTCAAATAAGCATACCCGAGGGTTTGAGGGTAAATTGTGCATCCCAGTTACTATCTGATAGGGCCATGACATGGTGGGAAACAGTTCAGCTGAGGCGTGCGACTGAGACCCTAACTTGGAGTGATTTCAAGACAGAGTTTGAGAATCAGTTTTATTCCAAGTATCATCGCAAGGTGAAAGAACAAGAGTTCTTGGCATTAAGACAGGGTGATATGTCAGTATTGGAGTACGAAAGGAGATTCCATGACCTCTCATTGTTCGCCCCACATTATGTGCCGACAGAGGAACATATGATTGAAAAGTTGAGAGATGGTTTACGACAGGATTTGAGACAAGGATTGATCGCCTTGCGATTTAAATCGGTGAGGGAGTTGATTGAGGCTGCACAAGCTCTGGAGGCATGTATTGGAGAAAGCCAAGGGGGGTATCAGAGTATAAGCAAAAAGAGAGATGGGGACTATTTCAGCGGCAGACCACCGCACCCGAAGAAAGGAAAAAGTGGAGTGTTTGAGCAGCACGGAAAGAAGGGGAGTTTGATATTACTGCCTCACCAACAGTCAAGTGGGAGAATGATGGCGGGACAGTCACACTTGAGGGCAAACTCTTCAGCTGGGACCGGTGACCGCAGGGGAGTTGACTATCCTTTTTGTGAAAAATGTGGACAAAAACACCCTGGGGACTGCTCAGTTTCCCCTGGGCGATGCTTTGTGTGCAGAGGAGAGGGTCATAGGTGGAGGAACTGCCAGTATCTTAGCCAAGGGTGTCATTACTGTGGTGGGAAAGGTCATTACAAGAGGGACTGCCCCAAAAGGAACACCTGACAAGTACAGAGCTATAGACAGCCCAGTCAGAGCCACCAGCAGTCAGTCACCGTTAATAGGCCAGTGAGATCTTCTCAATCAGGGGCAAACTCCAGTCGAGGGAAGCCGAGGGCACAAAATGATCGGACTCCATGGAGGGTCTTCCACCTGACACAGGAGGAGGCCAGGGCTGCATCGGATGTGGTGGCAGGTACACTACTGTTGAATGATTTTAATATGCATGTATTGTTTGATCCGGGTGCCTCCCACTCGTTCATTGCTAAGAGAAGTATCACTAAATTGAGAAAGGAAGTAGAAATAGTAGAGAAGGGGTTTGTAATTGGAACTCCAATGGGAAACATGGTTGAAACAAATATTGTATATGTGGATGTGGGGGTTAGTTTATCCGGGTATGAAACAGAAGTAGACTTGATTCCCTTAGAGCTGCATGATTTTGACATAATACTAGGCATGGATTGGTTGAGCAAATACAAGGCACTAATAGACTGTTATGCTAAAACTGTTACTTTCCAAACACCTAAGGGCGAGAAAATGACTTTTGAAGGAGAGAGATTTCCCAAACTGAATGCTCTAATATCGGTGGTAACAGCCCAAAAACTATTAAGAAAGGGATGTATGGGATACCTCGCATACATCTTAAACTCTGATGATGAAGGTCCACGATTGAAGGATATTCTTGTGGTGAAGGATTTCCCAGATGTGTTTCCAGAAGAACTACCAGGACTACCCCCGGAGCGAGAGGTAGAGGTGTCTATAGACACTTTTCCTGGAGTCCCACCCATAGCCCAACAACCGTATCGGATGGCTCCAGCAGAACTGAACTAGTTAAAGACTCAATTACAGGAATTATTAGACAAGGGGTTCATACGACCCAGTAATTCTCCTTGGGGAGCACCGGTCCTATTTGTAAGAAAGAAAGATGGAACCCATAGGCTTTGTATTGACTATCGACAGTTGAACAAAATAACAATGAAAAACAAGTATCCGTTACCTCGGATAGATGATTTGTTCGACCAATTAAAGGGAGCGAGGGCATTCTCGAAGATAGATCTGAGATCAGGGTACTATCAGATGAAGATTAAAGAAGCGGATGTAGCAAAGACCGCATTTAGAACTCGTTACGGACACTATGAATTTTTGGTGTTACCATTCGGGTTGACGAACGCCCCAGCTCTCTTCATGGATTTGATGAATCGGGTTTTCCAACCATACCTGGATAAGTTTGTGGTGGTATTCATTGATGATATACTGGTGTACTCGAATTCTTTCAAGGAACACGAAGAACACTTGAGACAAACCTTACAAACCTTGAGAGATCACCAGTTATATGCAAAATTGAGTAAATGTGAATTTTGGCTGAAAAGGGTGACGTTTTTGGGACATGTCATTTCAGCTGAAGGTGTTTTTGTCGACCCTCAAAAAGTCGAAGCAGTCTTGAAATGGGAAAGACCGACTTCAGTCACTGAAATACGTAGTTTCCTGGGACTTGCAGGATACTATCGGAGATTTATCGAAGGTTTTTCCCTGATTGCAACCCCTTTGACCCAGCTAACTAGGAAGGATAAGAAGTGGGTGTGGTCGGAAGAATGTGAGGCTAGCTTCCAAGAATTGAAGAGGAGGCTCAGCACTGCTCCAGTCTTAACTCTCCCCTCAGGGACTGAGGGTTTTATAGTATATAGTGATGCCTCGGGGAAGGGATTGGGGTGTGTTCTGATGCAACATGGGAAGGTGATCGCCTATGCATCAAGGCAACTAAAGACTCATGAGGTGAACTACCCGGTGCACGACCTGGAGTTGGCAGCTGTAGTATTTGCCTTGAGGATATGGAGACACTATTTGTATGGGTCTCGAACCCAAATTTTTACTGATCATAAGAGCCTGAAGTATCTGATGTCGCAAAAGGAGTTGAACATGCGGCAAAGAAGGTGGATAGAGCTCATTAAGGATTATGATTGCACCATAGAATACCACCCGGGGAAAGCAAATGTGGTGGCAGATGCCCTCAGTCGCAAAAATAAAGCCTCCTTGGGAAGCTTAACAGTAGGAAAGGAGCGGCAATTGGCAGAATTAAAAGAGTTGGGTGCAGATTTGGGAATTGATGCAAGAGGTGGGTTAGTAGCCCAATTATTGGTGCGACCAACGTATCGAGAACAGATACTACATGCCCAATTCCATGACAAGGTGGGATCCAAGATTAGGAAGAATGTGGAGGCCGGGGTAGAAATGAAATTTCGAGTAGCGGAGGATGGATCCTTGATGATGGGACAACAGTTGTACGTGCCTGATGACGAAACAGTCAAACGTATGGTTCTGCAAGAAGCACATGAGTCCAAATTCTCCATACATCCTGGCAGCACTAAAATGTACCGAGACCTGAAACACCTCTATTGGTGGCCTAATATGAAAAGGGAAATAGCTGAGTATGTGTCAAAGTGTGGGATATGTCAACAAGTCAAGGTTGAACACCAAAGGCCTGCGGGACCATTACAGCCATTACAAATTCCAGAATGGAAGTGGGAGATGATCACCATGGATTTCGTGTCAGGATTTCCCAAGGGGAGAAAAGGAAATGATGCGATATGGGTCATTGTAGATCGGTTGACGAAATCCGCACTATTCTTGCCTGTAAAGATGACCGACTCGGTGGACAAGCTTGCCAAGATCTACATAAATGAGGTGGTACGACTTCATGGGATTCCGGTGTCCATTGTATCGGATCGAGATCCTAGGTTCACCTCTCGACTTTGGCCGAGCATACAACATGCCTTGGGAACAAGATTGGACATGAGCACTGCGTTTCACCCCCAAACGGATGGCCAATCGGAAAGAGTCATTCAAGTCTTGGAAGACCTATTACGGGCATGTGTGCTAGCATTTGGAGGAAACTGGGAGGAACACATGGCATTGGTGGAGTTCACTTATAACAATAGTCACCAAGCCACAATAGGGATGGCCCCATATGAAGCTTTGTATGGTAGGAGGTGTAGAACTCCTTTATGTTGGGAAGAAATTGGGGACCGGAAGTTATATGGCGCAGAGTTAGTTCAAGTCACCACAGAGAAAGTGAGAATTATCAGGGATCGCATCAAAGCCGCACAGGATAGACAGAAGAAGTATGCCGATGTGAGGAGAAGACCTCTCGAGTTCAGTACGGGGGACCAGGTGTTCCTGAAGGTAGCCCCATGGAAGAACTTGTTACGATTTGGATTGAAAGGGAAGTTAACTCCCCGATTCATTGGACCCTTCAAAATCTTACAACGAGTTGGACCAGTAGCCTACAAGGTGGAATTGCCCCCACAGTTAGCCAGGGTCCATGATGTGTTCCATGTCTCCTTGTTAAGGAAGGCTAACGTAGACCCCGCCCGAGTTCTACCCCAGGTCCCAGTAGAGGTCAAGGAAGACTTAACATTGGAATTGAGGCCCATACGGATACTAGATCAAGAAGTGAAGGAGTTGCGGAGCAAAAAGATCCCCATTGTTAGAATCTTATGGCGAAATGCTCAAGTAGAAGAGGAAACTTGGGAGAGGGAGGCTGAGATGAGAAAAAAGTACCCCACTTTATTTGATCTACCAGGTATGGAGTGTGAAAACTTCTTAAATTTCGAGGACGAAATTCATATTTAGGAGGGGAGAATGTAAACACCCAAAGGAAAATATATATATATATATATATATATTTAGAGAGAGAGGGATGATGATGGATGTAGTTTTCGCTGCTGATGCAGAAATCGGCAGCGACGCAGTTTCGCTGCCGATTCTGGATCGGCAGCGACACAGTTTTTGCTGCCGATGCAGAAATCGGCAGCGATGCAGTTTTCGCTGCCGATTTCTCAATGAACAGTGACGCAGAGCTGGGAGGGAGGGGTAAAACTGGTTTTAGATAAACCAAACAAGGATAAGGACACACCTAAACCAACCCCCAAACAACCCATTTCATTGGATGGGTAGTATAAATACAAAGAGGGGAGAGAGAATGACCCATCTCCTTCCAAATCCAGCAGCTGCATGCCGTTCTTCCCTTCCCCTTTCACAACAGAAACGTAAATCAGACCAGTAGAGATTACTTTGTGAACTTGTGAGGGAGAGATGAGACCTTGAGAGAGGAGTGGGCAGCTGCATAGAGGAGAGGCAAAGGAGAGCCGGAAAAAAAAAAAAAAAAAAAAACGTGAGAGAAAAAAGAAGAAGAAGGAGAACCAGCAGCTGAATAGTGTCAAACCTTCCTCAAACTTAGTTAAATTCAGAAGGTATGGGTCATGAAACTCTCTTCCTCTCCCCCGTAAGATCAAAAAACGAAAATAAAGAAGAAGAAAAAAACCCTAAGAAAAGAATTGATCTAAGACCTAAGCCAGCTGTGAAGGAAGCTGAAATTAACCAAGAGAACAAGCAAACAAAAGTGAAATAAAGTCAATTTCAGAACATCTAACAAATCATGGTAGAGGGCCGGCTTTAACTAGGGGGAAATAATGTGTTCTGCTGTGATGTTGTTGCTGGAATTAATGTGTTCTGCTGTGATGATTGTTGCTGGAATTAATGTGTTCTGCTGTGATGTTATTGCTGGAATTAATGTGTTCTGCTGTGATGATTGTTGCTGGAATTAATGTGTTCTGCTGTGATGATTGTTGCTGGAATTAATGTGATGTTGTTGCTGGAATTAATGTGTTCTGCTGTGATGTTTGTTGCTGGAATTAAGGTGTTCTACTGTGATGATTGTGCTGAAATTGATGCTCCCGATTATGGGTTGCGCAGCGAAATTCTGTTTCGCTGCCGCAACTGAACCTGCTGCAGCGAATTAATATTCGCTGCCTGGTTGTGTGTTGCGCAGCGAAATTCTGTTTCGCTGCCGCAACTGAACCTGCTGCAGCGAATTAATATTCGCTGTCGAGTTGTGTGTTGCGCAGCGAAATTCTGTTTCGCTGCCGCAACTGAACCTGCTGCAGCGAATTAATACTCGCTGCCGAGTTGTGTGTTGCGCAGCGAAATTCTGTTTCGCTGCCGCAACTGAACCTGCTGCAGCGAATTAATATTCGCTGCCGAGTTGTGTGTTGCGCAGCGAAACTGTGGCGCCAACAGCGGTGCAGTTCTCGCTGCCGAACTGGCAGCCCGCAGCGAACCAGTTCTCGCTGCCGAATTGGGCAGCCCGCAGCGAACCGGTTCTCGCTGCCGATTCCTACAATAAGCCTCCTAGGCAGGAATGACTTAAATGCTAATAACAATTTCATGATATGATGGTGTAAAATAGGGAACACTTTAATGTGAACATGTGAACTATTGAAATAAGTGTGATGATGAATGTGATTCAAAATAAAATAAATACAACTGTGCTGATTTGTGACCATTGATGTCTCAGGTGGTGCAGTCGGGATTGGACCATCATCAAGACAGGAACGACCCACAGGTGGAACAGGTAGGTGACTTGCACCTTTCTTATTCATACGTTGATCCTTAGAACATTTTAACTTGAGTACTACCATATTGTTAGAACCGATATTAAATTGTCGAACGCTTAATTGTTGATAAAAGAGTGATTAGCTTCGGCTAATGGCATCCGAATGGATGGCCGGGACAAAAGAGTGATTAGCTTCGGCTAATGGCATCCAAACGGATGGCCGGGACAAAGAATGATTAGCTTTGGCTAATGGCGTCCGAATGGATGGCCGGGTTAAAAAGGGATGATTTCGCTGCCGATTGTGGATCGGCAGCGACGCAGTTCCGCTGCCGATTCTGGATCGGCAGCGACACAGTATTCGCTGCCGATACAGAAATCGGCAGCGACCTAGTTTTCGCTGCCGATTGTGGATCGGCAGCGACGCAGTTCCGCTGCCGATTCTGGATCGGCAGCGACACAGTATTCGCTGCCGATACAGAAATCGGCAGCGACCTAGTTTCCGCTGCCGATACAGAAATCGGCAGCGACGCAGTTCCGCTGCCGATTCTGGATCGGCAGCGACACAGTATTCGCTGCCGATACAGAAATCGGCAGCGACCTAGTTTCCGCTGCCGATACAGAAATCGGCAGCGACGCAGTTCCGCTGCCGATTCTGGATCGGCAGCGACACAGTATTCGCTGCCGATACAGAAATCGGCAGCGACACAGTTTCCGCTGCCGATACAGAAATCGGCAGCGACGCAGTTTCCGCTGCCGATTTTGGATCGGCAGCGATGCAGTCTTCGCTGCCGATACAGAATTCGGCAGCGACCCAGTTTCGCTGCCGATTCCTTGATCGGCAGCGATGTAGTTTCGGCTGCCGATTTTAGGATTGGCAGTGACGCAGCTATTGCTATGGAATCCGGATGGATAGCCGGGACAAATAAACGACTAGTTTCGGCGAATGTCATTTGAAAACTTGTGTATCTATATGTACTACTAATTGTTACATCAAATACATGAAGAAATTATAAATGTTAATGCTTATTTAATTGCTAGGCCGTTAGTTACCAATATTATTATTATTATTAAGTATTTGTTTTCTCTTAAATGTTTTGTACTGCTGCAGGGACGTCACACCAACAAGATGTCTAGGATACCCGATACATGGGAACCTACTTTTGCAAAGAATTAAGTAGATGCATTCGAACTCACAATGTATTTTGTAGGGATCAATGTACTGAATGTATAACTTTTATTAGACCCTTTTTGTTTAAAATTTTGTGATGGCTATTAGTAGTATAAGAATGCAAACTCATGTCCATGTATATATATTTTTAATATGAATTTCAAATCATGCAACACTAATATTATGTGTTTGTGTAAGATTCGCTTTTGAATGAACTGTTGATTGTATGGGATGTATTTTGATGATGTAAGGATTCAAGTTCTTTGATTACCGGCACCAGGTGTATTAAATATATATATATAAAAAAAATTTTTTTTTACTATTGTTGGGCTTAGAAATCCGAGTCGTTACACCTAGTGACTCAGCAATCATCGACGCACTGCTCTCACGGGTGACGCGTTGATTCGACAGCCGACACCGGCCTAAAAACTGAGAAATTAACGACGAACTGCTGTCATAGGTGACGCGTTGATTCGACAGCCGACACCGCCCTTAGAAACTGAGAAATCATCGACGAGCTGCTGTCACGGGTGACGCGTGGATTCGACAGCCGACAGGGCCCCTAGGGACTGGAAAATTATCGACGAACTGCTCTCACGGGTGACGCGTGGATTCGACAGCCGACACAGCCCCTCGACACTGAGAAATCATCGAAGTACTACTGTCACGGGTGACGCCTGGATTCCACAACCGACACAACCCCTAGGTAATGAGAAATCAACGACGAAATGCTCTCACGGGTGACGCGTGGATTCGACAGCCGACACAGCCCCTAGAAATTGAGAAATTATCGATGACTTGCTGTCACGGGTGACGCGTGGATTCGACAGCCGACACAGCCCCTAGGGACTCAGCAATTATCGACGAACCGCTCTCATGGGTGACACGTTGATTTGACAGCCGACACCGCCCCTAGAAACTGAGAAATCATCGACGAGATGCTGTCACGGGTGACGCGTGGATTCGACAGCCGACACAGCCCCTAGAAACTGAGAAATCATCGATGACTTGCTGTCACAGGTGACGCGTGGATTCGACAGCCGACACAGCCCCTAGGGACTCAGCAATTATCGACGAACCGTTCTCACGGGTGACGCGTTGATTCGACAGCCGACACCGCCCCTAGAAACTGAGAAATCATCAACGAGATGCTGTCACGGGTGACGCGTGGATTCGACAGCCGACAGGGCCCTTAGGGACTTAGAAATCATCGACGACCTGCTCTTACGGGTGACGCGTTGATTCGACAGCCGACACCGCCCCTAGAAACTGAGAAATCAACGACGAACTGCTGTCACGGGTGACGCGTGGATTCGACAGCCGACAGGGCCCCTAGGGACTGGGAAATCATAGATGAACTGCTCTCACGGGTGACGCGTGGATTCGACAGCCGACACAGCACTTCGACACTGAGAAAACATCGACGTACTGCTGTCACGGGTGGCGCCTGGATTCCACAACCGACACAACTCCCTAGGTACTGAGAAATCAACGACGAACTGCTCTCACGGGTGAAGCGTTGATTCGACAGCCGACACTGCCCCTAGAAACTGAGAAATCATCGACGAGCTGCTGTCACGGGTGACGCGTGGACTCCACAGCCGACACCGCCCCTAGAAACTGAGAAATCAATGACGACCTGCTGTCACGAGCGACGCGTGGATTCGACAGCCGACACAGCCCTAGGGACTCAGCAATCATCGACGAACTGCTCTCACGGGTGACGCGTTGATTCGACAGCCGACATAGCCTCTAGGGACTGAAAAATCAACGACGAACTGCTGTCAGGGGTGACGCGTGGATTCCACAGCCGACACAGCCCCTAGAAACTGAGAAATCAACGACGAGCTGCTGTCACGGGTGACGCGTGGATTCCACAGCCGACACAGCCCCTAGAAACTGAGAAATCAACGACGACCTACTGTCACGGGTGACGCGTGGATTCGACAGCCGACACAGCCCCTAGGGACTCACCAATCATCGACGAAATGCTCTCACGGGTGACGCGTTGATTCGACAGCCGACACCGGCCTAGAAACTGAGAAATCATCGACGAGCTGCTGTCACGGTGACGCGTGTATTCGACAGCCGACAGGGCCCCTGGGACTGGGAAATCATCGACGAACTGCTCTCACGGGTGAAGCGTGGATTCGACAGCCGACACAGCCCCTCTACACTGAGAAATCATCGACGTACTGCTGTCACGGGTGGCGCCTGGATTCCACAACTAACACAACCCCCTAAGTACTGAGAAATCAACGACGAACTGCTATCACGGGTGACACGTTGATTCGACAGTCGACACAGCCTCTAGGGACTGAGAAATCAACGACGAACCGCTATCACGGGTGACGCGTGGATTCGACAGCCGACACAGCCCCTCGACACTTAGAAATCATCGACGTACTGCTGTCACGGGTGGCGCCTGGATTCCACAACTGACACAACCCCTAGGGACTGAGAAATCAACGACGAACTGCTCTCAAGGGTGACGCGTGGATTCGACAGCCGACACTGCCCCTAGGGACTGAGAAATCATCGACGAGCTGCTGTCACGGGTGACGCGTGGATTCGACATCCGACATAGACCCTAGGGACTCAGCAATCATCGACGTACTGCTGTCACGGGTGACGCGTGGATTCGACATCCGACATAGACCCTAGGGACTCAGCAATCATCGACGTACTGCTGTCACAGGTGACGCGTGGATTCGACAGCCGACAGGGCCCTTAGGGACTGAGAAATCATCGACGAGCTGCTGTCACGGTGACGCGTGTATTCGACAGCCGACAGCGCCCCTGGGGACTGGGAAATCATCGACCAACTGCTCTCACGGGTGACGTGTGGATTCGACAGCCGACACAGCCCCTCTACACTGAGAAATCATCGACGTACTGCTGTCACCGGTGGCGCCTGGATTCCACAACTAACACAACCCCCTAAGTACTGAGAAATCAACGACGAACTGCTCTCACGGGTGACGCGTTGATTCGACAGCCGACACAGCCTCTAGGGACTGAGAAATCAACGTCGAACCGCTCTCACGGGTGACGCGTGGATTCGACAGCCGACACAGCCCCTCGACACTTAGAAATCATCGATGTACTGCTGTCACGGGTGGCGCCTGGATTCCACAACTGACACAACCCCTAAGGACTGAGAAATCAACGACGAACAGCTGTCACAGGTGACGCGTGGATTCGACAGCCGACAGGGCCCCTAGGGACTGAGAAATCATCGACGAGCTGCTGTCACGGGTGACGCGTGGATTCGACAGCCGACAGGGCCCTCGGGACTGAGAAATCATCGACGAGCTGCTGTCACGGGTGACGCGTGGATTCCACATCAGACATGGCCCCTAGGGACTCAGCAATCATCGATGTACTGCTGTCACGGGTGGCGCCTGGATTCCACAACCGACACAACCCCTAGGGAATGAGAAATCAACGACGAACTGCTCTCACGGGTGACGCGTGGATTCGACAGCCGACAGGGCCCCTAGGGACTGAGAAATCATCGACGAGCTGCTGTCACGGGTGACGCGTGGATTCGACATCCGACATAGACCCTAGGGACTCAGCAATCATCGACGTACTGCTGTCACAGGTGACGCGTGGATTCGACAGCCGACAGGGCCCTTAGGGACTGAGAAATCATCGACGAGCTGCTGTCACGGTGACGCGTGTATTCGACAGCCGACAGCGCCCCTGGGGACTGGGAATCATCGACGAACTGCTCTCACGGGTGACATGTGGATTCGACAGCCGACACAGCCCCTCTACACTGAGAAATCATCGACGTACTGCTGTCACCGGTGGCGCCTGGATTCCACAACTAACACAACCCCCTAAGTACTGAGAAATCAACGACGAACTGCTCTCACGGGTGACGCGTTGATTCGACAGCCGACACAGCCTCTAGGGACTGAGAAATCAACGTCGAACCGCTCTCACGGGTGACGCGTGGATTCGACAGCCGACACAGCCCCTCGACACTTAGAAATCATCGATGTACTGCTGTCACGGGTGGCGCCTGGATTCCACAACTGACACAACCCCTAGGGACTGAGAAATCAACGACGAACAGCTGTCACAGGTGACGCGTGGATTCGACAGCCGACAGGGCCCCTAGGGACTGAGAAATCATCGACGAGCTGCTGTCACGGGTGACGCGTGGATTCGACAGCCGACAGGGCCCTCGGGACTGAGAAATCATCGACGAGCTGCTGTCACGGGTGACGCGTGGATTCCACATCAGACATGGCCCCTAGGGACTCAGCAATCATCGATGTACTGCTGTCACGGGTGGCGCCTGGATTCCACAACCGACACAACCCCTAGGGAATGAGAAATCAACGACGAACTGCTCTCACGGGTGACGCGTGGATTCGACAGCCGACACTGCCCCTAGGGACTGAGAAATCATCGACGAGCTGCTGTCACGGGTGACGCGTGGATTCGACATCCGACATAGACCCTAGGGACTCAGCAATCATCGACGTACTGCTGTCACAGGTGACGCGTGGATTCGACAGCCGACAGGGCCCTTAGGGACTGAGAAATCATCGACGAGCTGCTGTCACGGTGACGCGTGTATTCGACAGCCGACAGCGCCCCTGGGGACTGGGAAATCATCGACGACCTGCTCTCACGGGTGACGTGTGGATTCGACAGCCGACACAGCCCCTCTACACTGAGAAATCATCGACGTACTGCTGTCACCGGTGGCGCCTGGATTCCACAACTAACACAACCCCCTAAGTACTGAGAAATCAACGACGAACTGCTCTCACGGGTGACGCGTTGATTCGACAGCCGACACAGCCTCTAGGGACTGAGAAATCAACGTCGAACCGCTCTCACGGGTGACGCGTGGATTCGACAGCCGACACAGCCCCTCGACACTTAGAAATCATCGATGTACTGCTGTCACGGGTGGCGCCTGGATTCCACAACTGACACAACCCCTAGGGACTGAGAAATCAACGACGAACAGCTGTCACAGGTGACGCGTGGATTCGACAGCCGACAGGGCCCCTAGGGACTGAGAAATCATCGACGAGCTGCTGTCACGGGTGACGCGTGGATTCGACAGCCGACAGGGCCCTCGGGACTGAGAAATCATCGACGAGCTGCTGTCACGGGTGACGCGTGGATTCCACATCAGACATGGCCCCTAGGGACTCAGCAATCATCGATGTACTGCTGTCACGGGTGGCGCCTGGATTCCACAACCGACACAACCCCTAGGGAATGAGAAATCAACGACGAACTGCTCTCACGGGTGACGCGTGGATTCGACAGCCGACAGGGCCCCTAGGGACTGAAAAATCATCGACGAGCTGCTGTCACGGGTGACGTGTGGATTCGACAGCCGACAGGCTCCTAGGGACTGAGAAATCGTCGACGAGCTGCTGTCACGGGTGACGCGTGGATTCGACAGCCGATAAGGCCCCTAGGGACTGAGAAATCATCGACGAGCTGCTGTCACGGGTGACGCGTGGATTCGACATCCGACATAAACCCTAGAGACTCAGCAATCATCGACGTACTGCTGTCACAGGTGACGCGTGGATTCGACAGCCGACAGGGCCCCTAGGGACTGAGAAATCATCGACGAGCTACTGTCACGGGTGACGCGTGGATTCGACAGCCGACAGGGCCCCTCGGGACTGAGAAATCATCGACGAGCTGCTGTCACGGGTGACGCGTGGATTCCACATCAGACATGGCCCCTAGGGACTCAGCAATCATCGACGTACTGCTGTCACGGGTGGGGCCTGGATTCCACAACCGACACAACCCCTAGGGAATGAGAAATCAACGACGAACTGCTCTCACGGGTGACGCGTGGATTAGACAGCCGACAGGGCCCCTAGGGACTGAGAAATCATCGAAGACCTGCTCTCACGGGTGACGCGTTGATTCGACAGCCGACACCGCCCCTAGAAACTGAGAAATCATCGATGAGCTGCTGTCACGGGTGACGCGTGGATTCGACAGCCGACAGGGCCCCTCGGGACTGAAAAATCATCGACGAGCTGCTGTCACGGGTGACGCGTGGATTCCACATCAAACATGGCCCCTAGGGACTCAGCAATCATCGATGTACTGCTGTCACGGGTGGCGCCTGGATTCCACAACCGACACAACCCCTAGGGAATGAGAAATCAACGACGAACTGCTCTCACGGGTGACGCGTGGATTCGACAGCCGACAGGGCCCCTAGGGACTGAAAAATCATCGACGAGCTGCTGTCACGGGTGACGTGTGGATTCGACAGCCGACAGGCTCCTAGGGACTGAGAAATCATCGACGAGCTGCTGTCACGGGTGACGCGTGGATTCGACAGCCGATAAGGCCCCTAGGGACTGAGAAATCATCGACGAGCTGCTGTCACGGGTGACGCGTGGATTCGACATCCGACATAAACCCTAGGGACTCAGCAATCATCGACGTACTGCTATCACAGGTGACGCGTGGATTCGACAGCCGACAGCGCCCCTAGGGACTGAGAAATCATCGACGAGCTACTGTCACGGGTGACGCGTGGATTCGACAGCCGACAGGGCCCCTCGGGACTGAGAAATCATCGACGAGCTGCTGTCACGGGTGACGCGTGGATTCCACATCAGACATGGCCCCTAGGGACTCAGCAATCATCGACGTACTGCTGTCACGGGTGGGGCCTGGATTCCACAATCGACACAACCCCTAGGGAATGAGAAATCAACGACGAACTGCTCTCACGGGTGACGCGTGGATTCGACAGCCGACAGGGCCCCTAGGGACTGAGAAATCATCGAAGACCTGCTCTCACGGGTGACGCGTTGATTCGACAGCCGACACCGCCCCTAGAAACTGAGAAATCATCGACGAGCTGCTGTCACGGGTGACGCGTGGATTCCACAGCCGACACAGCCCCTGGGATTGAGAAATCAGCGATGACCTGCTCTCACGGGTGACGCGTGGATTCGACAGCCGACACAGCCCCTAGACACTGAGAAATCAACGACGAACTGCTGTCACGGGTGAGGCGTGGATTCGACAGCCGACAGGGCCCCTAGGGACTGAAAAATCATCTACGAGCTGCTGTCACGGGTGACGGGTGGATTCGACAGCCGACAAGGCTCCTAGGGACTGAGAAATCATCGACGAGCTGCTGTCACGGGTGACGCGTGGATTCGACAGCCGACAAGGCCCCTAGGGACTGAGAAATCATCGACGACCTGCTGTCACGGGTGACGTGTGGATTCGACAGCCGACAGGGCTCCTAGGGACTGAGAAATTATCGACGAGCTGCTGTCACGGGTGACGCGTGGATTCCACATCAGACAGCGCCCCTAGGGACTCAGCAATCATCGACGTACTGCTGTCACGGGTGGCGCCTGAATTCCACAACCGACATAACCCCTAGGGACTGAGAAATCAACGACGAACTGCTCTCAAGGGTGACGCGTTGATTTGACAGCCGACACTGCCCCTAGAAACTAAGAAATCATCGACGAGCTGCTGTCACGGGTGACGCGTGGATTCGACATCCGACATAGACCCTAGGGACTCAGCAATCATCGACGTACTGCTGTCACAGGTGACGCGTGGATTCAATAGCCGACAGGGCCCCTAGGGACTGAGAAATCATCGACGACCTGCTCTTACGGGTGACGCGTGGATTCGACAGCCGACACAGCCCCTAGACACTGAGAAATCAACGACGAACTGCTGTCACGGGTGAGGCGTGGATTCGACAGCCGATAGGGCCCCTAGGGACTGAAAAATCATCTACGAGCTGCTGTCACGGGTGACGGGTGGATTCGACAGCCGACAAGGCTCCTAGGGACTGAGAAATCATCGACGAGCTGCTGTCACGGGTGACGCGTGGATTCGACAGCCGACAAGGCCCCTAGGGACTGAGAAATCATCGACGACCTGCTGTCACGGGTGACGTGTGGATTCGACAGCCGACAGGGCTCCTAGGGACTGAGAAATTATCGACGAGCTGCTGTCACGGGTGACGCGTGGATTCCACATCAGACAGCGCCCCTAGGGACTCAGCAATCATCGACGTACTGCTGTCACGGGTGGCGCCTGAATTCCACAACCGACATAACCCCTAGGGACTGAGAAATCAACGACGAACTGCTCTCAAGGGTGACGCGTTGATTTGACAGCCGACACTGCCCCTAGAAACTAAGAAATCATCGACGAGCTGCTGTCACGGGTGACGCGTGGATTCGACATCCGACATAGACCCTAGGGACTCAGCAATCATCGACGTACTGCTGTCACAGGTGACGCGTGGATTCAATAGCCGACAGGGCCCCTAGGGACTGAGAAATCATCGACGACCTGCTCTTACGGGTGACGCGTTGATTCGACAGCCAACACCGCTGCTAGAAACTGAGAAATCATCGACGACCTGCTCTCACGGGTGACGCGTGGATTCGACAGCCGACACAGCCCCTAGACACTAAGAAATCAACGACGACCTGCTGTCACGGGTGACGCGTGGATTCCACATCAGACATGGCCCCTAGGGACTCAGCAATCATCGACGTACTGCTGTCACGGGTGGCCCCTGGATTCCACAACCGACACAACCCCTAGGAAATGAGAAATCAACGACGAATTGCTCTGACGGGTGACGCGTGGATTCGACAGCCGACAGGGCCTATAGGGGCTGAGAAATCATCGACGAGCTGCTGTCACGGGTGACGCGTGGATTCGACAGCCGACAGGGCCCCAAGGGACTGAGAAATCATCGAAGACCTGCTCTCACGGGTGACGCGTTGATTCGACAGCCGACACCGCCCCTAGAAACTAAGAAATCATCGAGGAGCTGCTGTCACGGATGTCGCGTCGACTCAACAGCCGACACAACCCCTAGAAACTGAGAAATCAACGACGACCTGCTGTCACGGGTGACGCGTGGATTCGACAGCCGACACAGCCCCTAGGGACTCAGCAATCATCGACAAACTGCTCTCACGGGTGACGCGTTGATTCGGCAACCGACAACGCCCCTATAAACTAGGAAATCATCGACGAGCTGCTGTCACGGGTGACACGTGGATTCGACATCCGACACAGCCCCTAGGGACTCAGCAATCATCGACGTACTGCTGTCACGGGTGGCGCCTGGATTCCACAACCGACACAACCCCTAGGGACTGAGAAATCAACTACGAACTGCTCTCAAGGGTGACGCGTTGATTTGACAGCCGACACTGCCCCTAGAAACTGATAAATCATCGACGAGCTGCTGTCACGGGTGACGCGTGGAGTCGACAGCCGACAGGGCCCATAGGGACTGAGAAATCATCGACGACCTGCTCTCACGGGTGACGCGTTGATTCGACAGCCTAAACCGCCCCTAGAAACTAAGAAATCTTCGACGAGCTGCTGTCACGGGTGACGCGTGGATTCGACAGCCGACAGGGCCCATAGGGACTGAGAAATCATCGACGACCTGCTCTCACGGGTGACGCGTTGATTCGACAGCCTAAACCGCCCCTAGAAACTAAGAAATCTTCGACGAGCTGCTGTCACGGGTGACGCGTGGATTCGACAGCCGACAGGGCCCCTAGGGACTGAGAAATCATCGACGACTTGCTCTCACGGGTGATGCGTTGATTCGAAAGCCGACACTGCCTCTAGAAACTGAGAAATCATCGACGACCTGCTGTCACGGGTGACGCGTGGATTCCACATCCGACACAGCCCCTAGGGACTCAGCAATCATCGACGTACTGCTGTCACGGGTGGCGCCTGGATTCCATAACCGACACAACCCCTCGGGACTGGGAAATCAATGACGACCTGCTCTCAAGGGTGACGCGTTGATTCGACAGCCGACACTACCCCAAGAAACTAATAAATCATCGAGGAGCTGCTGTCACGGGTGTCGCGTGGACTCAAAAGCCGACACACCCCTAGAAACTGAGAAATGAACGACGACTTGCTGTCACGGGTGACGCGTGGATTCGACAGCCGACACAGCCCCTAGGGACTCAGCAATCATCGACAAACTGCTCTCACGGGTGACGCGTTGATTCGGCAACCGACAACGCCCCTATAAACTAGGAAATCATCGACGAGCTGCTGTCACGGGTGACACGTGGATTCGACATCCGACACAGCCCCTAGGGACTCAGCAATCATCGACGTACTGCTGTCACGGGTGGCGCCTGGATTCCACAACCGACACAACCCCTAGGGACTGAGAAATCAACTACGAACTGCTCTCAAGGGTGACGCGTTGATTTGACAGCCGACACTGCCCCTAGAAACTGAGAAATCATCGAGGAGCTGCTGTCACGGGTGTCGCGTGGACTCAACAGCCGACACAACCCCTAGAAACTGAGAAATCAACGACGACCTGCTGTCACGGGTGACGCGTGGATTCGACAGCCGACACCGCCCCTAGAAACTAAGAAATCATCGACGAGCTGCTGTCACGGGTGACGCGTGGATTCGACAGCCGACACTGCCCCTAGAAACTGAGAAATCATCGACGAGCTGCTGTCACGGGTGACGCGTGGATTCGACATCCGACACAGCCCCTAGGGACTCAGCAATCATCGACGTACTGCTGTCACGGGTGGCGCCTGGATTCCATAACCGACACAACCCCTAGGGACTCAGCAATCATTGACGTACTGCTGTCACGGGTGGCGACTGGATTCCATAACCGACACAACCCCTAGGAACTGAGAAATCAACGACGAACTGCTCTCAAGGGTGACGCGTTGATTCGACAGCCGACACTTCCCCTAGAAACTGAGAAATCAACGACGACCTGCTCTCACGGGTGACGCGTTGATTCGACAGCCGACACCGCCCCTAGAAACTGAGAAATCATCGACGAGCTGCTGTCACGGGTGAAGCGTGGATTCGACAGCCGACACTGCCCCTAGAAACTGAGAAATCATCGACGAGCTGCTGTCACGGGTGACGCGTGGATTCGACATCCGACACAGCCCCTAGGGACTCAGCAATCATCGACGTACTGCTGTCACGGGTGGCGCCTGGATTCCATAACCGACACAACCCCTA
This sequence comes from Populus nigra, assembly GCF_951802175.1. Lineage (NCBI taxonomy): Eukaryota > Viridiplantae > Streptophyta > Magnoliopsida > Malpighiales > Salicaceae > Populus > Populus nigra. Next base: position 18,794,422 of record NC_084855.1, on the reverse strand, counting down.
GGGACTCAGCAATCATTGACGTACTGCTGTCACGGGTGGCGACTGGATTCCATAACCGACACAACCCCTAGGAACTGAGAAATCAACGACGAACTGCTCTCAAGGGTGACGCGTTGATTCGACAGCCGACACTTCCCCTAGAAACTGAGAAATCATCGACGACCTGCTCTCACGGGTGACGCGTTGATTCGACAGCCGACACCGCCCCTAGAAACTGAGAA